>NW_016804580.1:5633011-5667855 GCF_001698545.2 Rhinopithecus bieti | reverse complement strand
TTTGAGATGAAGTCTCACTCTGTTGCCCAGGCTGGAGTGTTATGGTGTAATCTCGGCTCACTGCAACTTTTGCCTCTTGGGTTCAAGTGATTCTCCTGCCTCAGCCTCCTGAGTAGCTGGGATTACAGGTACATGCCACCATGGTCAGCTAATTTTTATATTTTTAGTAGAGACAGGGTTTCATGTTGGCCAGGCTGGTCTCGAACTTCTGACCTCAGGCGATCCGCCCACCTTGGCCTCCCAAAGGGCTGGGATTACAGGTATGGGCCATCGCACCTGGTCAATATGTAATTATTATTTAATTACACATGTACATTGTAAATAAAAAAATGCTTTTCCTTTCTTTTTAGAGAAGAGGTCTTGCTATGTTGCTCAGGCTGGTTTTGAACTCCTGAGCTTAAGCAATCTGCCTGCCTCAGCCACCCAAAATGCTGGGATTACAGTTACGAGCCTGCACCTGGCCTAAATTGTAATTTTTGATGTCAAATGTAAAACGCGTTACTTTAAAAATATGGGATGACAGCACTTTGGTAGGCCAAGGCGAGCAGATCACCTAAGGTCAGGAGTTTGAGACCAGCCTGACCAAAATGGTGAAACCCTGTGTCTACTAAAAATACGAAGAAATTTAGCCAGGTGTGGTGTTGCATGCTTGTAGTCCCAGGTACTCAGAAGGCTGAGGCAGGAGAATTGCTTGAACCCGGGGAGTGGAGCTTGCAGTGAGTGGAGATCATGCCACTGCATTCCAGCCTAGGTGATAGAGTAAGACTTCATTTCAAAAAGAAAAAAATATGGGATGGAAAAATTTTAATTCATACTCATACATACATCTTTGGCATCTGTTTCTTTCATCATTACCATGGTAATAATATCTTTTCTTCTTGCATGCAAGGTTCATTGCTGAAATCCCTATAACAAAAGACAGATTAACAAGAGAAAAGCAGGCCGGGCACGGTGGCTCAAGCCTGTAATCCCAGCACTTTGGGAGGCCGAGACGGGTGGATCACGAGGTCAAGAGATCGAGACCATCCTGGCGAACACGGTGAAACCCCGTCTCTATTAAAAAATACAAAACACTAGCCGGGCGAGTCGGTGGGCCCCTGTAGTCCCAGCTACTCGGGAGGCTGAGCCAGGAGAATGGCGTGAACCTGGGAGGCGGAGCTTGCAGTGAGCTGAGATCTGGCCACTGCACTCCAGCCTGGGCGGCAGAGCGAGACTCCGTCTCAAAAAAAAAAAAAAAAATTAATTAAAAAAACAAGAGAAAAGCATACAAATTTATTAATAGAAGTTTTACTTGACACAGGAGCCTTCACAAATGAAGTGCCAAAGAGACAGAGGAAACTCTTTTTTTTTTTTTGAGATGGAGTCTCGCTCTGTCACCCAGGCTGGAGTGCAGTGGTATGATCTCGGCCTACCACAGCCTCCGCCTCCCGGGTTCAAGCAATTCTCCTGCCTCAGTCTCCTGAGTAGCTGGGATTACAGGTGTGTGCCACCATGCCTGGCTAATTTTTGTATTTTTAGTAGAGACAGGGTTTCACTATGTTGGGCAGGCTGGTCTCAAACTCCTGATCTCATGATCCACCCACCTTGGCCTCCTGAAGTGCTGGGATTACAGGCGTGAGCCACCATGCGCAGCCCAGAGGAAGCTATTTTTATGTGTAGTTCAATGAAGAGTGGACGGTCATAGGGAAGTATATGTTTGGACAGAGGGTCTGTGATCTAAGGATAGTAAATTGGCAGGAACTTAGCAAGCCTGTTCAGATTTTTCTTGGCCCTCCTTTGTCTCCCAGGATAATGATATTCCTTTCCTGCTGCAATAGGAAAGATTCCTCTGAAATGACGTGTTCTAGGGGAGAAGGGCAAGAGGAAGGTAAGAGGAGCCTTCTTGCTTCTGCTGTTTTCTCCAATGCCAATGTGCCATATTTTGGGGCAGCATGTCCTGAACTCCATCACCAGACTCACAGTTTTTCTGAACACTTTGTATTTGTGTTTAAATTATTTGAGATACAGCACTTTTTCAATCTGTGAATGATGTGGTCACTGGAAATTCTACCCCAAGTCACAAGTAGCCATTCATGTAATGTTAAGGCCAATGGGTTTTTTATTTCTCCTTATTGGCTTCCTGATTCATCTGTGCTCTTCACAGCCTAATTACTTTTGGTGATTTTGGAAAGGCTTGATTAAAATGACATCCTGCACTTACAATTTTCATACCTCCAGATATGGTTCATGAATAACAATATGCCCTTTAAATAGTCAATTTCATTAGATTATAAGCATCCAAGCTAGTATTAAGTTAGGCTAATATGTCTTCCTCAAACAATATTTTGTAGTTCAAAATAAAGTAATGGAGAGCATACTGTACGATATGAAAAACTTTGTGAGGACTAAAATACAAGATTTTCCCTCTTTTCTGGAGATTGATTTTGGAAACACCCAGCACTGAATTTGAGCATAACAAGCATTTCCTACTGGGTAACTTGGGGAATTCCCTGTAATCTAGATTATTGTCTCCAATAATCAAGTCATTGGATTGTTCTTTAGTTCTCAACCTTACCTTAAGCAACCATTAGCCAGCAAATATTTAATGTGTCACCTGTAATCCCAGTACTTTGGGAGGCCAAGGTGGGTGGATCACTTGAGGTCAGGAGTTGGAGATCAGCTGGCCAGTGTAGTGAAACCCCATCTCTACTAAAAATACAAAAATAAGCTGGGCGTGGTAGTGGGAACCTGTAATCCCAGCTACTCAGGAGGCTGAGGCAGGAGAATTGCTTGAGCCAGGGAGATGGAGGTTGCGGTGAGCGGAGATCATGCCACTGCACTCCAGCCTGGGTGATAAAAAAAAAAGTAAACTATTCAGTGAGTGATTTTCAAAAAAGTATTTGTAATTTGAAAAACATTGATAAACATTTGTAACCTGCAAAAGATGAATTTGAAACTAGTGAGAATTTGCATTCTCTAATTGTTGCCTCCCCTACCCATTCTTCCTTATCTTCCGAATCTCACCACTTCCTAACATGCATGTTACAAAAGATGCATGGCCGGATGCGTTGGCTCATGCCTGTACTCCCAGCACTTTGGGAGGCCGAGGCGGGCAGATCATGAGGTCAGGAGTCCGAGATCATAGTGGCCAACATAGTGAAACCCTGTCTGTACTAAAAAAGATACAAAAAATTAGCCGGGCATGGTGGTGGGCACCTGTAATCCCAGCTACTTGGGAGGCTGAGGTAGGAGAATCGCTTGAACCCAGGAGGTGGAGGTTGCAGTGAGCGGCGATTGCGCTATTGCACTCCAGCCTGGGTGACAGTGCAAGACTTCGTCTCAAAAAAAAAAAAAAAAAAGCCAGACGTGGTGGCAGATGCCTGTAATCCCAGCTATTCAGAAGGCTGAGGCAGGAGAATCGCTTGAACCTGGATGGCAGATGTTGCAGTGACCCGAGATCGTGCCACTGCACTCCAGCCTGGGAAACAGAGTAAGACTCTATCTCAAACAAACAGATAAACAAAAAAAGATGTAATGAAATATGGGACTTAGTCCCTGAACTTTCATTCTGAGCTAAGTCCCATATTTCATTGATTCTAGGACTTACTCCCTCCCATCCCTTCCCCCATTTGAACTTCTCTGAAATCAAGATTCATAATTACAATTGATGGCATCTTACAATTCTGTTGGCCAGGTCATAGTTGTGATATGGTTACAGGAATCTGGTCATAGCTATTTATATTGTTGTCACTTGAATTGTGTTATATGCATTTAATTGCCATTTACAGTATCTTCACAATATCACGGCATGATTTGGCATTGAAACTAAAAGCTATTGTATTTGTAGAAATGCATGGAAAAAATCCAGTGTGAGAGATAGTGAAAATCTTTGATTAAATAAGTCTAAAATTCCTCTTTTCATAAGTATAGAATTATTCTAAGTAGTAAGAAAGCATTGTGTCAGAGTTTAACTGACATCATTTTTGTTTTTTTAGTGGTATATAACGGAATATCTAAAAATCAGTGGCATCTTAGATTCAATGAAATATGGTAGTATTTGCATTGGATTGGAAAGTCGGATCTCGTGTCCTTGGTAAAGTTCTTGCTGTGATGTGCTTAATGTCTTCCTAGCATCTAAGATCACATTTAAAAGAAATTATCTGCAATCTGTTTATTACACACTTTGTCCAAGTTCAGACTGCAGTTCTTCAATCATACTCTACTTCAAAGTATCACAGGGGAAACTGAAAAATCTGGTGAAAATGTTGCAATGACAGGAAGTATTAAAATCATAAAGGTGCAGGAGATTTTGAGGTTATAGGAGCACCATAGCTAAATACGGTCCATATTGCAGAGTATTCTCAAAAAATAAGTCTTTTATGGCTTCATAAGGAATCGTTTAGAGACTTACAAATAAAATTTGGGCCTCTCACTTACTCATCAGATGCACATTTGTTGAAAAACTACTATATGGAGGACTCAGCATTCATTCATACCTAATATTTAGTGAGCCTGCTCTGTGCTAGGTATTGTGCTGCATTCTAAGTATAAATAGTAAAAGGAGAGCCACAGTCTTGCCGGACCTTATATTCTATCGGGGAAGACAGGTCAATGGCAGCAGAAGATATTTCTAAGTATTATAGATTGTGTAGTCCATTTGTGCTGCTATAACAAAATATGGCACAGACTTGGTAATTTATAAACAACAGAAGTTTATGTCTCACAGTTCTGGAGGCTGGGAAGTCCAAGATCAAGGCACCAGCAGGACTAGTGTGTGGTGAAGTCTATTCTTTGCTTCCAAGATGATGCCTTGTTTCTGCATCCTCCAGAGGAGACGAACACTGTCCTTACATGGCAGAAAGGACCGAAGGGCAAGAGGTTGCTCCCTTTAGCCTCAACCCCTTTTCTAAGGATGCTAATACCATTCATGAGGGAGAGCCCTCAAGACTTAATCACGTTGCAAAGACCACACCTCTTAGATGCACTGGGAATTAAGTTTCAGCATAAATTCTGGAGGAGACATCATCATCCAAACCATAGCATAAATATTTCACTCTAATGAGTCTGAAAGCCTTCTTTGACCACTGCCCTGTAGAGTCAACCACGAATGAGGAGACTCAGTCAAGGTCCTGGCAGGAAACACATGGCCCATCCAAACTGGGTATTTTGCAGAATTTTAATTAAAGGGACTATTTACAAAGCTGCGGGCAGGATGTAGGAAAACCACAAGGATCGTTTAGTACCTGGGGAGCCAGTAATAGACATGGGGAGTGGGGTAGGGTGGGTTGGAATTGGGGTGAGGGAGTGGGATCCCCTCTGTTAGGCCTGAAGAGAACCTGAAGCCTCAGTAGAAAAAATCAGAGGAAAAGAATCACAGAAACCAAGGAAAGAAAGTTTTTCTTTCTGTTTCTTTTTTATTTATTTCTTTATTTTTTTATTTGAGATAGGGTCTTGCTCTGTTTTCCAGGTTGGGGTGCAGTGGTGCAATCACGGCTCACTGCAGCCTGAACCTCTGGGGCTCAAGCAATCCTCCCACCTCAGCCTCTCAAGTAGCTAGAACTACAGTCATGGACCACCATGCCTGGCTAATTTTAGAATATTTTATACTGACGGAGTCTTGCTATGTTGCCAGGGCTGATCTCGAACTCCTGAGCTCAAGCAATCCTCTAGCCTCAGCCTCCCAAAGTGCTAGAATTACAAGCACGAGCTACTGCACCTGGCAAAAAATTTTTCAAGTGTTTAGAGCACTTTCATGTGATTGAGAAAGAGAGCGCTGGATTCAAACGGGCCAAGGTTTTGGGGTTTCAATTTTAGTTCTTCTACTTATTAGTCCGTTGAGACTCCTGACTCTCCCCAGTTATCTATTTTCATCTTTTTCCTCTTAGTAAAATCACATCCTGGATTTTTTGCTGACCATATAGTTCCTCAGCTACAGACTACCCTGCCCAGCTAACTCTGGACGTGTGACCACATTTGGACCAGTGGAGTGTGGGCAGAGGTAACTTGTGCAATTTCTGGGTCATCTTTGTCAATTCTCCCCACCATCATTTTTTGGATACAGGATCATGCTGTGTCACTCAAGCTCTCTGCAGCCTCAATCTGCTGGGCTCAAGTGATCCTTCTGCCTCAGCCTACCAAGTAGTTAGGACTACAGGTATGTGCTACCCTGCCTGGCTAATTTTTCTGTAGCGATGGGGAATCTTGCTATGTTTCCCAGGCTGGTCTCGAACTCCTGGCCTGAAGTGATCCTCTTGCCTTAGTCTCCCAAAATGTGAGGATTACAGGTGTGACCCACTGCTCCTGGCCTAATTCCTGCTTCTAGTTCTCTCTTGCCCTTTCTGCTGGCTGGGCAGTGGGAATAATTGGAGCCTGTTTGGAAGCCACATGTTGAGGAAAGCAAATCCACCTCTCACACTTCTGGGCTGTATGAGAAATAAATCTTTATTTTATTTAAACCACAGTACACATCGGCTTTTTGTTATAGCAGCTTAGCTGATCCTTTATCTAATACATTGTATGACCTTGGATAAACTACTCAATGTTGCTAAGGCTTAGCTTCCTCTCTCTCTCTCTTTCTCTCTCTCTCTCTTTTTTTTTTTTTTTTTTTTTTGAGACAGGATCTCACCCTGTTGCCCAGGCTAGAGTGCAATGGCATGATCACAGCTCACTGCAGCCTTGATCTCCTGAGCTCAAATGATTCTCTTGCCTCAGCCTCCTGAGTAGCTGGGACTACAGGCACATGCCACAATACCTGGCTGATTTTGAGATTTGTGAAATAGAGACAACATCTCCCTATGTTGCCCAGGTTGGTTTTGAACTCCTGGTCTCAGGTGATCCTCCACCTTGGCCTCCCAAAGTGCTGAGATAACAGACATGAGCCACTGTGCCCAGGCCTTACTTTCTCATTTCTGAAAAACAGCCAGAAAAAGACTTTCTTAGTAAATTATTGTAAAGTTGAAAGGAGTCAATGTGTATAAAGCTCTTAACACCATTCTTGGCTTTCAGAAAATAATGAATATTAGTAATGCTTATTTTCCCTTATTACCACATTTTCTCTATACTATATATATATATGTAATAGTCTCTCCTATGGTTCAGCTTTGGTTTACTTAACCATTCCCCTTTTATTGGACATCTAGGCAGAATTCATTCTTTCACTGCTATAAAAAAAAAAGTTACAGAGAGGGGGCTGGGTGTGGTGGCTCATGCCTGTAACCTCAGCACTTTGGGAGGCCAAGGCGGGTGCATCACGAGGTCAAGAGATAGAGATCATCCTGGCCAACATGGTGAAACCCCGTCTCTACTAAAAATACAAAAATCAGCCAGGTGTGGTGGCGGGCACCTGTATTCCCAGCTACTCAGGAGGCTGAGGCAGGAGAATCAATTGAACCCAGGAGGTGGAGGTTGCAGTGAGTCGAGATTGTGCCACTGCACTCCAGTCTGGCAACAGAGTGAGACTCTGTCTCAAAAAAAAAAAAAAAGTTACAAAGAACATTTTTGTGCATAAACAATTTATCAATTTTATATATCTTTAGGCTAGTGTCCCAGAAATAGAATAATCATTAGGTCAAAGGGTAAGTTCTTGATTTTGTATGTATGTGTCCTACTGTAAAATACAGTTTTCTGCATTTAACGTTTTGCTTATTTAATTATGGTAAAACCTATGAAATATTATTAGTTAATTTATTACATATGTTTCTTAAATATTTAATAAAATGTTTAACTTAATATTTTAAGAAAGGTTGAACTTGTTCTCCAATTATGAAATATTTTCTTTTCCTTTTTGAGATAGGGTCTTGCTCTGTCCTTCAGGCTGGAGTACAGTGGCAAGATCATAGCTCACTGCAGCCTTGGCCTACTAGGTGCAAGTGATCCCCCTGCCTCAGTCTCCTGTGTAGCTGGGATGACAGGTGCGTGCCACCATGCCTGGCTAAGTTTTCACATTTTTTGTAGAGATGGAGTCTCACTATGTTGTCCAGGCTGGTCTCAGACACCCTGGGCTCAAGCAGTCCTCCTTCCTTGGCCTACCAAAGTGCCGGGATTACAGCCGTGAGCCACCACACTCAGTCTGGGATCTTTCCTATTCTCCAAGTTTATTGTCCTTTTTCACACAGAGTCATAATCCAGAGACAGGATTCAAGCTGTTGCTTAGATCACAATTTACTGGGTGCAATCAGTTTTGTTCTGGGTATCCTCCTTAGAAAGAGTCTAGAATTTCTGAATTTTGTTTCCAAAAATCAGATTTCTAGACATTTCTCTACATTTTGAATGGAATTTCCCAAAACTGATCTCTACATGCACATCTGTTATTCACTTGCATATTAGTTAAATTTATATAGATGCTTGGGCCAAGATGTCAGGAAGGAAACAGTAGTTACACAATTAATTAATTTCTCGCACATCAGAATAGAATTTCTAGTTGGTAATGCCTAACCAACCCCTTAAGTTTATACGTCCAGGTACCTTCTCAAGGCTTCAAACTCAACCTACTCCAGACTCAAGAGCACTGAACTGAGAGCAAATGTTCCAGTCTGATATCTTTTTTTTTTTTTTGAGACAGAGTCTTGCTCTGTCGCCCAGGCTGGAGTGCGGTGGCCGGATCTCAGCTCACTGCAAGCTCCGCCTCCCGGGTTCACGCCATTCTCCTGCCTCAGCCTCCCGAGTAGCTGGGACTACAGGCGCCCGCCACCTCGCCCAGCTAGTTTTTTTGTATTTTTTTTTTAGTAGAGACGGGGTTTCACCATGTTAGCCAGGATGGTCTCCATCTCCTGACCTCGTGATCCGCCTATCTCGACCTCCCAAAGTGCTGGGATTACAGGCTTGAGCCACCGCGCCCGGCCCAGTCTGATACCTTTAGCTGAATGGCTTTAAGCAAGATGCATTACATCTCTGTGGCTCACTTTAAAACAACAAAAAACAAACAACCTAGATGAAATCCATGGTTCTTACACTCGTTCAGCAGCAGAAACTTTTTTCCCCCATACAAACTACATATAAAAATGATAAAACAAGATTAGTCATTTAATTGGAGATAAAACATTAACATTTTCTACAATTTTTAGTTCTGTGTTATATAATTACCATTATCATTAAAAATCATTTTGGACGGCCGGACATGGTGGCTTATGCCTGTAATCCCAGCACTTTGGGAGGCCGAGGTGGGTGAATCACCTGAGGTCGGGTGTTCGAGACCAGCCTGACCAACATGGAGAAACCCTGTCTCTACTAAAAATACAAAATTAGCCGGGTGTGGAAATCCCAGCTACTCGGGAGGCTGAGGCAGGAGAATCGCTTGAACCCGGGAGGCGGAGGTTGCAGTGAGCCGAGATCGAGCCATTGTACTCCAGCCTGGGCAACAAGAGCTAAGCTCTGTCTCAAAAAAAAAAAAAAAAAAAAAAAAAAAAAAAAAAAAATTCCTTTTGAACAATATATGCTTTTGCAGCCCTCAGATGTTCTGGTGTCGTTCTGTTTTCTTACAGCTGCTAAATGGACATTTGATTATTGAGTCCTCTGCCCTAGGACTCTGCTCCAGGGAAGAACTGAGATGACAAATCTTTAGAGAGCCGTCTCTTTCTGGAAACTTGCGGCTTTCAGCTCCTGTTTGTTGATGAAGACAATTGGGAGTTCGGGATTAAACATCACCTTCCCATTCAAGGGGTGTATACACAGAGAGATGTGGCTTTTTGCTCCCAGGGTAGCCACCCTCTAAGCTGCCTTGTGGGGAATTGGCTTGGTGGTGAGTTTAGGAGTGTAAAATGATTTGCTTAATAGTTACTTTCAAGGGAGCACAAAGGGATGGTGAAGGAAATGTAACTTACTTTACATTTTTTGTTAGTTCTTTGTCAGATATGTATATTGTAAATATTCTCTTCCAATCTCTGTCTTGCCTCTTTGTTTTCTCTTCTTCTTTTAGAGACAGCTCTGTTGCCCAGCCTGGTGTGCAGCCATGTGATCACGGCTTACTGCAGGCTTGACCTCCTGGGCTCAATCAATCCTCCTGCCTCAGCCTCCCAAGTAGCTGGGACCACAGGCCCACACCACCACGCCTGGTTAATTTTTAAATTTTTTGTAGAGATGAGGTCTTTCTATGTTGCCCAGGCTGGTCTCAAACTCCAGGACTCAAGCAATCCTCCCACCTGGGCCTCTCAAAGTGCTGGGATTACAGTTGTGAGCCACTGCATCTGGCCTTCATTTTCTTAACAGTGTCTTTTGCTGAGCAGAAGTTTCAACGCTGATGAAGCCTATTTTAACTTTTTTTTCTCCTTTTATGGCAACTGCTTTCTCTGATCCACATAAGATATATTGGCATTCTCCAAAGTCATCAGAACATTCTCCCATGTTTTCTTCTAGAAGCTTTGCAGAATCATCTGTGATGTTTAGGTCTATGATTCACATCAAATCAATTTTTGTGTGTGTTTTGTGATCTGAGTAGAGGTTTATTTTTAAAGATACAAGTAGTCAGTTGTCACAGAAGCTTTTATTGATATGTGTATCTCTATCGAATTGTTTTTGCACCTTGGCTAAAAATTAGCTGTACAGTGTGTCTACTTTTGGACTTAATACCTTATCTTAAATACCACTATAGAAAAGTAATATAATTTCTCCAACAGTATTCTCCTTTTCAAAATTGTTTTAGTTTTCTGAATTCTTTGTATTTGTATCTACATTTTAGAATTATCTTACCTGTTTCTACAAAAATGCCTTCTGAGATTTTGATTGAGATTGCATCGAATCAACAGATCAATTTGTAAAGTGCTGGCAATATAATAACAGTATTGAATCTCCTTTTTTTTCCCTCGTTTGTTTCTGCTGAAATTACTGACCTTCAATATTGAGTCTTCTAATCCATGAATGTGGCATATTTACTGAGCTATTCTTTAGTTTTCATTTCTTTCTTTCTTTTTTTTTTTTTTAAGACAGGGTCTCCCTCTGTCACCCAGGCTTGAATGCAGAGGCATCATTATGGTTCACTGCATCCTCAGTCTCCTGGGCTTAAGCTATCCTCCTGCCTCCGCCTCCTGAATGACCGTGACTACCTGCTTGAGCTCAGTTATGTATATACTACTTCCATTTGATGATGGAATGCTGCTGCGCACGCCCCACTGTATGGCTGGATGGGTCAGAAAGCACCCAGTTTATGTATGATAGGCAGTTCAGGTGGCACGGTGACTTGATGACCCATAATCAAACATTCAGTTTCCACCAAAGCCCAGTAACAGGCTAAGAGCTGTCTCTCAAAAGAGGAGTAGTTATCTGCAGAAGATGGCAGGGCTTTGCTCCAAAATCCTAGAGGCCTCCACTGTGATTCACCTACGGGAGCCTGCCAAAGGCTCTAAAGAGCATCCTTATCTCTCAAAAGGAGAGTAGTAATCTGCAGAAGATGACAAGGCCTTGCTCCAAAATCCTGGTGGCCTCCACTGTGATTCACCTACGGGGGCCTGCCAAAGGCTCTAAACAGCATCCCTATCTGCCACTGACATCTCAAGCACCATTGGATCTGCTGGGTCATATGGCCCAAGTGGCGGGGCAGCTTGCATAGCAGCCTGGACCTATTGCAGAGCCTTCTCCTGTTCTAGACCCCACTCAAAACTGCCAGCCTTTCGGGTCACTTGATACATGGGCTGGAGTAACACACCCAAATGAGGAATGTGTTGCCTCCAAAATCCAAATAGGCCCTCTAGGGGTTGTGCCTCTTTCTTGGTCCTAGGAGGGGCCAAATGCAGCAACTTATCCTTCACTTTAGAAAGAATATCTCAACAGGTTCGACACCACTGGACCCCTAGAAATTTTACTGAGATAGAAGATCCCTGAATTTTAGTTGGATTTATTTCCCATCCTCTGGCACGCAAATGTCTCACCAATAAGTCCAATGTATTTGCTAATTCTCACTCACTCTCTCCAATCAGCATAATGTTATTAATGTAATGGACCAGTGTGACATCTTGTGGAAGGGAAAAGCCGTCTAGGTCTCTCTAAACAAGATTAAGTATAACACAAAGCCAGAGAGTTGATATACCCCTGAGGTGGGGCAGTAAAGGTATATTGCCGGCCCTGCCAGCTGAAGGCAAATTGCTTCTAGTGGGCCTTATGGACAGGAATGCAGAAAAAGCATTTGCCAAATCAATGGCTGCATACCAGGTCCCAGGAGATGTGTTGATTTACTCAAGCCCTGAAACCACATCTGGTACAGCAGCTGCAATTGGAGTCACCACTTGGTTAAGCTTATGATAACCCACTGTCATTCTCCAAGATCCATCTGTCTTTGCATGGGCCAAATAGGAGACTTGAATGGGGATTTGATGGGAGTCATCACCCCTGTGTTTTTCAAGTCCTTGATGGTGGCACTAATCTCTGCAATCCCTCCAGGAATGCGATATTGTTTTGATTTACTATTTTCTAGGTAGAGGCAGCTCTAATGGTTTCCATTTGGCCTTTCCCTCCATAATAGCCCTCACCCTACCAGTCATGGAGCCAGTGTGGGGGTTCTGCCAGCTGCTAAGTATGTCTTTGCCAATTATGCATTCTGGTACTGGGGAAACGACCGCAGGGTGAGTCCTAAAGCTGATGAACCTGGAGTTTGATGTTCGAGGGCAGGAAGCATCCAGGACGGGAGAAAGATGGAGGCCAGGAGACTAAACCAGTCTAGTTTTCCCTTGTTCTTCTGCCTGCTTTTATTCTGGCTGAGCTGGCAGCTGATTAGGTGGTGCTCACCCAGATTGAGGGTGGGTCTGCTATTCCCTGTCCACTGCTCAAATGTTAATCTCCTTTGGCAACACCCTCACAGACACACTCAGGAACAACACTTTGCATCCTTCAATCCAGTCAAGTTGACAGTCAATATTAGTCATCATATATAGACATATATATAATTTTAATATTTATTTATTTATTTTGTGGAGGGCTAGTGCAATACCAGTCATTCCATCATGGCTGGCAGTGGAAGTAGACAAACTATTTTATTATAGACAAAGTCTATAATTAGCCTTCCCTACTTTTTGAGTCATTATGTATCCTGATATAATGGCAATATTAGTCATCTACTGCTACATGACAAATCACTCCAAAATTTAGCAGTTTAAAACAACTTTTTATTTTACTTTTTTTTTTTTAAGACAGGGTCTCAGTCACCAAGGCTGAGTGTAATTACTGCTCACTGCAACCTCAAACTCCTGAGCTCAAGTAATCTTCCCACTTCAGCATCCCGAGGAGCTGGGACTGCAGGCAGGCACCACCATGCCCAACTAGAGATGGAGTCTTACCATGTTGCCCAGGCTGGTCTCTAACTCCTGGACTCAAGTGATCCTCCCATCTTGGCCTCCCAAAGTACTGGGATTACAGGTATGAGCCATCAGATTTGGCCTTCTTTTCTTTTCTTCTTTTTTTTAGATGGAGTTTCATTCTTGTTGCCCAGGCTGGAGTGCAATGGTGTGATATTGGCTCACTGCAACCTCCACCTCCTGGGTTCAAGCCATTTTCCTGTCTCAGCCTCCCAAGTAGCTGGGATTACAGGTATGCACCACCACACCTGGCTAATTTTGTATTTTTAGTAGAGACAGGGTTTCACCATGTTGGTCAGACTGGTCTCAGACTCCTGATCTCAAATGATCCGTTTGCCTTGGCCTCCCAAAGTGCTGGTATAACAGGCGTGGGCCACCACATCCGGCTTATTTTACTTTTTAATCTCACTGCAATTGTGGGCCAGGGATTCAGGAGTGGCTTAGATGAGTGGCTCTGGCTCAGGGTCTCTCATGTGACTGTAGTCAGGATGTTGGTGAGGGCTGCAGTCATCTGAACGCTTAGCTGGGGCTGGGGGTCTGCTTCCAAGATGGCTCACTAGGGTGGTTCCTGGCAGGGCCTCCATTCCTCGCTGGGTGTTGGCAGGAAGGCTCTCTTCCTCACCATGCAGCTTGTGTTCTCATGTGGGCCAATTTCCCCCAGAGCAAGCAATCTGAGAGAGAGGTAGGAGGGAGCTACAGCGCCTTTTATGATCTGCCTTCCAGAGTCACACCCGTCACTTCCACTTTATTCTGTGCATTAGACGCTAATTGCTAAGTCCAGCCCACACCCAAGGGGAGGGAAGCGAGGCTCCACCTCTTAAAGGGAGGAGTCTCAAAAAATGTGTGAATATATTTAAAAATCACTGCAGCTTTTTAATATTGTCCCAACAAGACTGTGCAAGAAACTATCAGGAAACCTCAGCAGCATAAAACTGTAAGTGTTTATAATTCATGCATCTGAGGGTTCCCTGGACAGCTCTCCTGACCTCAGCAGGGCTCATTCACATCTTTGAGGATGGCTTTATTTAAGCAAGGACAACCGGCTTACATCAGGTGGGATAACTTCTGATACCGATTTAATTTTTGTTTGAGGTTTATGTCACCAGTATAATTACTATTTTAAACAATACATTACTGAAAACACATGAGCAAATTTGTTTCTAGACATGCTAAAAATGTATTGAAAGTCCCATTTCATTCAGAATGAAATAATAATTTCACATGTGACTTGTAAAATCAATTGTCTTAGTATTTTAAATTTATGCTTGAGGTGTTAATACTGGTGGTGTTATGTTTGTTGTTTTATGTGATTAATTTACAAATATCATCCAATTTTCTTTTCCACTAAATTATACAAATAATCTGAATATATTCATTGCCATACATATATTATATATCGTTTTTATATTTTTTTTGGGTTTTTTTGGAGACAGAGTTTTGGTTTGTTGTCCAGGTTGGAGTGCAGTGGCGCGATCTCAGCTCACTGCAACCTCCGCCTCCCGGGTTCAAGCGATCCTCCTGTCTCAGCCCCCCTAGTAGCTGGGGTTATAGCCACATGCCACCATGCCCAGCTAATTTTTATATTTTTAGTAGAGATGGGGTTTTGCCATGTTGGCCAGGCTGGTCTTGAACTCCTGACCTCAGGTGATCCACTCACCTTATTCTCCCAAAGTGCTATGGCTTAATGAATAAAATATTCATCACCATTTTTTCCTTTTCCCTTCTTTCCCTCCCTCCCTCCCTCCCTCCTTCCTTCCTTCCTTCTTTCCTTCCTTTCCTTTTTTTGAGATGGAGTCTTGCTCTCTGTCACCCAGGCTGGAATGCAGTGGCACAATGTGGGCTTACTGCAACCTCCGCCTCCCGGGTTCAAGTAATTCTCTGCCTCAGCCTCCTAAGTAGCTGGGATTACAGGTGCCTGCCAGCATGCCTGGCTAATTTTTGTATTTTTAGTAGAGACGGGTTTCACCATTTTGGCCAGGCTGGTCCTGAACTCCTGACCTCGTGATCCACCTGCCTCGGCCTCTCAAAGTGCTGGGATTACAGGTGTGAGCCACTGCGCCAGGCTCGCTTGCTTTCTTTCTTTCTGTCTTTCTTTTTCTTTCTCTCTGTCTTTCTTTTTCTTTCTCTCTTTCTTCCTTCCTTTCCTTCCTTTCTCTTCTTTCTTTCTTTCTTTTTTCTTTCTTTCTTTCTTTTTTTCTTTCTTCTTTTTCTTCTTTCTTTCTTCCTTTCTCTCTCTCTCTTTCTTTCTTTCCTCTCTCTTTCTCTCTTTCTTGGCAGAGCCTTGCTCTGTCACCCAGGCTGGAGTACAGTGGTGCAATCACAGCTGACTATAACCTTGAACTCCCGGGCTCAAGGGATGCTTCCACCTTAGCCTCCCAAGTAGCTGGGACCACAGGCATGCACCACACCTGGCTGATTTTTAAATTTTTAGTAAAGGTGAGGTCTTGCTATGTTTTCCAGGATGGTTTTGAACTCTTGGGCTCAAGTGATCCTCCCACTTGGCCTCCCAAAGTTTTGCGATTATAGCTGTGAGCCACTGCGCCCGGCTGATCTAATACTCTTTCGTCCCATGTAAGTGACATATGAGATATCCTGTAGCTGTATAATTAGATCACGCATGTCAAAAAGGGAGTTCTCGGCCAGGCGTGGTGGCTCATGCCTGTAATCCCAGTACTTTGGGAGACTGAGGTGGGCAGATCACCTGAGGTCAGGAGTTCAAGACCAGCCTGTCCAACATGGTGAAACCCTTCTATACTAAAAATACAAAAATTAGCTAGGCGTGGTGGCAGTTGCCTGTGATCCCAGCTACTCTGGAGGCTGAGGCAGGAACATTGCTTGAACCTGGGAGGTGGAGGTTGTAGTGAGCTGAGATCACACCACTGCACTCCAGCCTGGGTGACAGAGCGAGACTCTGTCTCAAACAAGCAACAACAACAAAATAAAAAAATAAAAAGGGATTTTTTTCAGGGGAGGAGGCAGTAATGGGCTATTCCTCAGAAGCAGGAACTTCCTTCATATGTATTTTTTTTTTTTGAAATGAAGTCTTGCTCTTGTTGCCCAGGCTGGAGTGTAGTGGTGTGATCTCGGCTCACTGCAACCTCCGCCTGCTGGGTTCAAGCAATTCTCCTGCCTCAGCCTCCCGAATAGCTGGGATTATAGGCGCCTGCCACCACCTCTGGTTAATTTTTGTAGTTTTAGTGGAGACAGGGTTTCACCATGTTGGCCAGGCTGGTCTCAAACTTCTGATATCAAGAGATCTGCCCGCCTTGGCCTCTCAAAGTGCTGGGATTACAGGCGTGAGCCACCGTGCCCAGTATCTTTTTTTTTTTTTTTTTGCTTCCTTCATATTTTCATGAATGAACAAGGGGATCATAAAGCATCAGAAACTGAGATTTCTTTTATTGCAGGTAAGAAACTGGGGTCTGCCGGGCGTGGTGGCTCAAGCCTGTAATCTCAGCACTTTGGGAGGCCGAGACGGGCGGATCACGAGGTCAGGAGATCGAGACCATCCTAGCTAACATGGTGAAACCCCGTCTCTACTAAAAAAATACAAAAAACTAGCCGGGTGAGGTGGCGGGCGCCTGTAGTCCCAGCTACTCGGGAGGCTGAGGCAGGAGAATGGCGTAAACCTGGGAGGTGGAGCTTGCAGTAAGCTGAGATCTGGCCACTGCACTCCAGCCTGGGTGACAGAGCGAGACTCCGTCTCAAAAAACAAAACAAAAAACAAAAAACAAACAAAAAAAAAGAAACTGGGGTCTGAGAATCCAGATGTCCCGAGTGAGTAAAGGGAAAATTTTCACTTCTTCCTGTGGAAGCCTGTCACCCCCCAGCTCCATCCTAGGCTGAGGAAGTCTGCGTTCTTCTCTCACGGAGCTGGAGAAACTTCCAAGGTCAGAAAGGAAATAGTTAAGTTATGAAACAATCTGAGAGTGGAACTGGGATGGTGTGAATGCCCTGCTAGAAAGTGTTAAAAACAGGCTGGTTGGCCAGAAATAGAGAAAGGCCTCCTGCTCTGAGTGACAGTTTAGTTAAGATTTGTGCTTCTTAAACTATCTCTGGTGAAGAGAAATATTGAAAAATTCCCAATCCATTGAGAACAGATACATTGTAAAATGGAGTAAAAATGAATGATCAGAAAATTAATTTATAAAGCAAAGACATACAGAACACAAGTCTAAGTTGTTTTTTACTATTAGATTCAGCAGACATAAACTTAATCTACCAGACTGTCATAAATGTTTCTAAATGTGTATTCTCAATTTCTGGACTTATTTTGTTGTGGTTCAGTAACAAATAGTTTATAGACTGGCCCTGAGTGAAGGTGACTTCTTAGAGTTCTAACATTCTCTGTTTTTACTTGAAGCCTTGAATTTATAGAGGAATTCCTCATCTATATGTTAATTAGTTAAGGACATGCATCATTTAACCAAATGTTTAGTTAAAGCCTATCATGTATGGGTTAAATGCGTGCTATATAGGAAGTTGCATTAGAAATGGTTCCTTTTCTCAATACCATACAGTGTAGCGAGGGAGCTAACAGCCACATATCTACGATGTGGGAGAGAAGGTGATGGCTGCCAGGAGAGCGCTGTGGGGGAGTTGCCAGGGAATCTGGAGCAAGGAGACTTCACTGATCTCAGTGGAGGAGTCAGGCAGGCTCTGTGGAGGATGTGGCCTTGAAGGCTACACATGGGAAAATACAGGCTAGGGCACGCCATGGGTGGAATGAGTAAGTCTCAAAACCTTGACATACTTCTTCCTCCTTCATGTCAAAAACATCTTTGAAAGGTACAGAAATATGAGGAAGCCCTATATGCATGAAAATTGAAGCACAAAAAAGCAATTGTGGCAAAGAGCAGGTCCTTGAACATTGGCCTATTTAAGTCTCAGTTTTAGTATCTGTGAGATGGGCCTAATAACACCTACCTTTTGAGTTATTCAGAGGGCTAGATGTATATACATTACATTGTTTTATAAAGGGAATTCTATTTACATTACGAAGTACTGGTGCGTTCTCTGATAATAGTAAGAGCGCAACAAGTCGTGACAATTATTGTGTTGTTGCTAAGTAGTCCGTCCAGAATCATTTGCTCTGCAGGGGAGGAGAGGAGGGGTTCTGCTCAGGATTGCTTTCCTCCATCCTTTTGGCAACTGTACTTCTCTTTCTCTTGGGGAAAACTGTACTTTCTCTTTCTCTTGTCACTCTCCTGACTACGCAATTCTCATGGGTCTGCCTATTTGCTGGCCACAGGGAGCACCTGTGATCCAGATCTGGCTAATCACAATGCCTCATTCCCTTCACTGCAGTGATTGGCCTAAGAACTGGCAGGAGATGCGATTTGGACCAATCAGAATCTTACATTGAGATTTGTATATGTGCATGTTGGGAGAAAAAAAATTACTTTATTTTTCCTTCCAGTTTGCAAAGCTGAGCTAAGAGCTGAGTTTGTCACAACCAAACCTAGAGATGGAGAAAAGGGGAAGTGGAGAGAGAACTGAGAATACTATTAGGTCTCTGAATCTACATCTCTTCTTTCTAGTTATTGGAAATAGTGCATTCCAGCTTTTGGCTTCAACCAGAATGAGTTTTCTATCCCTGGTAACCCTGCCTAATGCAAGGACTCACTCAGATTTCCAGATTCTTATCTTAGTGTGTTGTCCTTTAGGTCAGCACTTTTCAAGAGCCATTTCCATCATTTATTCATTCGTCAAAATGATTTTGGACAGATTCCGGAGTGAAGCGGTCATGCTAAGAGAATAACAAACAAGCATGTGGCCAGTGTTATGAGGGCTTCAGATCCAGTCAGGGGTGCAAAATGAGAAAAAGCTAATCAAGAAAATAAAGCAACTGGGTGCAGTGGCTCACACTTGTAGTCCCAGCACTTTGGGAGGCCGAGGCAGGCAGATTGCTTGAGCCCATGAGCTCGAGACTAGCCTGGGTAATATGGTGAAACCCTGTCTCTACAAAATAACACACACAAATTAGCCAGGCATTGGCTGGGCATAGTGGTTCATGCCTGTAATCCCAGCACTTTGGGAGGCTGAGGCAGGCAGATCACCTGAGATCAGGAGTTCAAGACCAGCCTGACCAACATGGTGAAACCCTATCTCCACGAAAAATACAAAATTAGCTGGGTATGGTGGTACATGCCTGTAATCCCAGCTACTTGGGAGGCTGAGGCAGGAGAATTGCTTGAACTTGGGAGGTGGAGATTGCAGTGAGCCGAGATTGCGCCACTGCACTGCAGCCTAGGCAACAAGGGCGAAACTCCGTCTCCAGAAAAAAAAAAAAAAAGAAATTAGCCAGGCATGGTGGTACACGCCTGTACTCCTAGCTTCTAGGGAGGTTGAGGCGGGAAAATCACTTGAGCCTGGAAGGCCTAGGCTGCAGTAAACCATGAGCATGCCATTGCAGTCCAACCTGGGCATAAAGCAGGACCCCGTCTAAAAACATTAATTAATTAAAAAAAAAAAAGCTACTGATGACTGATACCAAGTGACTTGAAGTGCTGTGAGAGTTCAGAAAAGAGAGAGAGGGCTCATGCTCTTGGGGGACTATCAGGGAAGCCTTTGAGGAGGAAGCAGGAATTTGAATTGGGCATTGAAGGACAGTTCAGAAAAGTATTTTTCAAGAGAGTGTGGTGGTGGGTGCAAAGATATCTAAGGCAAAGAGCTGATGTGGCAAGGTAATGAGAGGTAAGAGTGAAGGTGAGATGGGGCTTTATGTACTCTTTGAAAATAGTGTCCTGGCCGGGCGCGGTGGCTCAAGCCTGTAATCCCAGCACTTTGGGAGGCCGAGACGGGCGGATCACGAGGTCAGGAGATCGAGACCATCCTGGCTAACATGGTGAAACCCCGTCTCTACTAAAATACAAAAAAACTAGCCGGGCGAGGTGGCGGGTGCCTGTAGTCCCAGCTACTTGGGAGGCTGAGGCAGGAGAATAGCGGGAACCCGGGAGGTGGAGCTTGCAGTGAGCTGAGATCCCGCCACTGCACTCCAGCCTGGGCGACAGAGCGAGACTCTGTCTCAAAAAAAATAAAAAAAAAAAAAAAAAAAAAAAAGAAAATAGTGTCCTAGACTGGGTATGGTGGCTCACGCCTATAATCCCAGCACTTTGGGAGGCTGACGTGGGCGGATCACCTAAAACCAGGACTTTGAGACTAGCCTGCCTAAGATGGCAAAACCCCGTCTCTATTAAAAATACAAGAAATTAGCCAGGTGTGGTGGCAGGCACCTGTAATCCCTGCTATTCAGGAAGTAGAGGCAGGATAATTGCTTGAACCCGGGAGGCGGAGGTTGCAGTGAGCTGAGATCACCCCACTGTACTTCCTGGGCGACAAGAGTGAAACTGTATCTCAAAAAAAAAGAAAGAAAATAGTGTCATAGAAACTTCAAACATATCCAAACACAGAGAGAACAGTATAATGAATCACCTGCAGACATTGGCCAATTGCAATAGTTATCAATATTTTACCATTCTTGTTTTATCTGCTCATCTTATCCTTCCTCATCATCCTCCCTACCCTCCCACTGAAATATTTTGAAGCAAATCCCAGGCATCATATCATTTTACCCTGAAATACTTAATTATTACTGTTCTTCTTCTTCTTATTTATTTTTTTCTTCTGAGACAGAGTTTCACTCTTGTTGCCCAGGCTGGAATGCAATGGCACCATCTTGGCTCACTGCAACCTCCACCTCCTGGGTTCAAGCAATTCTCCTCCTCAGCCTCCCAAGTAACTGGGATTACAGGCACGTGCCACCACCATGCCCGGCTAATTTTGTATTTTTAGTAGATATGAGGTTTCACCATGTTGGTCAGGCTGGTCTGGAACTTCTGATCTCAAGTGATCTGCCCGCCTCGGCCTCCCAAAGTGCTGGAATTACAGGGATGAGCCACCGTGTCTGGTCTTATTATTATTGTTTTTTGATATAGGTTCTTGCTCTGTCATCTGGGCTGGAGTGCAGTGACGTGATCATGACTCACTGTAGCCTTTCTGGGCTCAAGTGATCCTCTCACCTCTGTCTCCTAGATAGCTGGGACCATAGGCATGCACCACCATGCCTGGTTAATTTTTTATGGAGATAGGGTATCAGTACGTTGTCCAGGCTGGTCTAGAACTCCTGGGTTCAAGCAATCTGCCTGCCTCGGTCTCCCAATGTGCTGGGATTACAGACTTGAGCGCTGTGCCTGGCCAAGTACTTAATTATTATTAGTAGTATTTTTTGAGATGGAGTTTCACTCTTGTTGCCCTTGCTGGAGTGCAATGACATGATCTCGGCTCACGGCAACCTCCGCCTCCCAGGTTCAAGTGATTCTCCTGCCTCAGCCTCCCGAGTAGCTGGAATTGCAGGCTACCACCACCATGCCCCACTAATTTTTGTATTTCTAGTAGAAATGGGGTTTTGCCATGTTGGCCAGGCTGGTCTTGAACTCCCAACCTCAGGTTATCTGCCTGCCTTAGCCTCCCAAAGTGCAGGATTACAGGTATGGGCCACTGGTCCTGTCCCCAAGTACTTAATTACTAGCTTTAAAAGGCAAAGGACTCTTTTCCCAATATAAGCACAGTAACATTATCATCCCTAAAAATCCCCCAATAATTTCTTAATATTACCTAATTCTCAGTCTATGTTCCATTTTCTCCAGTTGTCTCACAAATGTCTTTGTGGAGATGGTTTGTTTGAATCCGGATATAAAGACAGTCCACACATGTAGTTGGTCATGTCTCCTGCGTCTCTTGCTGCCTACAATAATTCTTACTATCCCTTTTTAGAACTCTGTATTTGGTAAAGGAAGCTGGTCATTTGTCCTGTGGAATTTTCCGCATCCTGGATTTGGCTGATTGTGTTATCATGGTGTTGTTCAACAATGCTCCTAGGTTCCTTCTATTCCTGTAAACTGGTGATAATGAGGCCTGGAGGCTTGATGAGATTCTGATTTGGTTATTATTGTTATTACTTTTTTGGTGGTGTAGCGGACGTCCCCATGCACCTCAAGAGACACTGAACGTCTGGCTTTCCACTTTCAGTGATGTCCAAGTTGATCAGTAAATTTTAGTAAAAACTGCTGTTTAGTTTTTAGACCCCTCTCTAAGATTCTGACATGAGTCCATGGGGGCTGGGCTGGTGAACAAATCTAATTCACAGACCAGGCTGCACTCAGAATCACCCTTCCTCTGGGACCAGGGAGGCATTGTTACTGGGCCAAGCCGATGTCTGACCTTTGAGAGCTTCCCTTGGGTGGCAGAATTTCCCAGGAAGCTATTCAGGCCCTAAGGCAAATAAGATTCCTGCTGGCCTGTCCCACCAGTCTGTCAGGCGAGCTTGAATCTTTGAATGAAGTGAGGAAGTCCAAAGAGATTTGTCAGAATGTGTGATATTAGATTTCTTTAGCAAGAATGCTTGTCACTTTGCTACTTTCCAGTGGAAAAAATGTCCACTGATTGTGTCTAAAAATGCAAAAGAAAATGGAGAAGCAAGGCAATTTCACAGGAAAACAGTCAGCAATGGAAACTTACTATTAAACAACACAGGAGGACTTTTACTTTATGGTCTTGAATTATACAACTTGCCCTTTGAACTGGATAATTTGATTATGTAGTCAGTTCCCTTGGGCAATTCAGGTTTGCGCCCTAGATTATTACGACCCCTCTCACCCCCGATATATGAAGATAATTGTGTGAGCTTCAGACTGACAACCTCTAGTAGAAATTGGGTTGCAGTAGGTTTTAAATGTAGGGGAATTGTTTTATATAGATGGATTGATGAATATGGTAATTTAGTTTTTAATTCATTTGACTCAGTTGATAAAAAGATTTCGGCTTCGGAAATTAATAAACTCATACATGTTTGTGTCTTTTATATACGATTTTGAGGTCCTTTGCCTGACATACTGTGCTGTGCCTTTTTTTTTTTTTTTAATTCCTTCTTAATGTCTTGTGCTTTGGGATCCTTGGTTTCTGTGTCTGCCCTGGGGCTTGTTCTGTGTCAGGTAACATGCTGACCTTCTTCCTGGCCTGATTTCCACATTCAGGAAGGCTTCTTTTTTCCCCCAAAACATTTGTTTTGTTCACAGATGGTATTATAAGGTTTAGAGAAGTGTGATGGAGTATTTCACATGGTTTTGCACATCGTTTTATAAAGTGAGTTTCTCAGATTTATGTATCCATCTTGGCCTTCTTTCTTTTTCTCTCTCCCTCCCTGAAAGCTGAACTAGACTGACAGCCCCTTGGGGGAACTTTGTTTTATACATGGTTGTTTCCTAATTCCAAGCTCAGTGCCTGGCCCATGGCAGGTGTCCAGTGAATACTATGGAAGGAGTTAATGAGTGAAAATGAACTTTGAGAATTTTCTTCTCTCTTTCTACCCTCAAATTCCCCAAACAGGGCACCCGTGTTTCTATTGGGTTTTAGGAAACTAAATATCAATGACAGCCCACTCCTTTTGCTTAGAAAGATTTAGAGACTTCTTTTTCTTAGGTAAACGCTCAGCTAGATTCAAATCACTAACTCCAATTTATAGGTCAAGTTAGAATCAGGACGGAACATTTTGGCTCAGGGTTATGGCTATGAAAAAATTTCCAAGGCCGAAGTCACAGACAATGTCACTGTATTCATTTCCTATAGCTTCTGTAACAAATGACTACAACCGAATCGTTTACAACAGAAGCTTATCCCCTCATAGATCCGGAGGCTGAAAGTCCAAAATCAGTGTTACTGGGCTGAAATCAAGGTGTGGGCAGTGCTGCACTCCCTTCAGAGGCTCTAGGGGAGGAATCTTGCCTTTCCAGCTTCTGGTGGCCTCTGGCAGTGCCTTATCAATCATATTTTGAAAGTGGGTAGACAGAAAAGAACATAAAATTTTAAGTTAGAAGTCAAGCACGGTGGCTCATGCCTGTCATCCTAACACTTTGGGAGGCTGAGACGGGTAGATCACTTGAAGCCAGGAGTTCAAGACCAGCCTGACCAACATGACGAAACCCTGTCTCTACTAAAAATATAAAAAATTAGCTGGACATGGTGGTGCATGCCTGTAGTCCTAGCTACTCGGGAAGCTGCGGTGGGTGGATTGCTTGAGCTGGAGTGGTGGAGGTTGCAGTGAGCTGATTTGACACCATTGCACTCCAGTCTGGGCAACAAAGCGAGAGTCTATCTCCAAAAGAAAAAAAAAAAAATAAGTTAGAAACATGCTGTTTAAAATGGTTATTTGGGCCTGGTGCAGTGGCTCATGACTATAATCCCAGCATTTTGGGAAGCTGAGGTGGGAGGATCGCTTGAGGCCAGGACTTTGAGACCAACTTGGACAACATAGTGAGACCTCCATCTCTACCAAAAAAAAAAAAAAAAAAAAATTAGCCAGGCATGGTGGTATGCACCTATAGTCCCAGTTACTCGGGAGGCTGGGATGGGAGGATCCCAACCCAGGAGATTGAGGCTACAGTGAGCTATAATTGCAGCCTGGGTGACAGCAAGATGCTGTCTTAAAAAAAAAAAAAAGAAAAGAAAAGAAAAGAAAAAGGCTCTTTGTAGCATAAATTGCAACTATGGGTTAGCAGCCAGCCTCCCCTCCTTTCTTTTGGTGTGTACACCCCTCTCCCTGAGGTTTAGCAGGTAGAGGCTAGAGTTCCCAGGTAGAGGCTACAGTGCCCAGCCTCTTTTCTAACAGGTGAGGCTATCTAAGTTCTTATCACTGGGTTGTGAGTTGAAGTGAGGTGTGCAACTTCCACATAATTTTCTTAAAGAGAAATTGCTCACCTTTGACTTCTTCCCCCATTCCCTTCCTTTAGGAAGGAATGCAGATGCTATGGTGAGCCAGTCTGACCATTTGGGCAAGGATCCCTCCCTACCAGGTGGTGGAACAATGAGAATGAGGACCTCCTGGAGCAGAGCGGCCTCACCACCTTGTACCCCATGCGCTCACCTCTGGAAATGACACAAGAATGAACTTCTGTATGGTTATTTATTTATTTATTTACTCATTCATTTATTTTGAGACAGGGTCTCTTTCTGTCACCCAGGCTGGAGTGCAGTAGTTGCATTCATAGCTCAATGTAGCCTCAAACTCCTGGGCTCAACCAATCCTTCCATTTCAGTCTCTTGAGTAGCTGGGACTACAGGCATGCACCACCACACCAGGCTAATTTCTTTTCTTTTTTGAGACAGAGTTTCGCCCTTGTTACCCAGGCTGTAGTGCAATGGTGGGATCTTGGCTCACTGCAACCTCTGCCTCCTGGGTTCAAGCGATTCTCCTTCCTCCGCCTCCCAAGTAGCTGGGATTACAGGCATGCACCACCACACCTGGCTAATTTTGTATTTTTAGTAGAGATGAAGTTTCACCATGTTGGTCAGGCTGGTCTCAAACTCCTGATCTCTGGTGATCCACCATCCTAGGCCTCCTAAAGTGCTAGGATTACAGGCATCAGCCACTGCACCCAGCCCTTCTGTAGGGGTCATCATTTTGGGTCCCTTTGTTATAGCAGTGATATGGTTTGGATGTGTCCCCACCCAAATCTCATCTCAAATTGTATTCCCTATTTGTCGGGGGAAGGATCTGGTAGGAGGTGATTGGATCATGGGGGCAGTTTCCCCCATGCTGTTCTCCTGATAGTGAGTGAGTTCTCATGAGATCTGATGGTTTTATAAGTGGCGGTTTCCCATGTTCTCCTTCCTCCTGTAGCCTTGTGAAGAAGTTCCCTGCTTCTCCTTCCACCATGATTGTAAGTTTACTGAGGCCTCCCCAGCCATGTGGAACTGTGAGTCCATTAAACCTCCTTTGTTACTTTGTTTATGAATTACCCAGTCTCAGATAGTAACTTTATAGCAGTGTGAGAATGGACTAATACAAGCAGGTCAGTTTATACATGTACCAATATACAGATGACACCAGGAAAAAAGTGGATTTCTTGGTTTTAGCTACTACTGTTTGTCTATTTAGTAAGGCATATTGGACAACAGATATTAATATTACTTTGCATTGCTGCTGTTTTTGCTTTTTTTTTTTTTCTTGAGACGGAGTTTCACTCAGTCACTCAGGCAGGAGTGCAATGGCACGATCTCGGCTCACTGCAACCTCTGCTTCTTGGGTTCAAGCGATTCTCCTGCCTCAGCCTCTGAGTAGCTGGGATTACAGGTGTACACCACCACACCTGGTTAATTTTGTATTTTAGTAGAGATGGGGTTTCACCATATTGGCCTGGCTGGTCTTGAACTCCTGACCTCAGGTGGTCCACCCGCCTTGGCCTCCCAAAGTGCTGGGATTACAGGCGTGAGCCGCTGCGCCCAGCCACTGTTAATTTTTTTAAAAACAATTCTTTTCCTATATGCTCCCAAAGAAAATAGTTACCCCGAGCAGTGTCCTTGTAAGCTGATTATTTTGTCTCTTCTACGCTGAATTCACTTAGCCTGCTTAGAAGATTCTGGTTTACTCTGAGCTGCTAAAGTGAACCTTTCATTAGTTAGTATGAACACATCATCACTATGTGTCTATCCTGCAATAGCTTGCAGGGGACTACTTAATAGTCTTCCTAAGAAATACTGAATTAATGTCTCCAAAGTGTGTGTTTAAATTTGTAAAAACAACCTCTGGGACATTGGCTAAAGAGAAGCTCTCCTCAATCCTGTGAAAAACAAGTTACTCTTTTTTCTTTTATAATATAAAAAGATTAGCTGAACCCAGTGGTTTACGCCTGTAATCCCAGCACTTTGGGAGGCTGAGGCAGGCAGATCACTTGAGGCCAGGAGTTTGAGACCAGTCTGGCCAACATGGTGAAACCCTGTCTACCAAAACATAAAAAAATTAGCTGGGTGTGGTGGTGCACACCTGTGGTCCCAGCTACTCGGGAGGCTGAGATGGGTGGATTGCTTGAACCAAGGAGGTGGAGGTTGCAGTGAGACAAGATCATGTCATTGCACTCCAGCTTGGGCAACAGAGTGAGACCCTGTTTCAAAAAATATAAATGAATAAATAAATAAATAATAAAATAAATAAAAGATTAAACGAGTTGCTTATTTTTTTTTTACCAGAGCAGTTTATCTCAGTCATAAACAAATTAAAATGAAAATATAAAACAAAATGTTTCATAATCTTACTATCCAGCAGGTAACTTGGTATATATCATTTCAGTTCTTTATGAATATATGTATATTTGTAAAAATCAGACTATATTGTATGCAGCTTTATATCTTCTCCCTTAAAATATAACCTAGAGATTTTGGTAAATATCTTGATTCTGATTGACTCTAGTCAGCTTAGTAAGCTGTAGAATGCTGACTGGGTAATCTCAGAGGGAAGGGGGCTATCTTCTTATTGAGTAAATTTGGATTTAATATGTAATGTATGCCCTGTACCATTTTCAGTAGTGTGAGGTAGGGAAGAAGAAATGGCATTGATCTATTACTGTAGAAACTTTTTCTTGATTTACAAGCATGAGAATTTGCTTTGCCTGTTTTACGACTCTATTCAACCCTGAATTATGGGCTGTTTGTTTTTTCTCTCTCTTTGATTAGAGTCATTAGAGAGTTGTTTGCCTGGTTCAGTCAAAATACAAATCCAATATTGTTCCTATACATCTTACAGCTTCTCCTTTTGACAAATACAAGAAGACTGGGATGTAGCAGACAGAGCATTTACCAGCTTCCAGGCATTGTCTTAAGCACGTCACACAACAGGGTTTAAACCTCTAAAAACCATATGAGGTAGATATTGCCAGTCTCTTAGTCCAATTTTCAGGTTAGAAAATGGAGACTTGGAGAGATGAAGCAACCTTTTCTAGTTATTAGCGCTAGTAAGTGTCAGAGCTGAATTTTAACCCAGTGTGTCTGACTTCTAAATCTACCTTTTAAACACTGTGCTTATTGTCTTCCAAAGCGAAAGTAATTTATTTTAAAAATACACTTAAGGCTGGGCACGGTGACTCTCGCCTGTAATCCCAGCTACTTGGGAGGCTGAGTTGAAAATTGCAGGAACCCAGGAGGTGGAGGTTACAGTGAGCCAAGATCACACCACTGCCCTCCGGCCTGAGTGACAGCACAAGACTCCATCTTGGAAAGAAAAAAAAAAAAACACTTAAAAATTTGACAAATGGCTAGGCATGGTGGCTCACACTTGTAATCCCTGCACTTTGGGAGGCCAAGGAGGGCAGATCACGAGGTCAGGAGATCGAGACCATCCTGGCCAACATGGTGAAACCTCTTCTGTACTAAAAATACAAAAATTAGCTGGGTGTGGTGACGCACGCTTGTCATACCAGCTACTCGGGAGGCTGAGGCAGGAGAATCACTTGAACCTGGGAGGTGAAGATTGTAGTGAGCCGAGATTGCACCACTGCCCTTCAGCCTGTTCAACAGAGCGAGACTCCATCTCAGAATAAAGCAAAACAAAACAAAAAGAAAACACTTTAAAAATTTGACAAATAAAATTGTGTATATTTATTGTGTACCACATGACATTTTGTAATATGTAAACATTGTGGAATGGCTCAGTTGAGCTAATTAACATGTGCATTACCTTACTTATTTGTTTTTGTGATAGGAGCACAAAATCTATTCTCTTAGCAATTTTCAAAATACAAGTTGTACATGCCTGTAGTCCCAGCTACTCGGGAGTCCCAGCTGAGGGAGAGGATTGCTTGAGTCTAGGAGTTTGAGGCTCTGTAGTGCACTATGATTGCACATGTGAATCGCCACTGCACTCCAGGCTGAGCAATAGAGCGAGACCCCATCTCTTAAAAAAGCCAAAAAAACCAAAAAAAGTCAACGTTATTAACTGTAGTCACCATGTTGTACAATAGATGAAACTAATTTATTTTTGCATCTTGTTCTTCAAATACTCAAGATGCATGACACCGTAGATTATAAAACACATCGTTATTTTATGTTCCAATAACAATGAAAAGTGCTAACTGTAATTGTAGAGTACATCTCAATTTCTGAAGTTACAATGTGAAAAATATGTAAGCCTTAGAATCAATGAAATATGCTAACATTATAACTAGAAGAGGCTAATACTGTGTCCCCTCTTGCATGGATGGGGCCGACAATATGAGTTTGGCGGATGCAGTGCATTCTCAAGGGTGAGGTCTAGCAGGCACCACCATACATTTTCAACTCACTTGCAGGAATAGTGGTTGTGTGGTTGGATTTGTCGCTGCAGTTGGATAAGTCATTATTATTCCTGCCAACAGTCCCAGAAGCTTGGAAGCACCAAGCTGCCTAGAGCTACTTGGAAATAATAATAGAGCAAGAGAATAGGGGAATAATGGATGAGGTATGTGCAGCACTTTGTATCTGTGATTTTGAATGTAGGACATATACATCCAGCGGTTCTTTCCCTGCAATGATGTATTGAACAACAACAATAGCAACATTTTATGATTTCTGGGAAATATCTGTCACAAAATTATAGCTAAAGAAGGAAATCAAATCAGTCCAGCAGAATTACTCCAGGAGTGTAGAACGAGATGAACAGAGGGCTGAACACTGAGCCTTGAGAAATGCCTGCAGAGAGTGGGTATGAGGGAGAAGAGAGGGCAGAAAGGTGGGGAAGTGGGAGCGAAAGGGAGGGATGAGGGCTAAACCAGCAAAGAACTGAAGCCAAGGAAGGGATGAGTTTCTTAAAGGCAGAGGTGGACATAGGGATTGAATGTTACTGAGGGTTCACTGACCAAAGACTGTTTGTTGGTTAAGAAGCTTAATGGATCTCATGCCCATAAGGAAAATAGAAGGAGGCAATTTGAAGGCAGAGAAAACCCTTTTCTCCTTTATTATGATTTATTTACTTTTTAGAGACAGAGTCTCACTCTGTTGCCCAGGCTGGATTGCAGTGGCACGATCATAGCTCACTGCAGCCTCCATCTCGTGGGTCCAAGCGCTCCTCCCAACTCAGTCTCCAGGGTAGCTAGGACTACAGGTATGTGCCACCACGCTCTAATAATTTTTAAATTTTTTGTAGAAATGGGGTCTTACTATGTTGCCTATGCTGACCTCGAACTCCTGAGCTCAAGAAGTTCTTCCGCCTTGGCCTCCCAAAATGCTGAGATTACAAGAGAGAGCCACCATGCCTAGCTTCCTTTATTATTTTTAGAAATATTACACAGGTAAGGGTAGGGCCATCTTCCCAAACCTGGCTGGGTAGATCCTCACAATACTAGTTTTTGTATTATGGGTCTTCTTGGTAACATCTGTGCACACTTCCTTCTACGTTTTTTTTTTTGAGATGGAGTCTCGCTCTGTTGCCAGGCTAGAGTGCAATGACGCAATCTTGGCTCACTGCAACCTCCGCCTCCTGAATGCAAGTGATTCCCCTGCCTCAGCCTCTTGAGTAGCTGGGATTACAGGTGTGCACCATCACGCCTGGCTAATTTTTTGTATTTAGTAGAGACGGGGTTTCATCATGTTGACCAGGATGGTCTCGATCTCCTGATCTCATGATCCGTTCGCCTCAGCCTCCCTTTTTCTTTTAGAGATGGTGTCTTGTCCAGGCTGGTCTCAAACTTCTGGCTTGAACTCCTAGCCCAAGTTCAAGTTCACTGTGCCCAGCTTCTTCCACCTTCTGAAAACCTCAGCTCCTGTGATACCCTGGTACCTCGTGCTTCTGAATGGTCACTCCTGCTTCTTGGACTGAACTTTCACAATTACATTGACCTGATTGTTTTTCTGCTCCCTACCCTTCAATGTTGACTTTCCTTCTGATTTATCCTTAGCCTTTTTCTCTTCCCTATTCTCTGCACACTCTTTGGAAAATCATTTATACTCATGGCTTCAAAAATCACCATCTGTTTGTTCTTGATGCCTAAAACACATTTCTAGCCCAATCCTCTCCCCTCAATTTCTGAGTCAGCTTCCTTCTCTCTCTTCTTCCTTCCTTCATTGCTATTTGATAAATTTTGCAGCTTACCGCTAGCAACGCATCCATGACTCAAGAGAATGTACTTTAGGCATGCATTTTGCCCTCAGCTTGATTTTACTTTTCCTATCCTCATTTTCCCTCCCACTCTCCAAAATCACTTATCTAGACTTTAATCGTTTTCCTGTCTTTAGTGTTGGTTCACTTTATTTTTCAACTGTGAGCTCCGAACCAGGCAAATCAGATCAAATGTGAGAGAAATTCTTCAATGTCTTACTATTGCCTACAGGTTAAAACAGAAATGCCTTTACCTGGGACACAAGTCCCTTCATGACTTGGCTCCTACCTACCTAGCTGACATCACTGGGATCTGTTTCCCAGCTTGATTTTTGACTCAGGAATGCTGAACTACTTGTAGCTGTTGTTCATATATTTCTTTTTCTTTCTTCTTCTTTTTTTTTTTTTTGTTTGAGACGGAGTCTTGCTATGTTGTCCAGGCTGGAGTGCGGTGGCATGATCTCAACTCACTGCAACCTCTGCCTCCAGGATCAAGTGATTCTCCTGCCTCAGGCTCCCAAGTAGCTGGGATTATAGGTGCCTGCCACCATGCCTGGCTAATTTCTGTATTTTTAGTAGAGACGGGGTTTCATCATGTTGGCCAGGCTGGTCTCAGACTCCTGACCTTAAGTGATCCGCCCGCCTCAGCCTCCCAAAATGCTTGGATTACAGATGTGAACCACCATGCCTGGCCCTACCTGGATGCACTGACCTCCCCTATTTAATTTGCTGGACAAACTCTTACCTATCTTCAGTTCTTCCTCTGTAAAGCTTTCCCCTGACTCCCAGTTTAGATGCCTCCTTTCTTAGGTTCCAACTACACCTTTTTCTGCTTTGTCCACAGAAAGCTTCTTCAGGGGTTTACTTTGATTTTAAAAATTGCCATTTATTTAGGTTACATATCAAAAAATCAAGTTCTTTCTTTTCAGGTCAATTTAGAAACTTCTGTTTATAAATCTAGCAAATTGCAACGCTGTAGGAGGGGCGCCTTTGATTAATATTTGGTCCCGTTTATAAATCTAAACTTTTACTTATTTAAAACTGCAATAATAACCCATTAATGTATTTATTTCCCTTTAAAGTAACTCAGATGTCTGGCTCTTAAACTTTCCAAAATGTTTAATTATCTCTTTCTTTTCTTGAGATGGTGGGCTTGCTATGTTGCTCAGGCTGGTCTTGAACTCCTGACCTCAAGTGATCCTCCTGCCTCAGCCTCCTTGAGTAACTGGGATTACAGGTGTGTGCCAACTTGCCTGACTAAAATGTTTAATTTTTATAAATTTAATCATTAAACATGACCATATAGCCAGCCTTAACTCTAAGTGCCAATATTACATAAAATGTAGTAAACTTTCAACTTAAAAACGTAAGTCTAGGCTGGGTATGGTGGCTCAAGCCTGTAATCCTAGCACTCTTGGTGGCGAGACAGGATGATCTCTTGAGCCCAAGAGTTTGAGACCAGTCCGGGTAACATAGCAAAACCCCCATTTCAAAAAAAAAGATTTAAAAAATAGCCAAGAGTGGTGGTGTGTGCCTGCAGTTCCAGCTACTAGGAGGCTGAGGTGGGAGGATGGTTGGAGCCCAGGAGTTTGCGACTGCAGTGAGCTATGATTGTGCCACTGCGCTCCCGTCTGAGTGACAGAGTGAGACCCTGTCTCTACTGAAAAAATCCCACAGAAACCCAAATATATATATTTATATAAAAAATATTTCAACATATGAATTTTCGGGGGAACAAATACTCAGTCCATAACAAGTATTACAAGTACTATATTATTAATATGTCCAGATTCCTTAATATTGGGATATCAGTAGTACAAGTTTCACTCCCTTAAAAATTTCTCTCTTCCTTTTCTTTTTTTTTTTTTGAGACAGAGTCTTGCTCTCTTGCCCAGGCTAGAGTACAGTGGCACAGTCTTGGCTCGCTGCAACCTCTGCCTCCTGGGTTCAAGCAATACTCTTGCTGCAGTCTCCCAAGTAGCTGGGACTACAGGCACCCGACACTATACCCAGCTGATTTTTGTATTTCTGATAGAGATGGGGTTTCACCATGTTGACCTTGGCCTCCCAGAGTGCTGGGTTTAAGAGCGTGAGCCACTGTGCCTGGTGCTCTTAAACATTTCTATACTTCATTTTGAATTCTCTCAAGGTTAAATACTCTTGTCCACTAAAGAACAATCACAGTTAGGTATTGCCTTCTCAAGATAATTTTTTGGGAGGATGCAACAGAATACATGTCTACAATAGAGTAGGAACAACTTGAGCCCTACCCTAGGTGCTATGTCAGTGATTCCATAACTTACAGAAGGTGGGCACGTAATTTCATATCCTTTAAGTTCAAGTTTTACATGACCAAATCTTCTACTATCTCTTTACAGTGTCTATAAGCCCACATCCACTGATTTGATTTTGGATACTTTTTTTTCCTAGCTCTAAATATCCCTGAGCCTGATAGAATTCTAACCGCTCCCCTGCAGTAGGTTTCCTGTCTGGGAGAACTGCACAGTTCTTCCACATGTAAAATTATTTCCAATTTAATTCTGCAACTCTCTCATGAAAGAGTCACAACTTCTCCTGTTACCTGGGATACGTCATAAGCACACAATAAATGTTGGGCCAATTAATGGCATGGCTGAGTGTGCAAACGGATACCAGGTAACACAAAAGAATTTTTATAACTGCTACTTATTTTTCTCTCCCTTCGAAGTATAGCAAGGTGGTTAAAAGCCTGGGTTTTGCAGTCAAACAGTCCTGGGTTTACACTTCCTGACACTTATTAATTAGGTGACATTGGGCTAATTATTAAACCTATCTGAGCATCAGTTCTTCAGCTGTAAAATGGAATGGCAGGACCATTGTAGGGTGGTTGCAGTTAAAATTATATGTTTAAGTATATACATGTACACATATGTATTATAAGCTGAAATGTGTGCTCCCAAAATTCATATATTGAAGCCCTAACCCCTTCTATCTCAGAATGTGATTATATTTGGAGATAGGATCTTTAAAGAGGTAATTAAGTTAAAATGAAGCTCAAGGTGGGCTGTAATCCAAATGGACTGATGTTAGCCAGGCGCAGTGGCTCACGCCTGTAATCCCAGTGTTCTAGGAGGCCGAGGCAGGCAGATCACTTGAGGAGTTCAAGACCAGACTGGCCAACATGGCAAAACCCTGTCCCTACTAAAAAATACAAAATTATCTGGGTGTGGTGGTACATGCCTGTAATCCCAGCTACTCGGGAGGCTGAGGCAGGAGAATCACTTGAACCCAGGAAGCAGAGGTTGCAATGAGCTGAGATAGCGCCCTTGCACTCCAGCCTGGGTGACAGAGTGAAACTTTATCTCCAAAAACAAAACAAAGCAAAACAAAAACAAAAACAAGACCCAAATGAATTGGCATCCTTATAAGCAGAGGCTAGGATACACAGAGAGACAGCAGGGGCATATGTGCACAGGCGGACAGCCACATGAAGCAGCAGCAACAAGACAGCCATCTGCAAGCCAAGGAGGGAGGCCTCAGAGGAAACCAGCCCTGCTCACCACCTTGATCTTGGATTTTCAGCCTCTAGAACTGGAAGAAAAATAAATTTCTATTATTTAAGTCACCCAGTTAATGATTTTGTTATGGTAGCTCTAGTAAACTAATTTTATGTATCTGAATTTATTTATTTATTTATTTATTTATTTATT
>NW_016804580.1:5603534-5632586 GCF_001698545.2 Rhinopithecus bieti | reverse complement strand
ATATACTTTTTTTTTTTTTTTGAGACGGGGTCTCGCTCTGTCGCCCGGGCTGGGGGGCAGTGGCCGGATCTCCGCTCACTGCAAGCTCCGCCTCCCGGGTTCACGCCATTCTCCTGCCTCAGCCTCTGGAGTAGCTGGGACTACAGGCGCCCGCCACCTCGCCCGGCTAGCTTTTTGTATTTTTTAGTAGAGACGGGGTTTCACCGTGTTCGCCAGGATGGTCTCGATCTCCTGACCTCATGATCTGCCCGTCTCGGCCTCCCAAAGTGCTGGGATTACAGGCTTGAGCCACCGCGCCCGGCGTATCTGTATTTATATCCAGCTTAGTACAGTAGCATAACTCAATAAATGGTATCGGGAGAAACTGCCCCCAATATTTCAACGTAGGTTCTTTCTATTTTCCATACATGTCGGCCGGCTGAGAAATAAAGAGAAAGAGTACAAAGAGAGGAATTTTACAGCTGGGCCACTGGGGGTGATATTACATATCGGTAGGACCGTGATGCCCAGCTGAGCCTCAAACCAGCAAGTTTTTTATTAAGGGTTTCAAAAGCGGGGGGGATGTAAGAACAGGGAGTAGATCACATGCTTCAAAGGGCAAAAATGAGAACTACTGATAAGGGTCCAACAAAGATCACAAGGCAAAGGGTAAAAGCAGAACTGATGAGGGTCTATGTTCAGCAGTGCACGTATTGTCTTGATAAACATCTTAAAGAACAGAAAACAGGGTTCAAGAGCAGAGAACCAGTCTGACCACAAATTTACTGGGGCTGGGTTTTTCCCCACCCTAGTAAGCCTGAGGGTACTGCAGGAGACACAGTGTATCTCAGTCCTTATCTCAACTGCATAATACAGACATTTCCAGAGTGGCTGTTTATAGACCTCCCCCAAGGAATGCATTCTTTCCCCAGGGTATTAATATTAATATTCCTTGCTAGGAAAAGAATTTAGCAATATTTTCCCTACTTACACATCTGTTTATAGGCTCTCTGCAAGAAGAAAAATATGGCTCTTTTTGCCCAACCCCACAGGCAGTCAGACCTTATAGTTGTCTTCCCTTGTTCCCTAAAAATTGCTATTCTGTTCTTTTTCAAGGTGCACTGACTTCATATTGTTCAAACACACATGTTTTACAATCAATTTGTACAGTTAACACAATTATCACAGTGGTCCTGAGGTGACGTACATCCTCAGCTTACGAAGATAACAGGATTAAGAGATAAAAGTAAGACAGGTGTAAGAAATTATAAAAGTATTATTTGGGAACTGATAAATGTCCATATTAAAATGAAATCATCACAATTTATGTTCCTCTGCTACAGCTACAGCTGGTCCCTCCATTTGGGGTCCCTGCCTTCCTGCAACAAAGTGGTAGTCATTATAACTATTAATAACTATTATTTAACTTCCCAATGAAACCACTGCCCCCCAAAAAAGGTTATCCCACAAGTCATATGCAAACTGTTCTTTTTTTTTTTTTTTTTTTGAGACAGAGCTTTGCTCAGTCGCTCAGGCTGGAGTGCAATGGCACAGTCTCAGTCCACTACAACCTCTGCCTCCTGGGTTCAAGCAATTCTCCTGCCTCAGCCTCCCAAGTAGCTGGGACTACAGGTGCCTGCCACCATGCCCAGCTAATTATTGTAGTTTTAGTAGAGATGGGATTTCACCATATTTGCCAGACTGGTCTGGAACTGCTGACCTTGTGATCCACCTACCTTGGCCTCCCAAAGTGCTGGGATTACAGGCGTGAGCCACCATGCCCGGCCAGCAAATTTTTCGTTGTTTTCTGGGTTAAACACAGGCATGTCTCTTGTCTGCCTGATCTCAAGCATCCCTGGCTCCGAGCCCTCCCTGATCTCCAGGGAGATATCTTTGCTCCTCCTCTGGGATCGGGATCTGCCTAGACTGTTTCTCAGTTGCCGTCATCATATGTCTCTATAACCATCTCTCTCACCGAACCAGGCTTTATGCATCTTTGTATTCCAGGCACCCAGCGCAGCATGTCAGGAAATTCAATTCAATAAACTGAGAAATAAGTTCACTGAGAGTTTAGGTTTATTTACTTTATTTTGTTAACAACTGCAATGATAACACTGCGGGTTAGGGAGCAACTTTCATGTGTAGTCTCAAACGTTTTCTCAAGAGTCAGTGCCGGGGCCTCCTAGCATTGCAGTGAGCTCGGGACATTCTTAGCCGCTTCAAACAAGAAGATATAGCCTGTTTAACTTGCCAGGGCTCATATAACAGAGGCCTGGTCACATCTGGGCATGTACAAGACTTGCTTCATTTACCTGGAAATTGCAGGTATCTCTTCTTCATAATTAGGTTTCTGAAATATTCCTTGTTTTTCAGAGACTCAAGCTATTAGCCAACTAGGAGCTAGCAATAACTCTTAACCAATGGCAAAAAGGTCAGATATTTCCTGTGCTATTGTTACCGTTTATAACAGGGCTGACACTATTTGCTGGGGGAAGAAAGATTTGAACTGTCATTATAGATTTTCTCTCCTTGTGTGTGACTTGGCAGAACACTGACATTGGGTCCTCCCTGAATGTCATCTTGAACCGAATATGCGCCCCTAACTTTCCTTCCAACCAGGCAACGACGGCACAATTTCTTGGCTGTATCTTGTTTGCTTTTCAGCAACGGCAAGCCAAGAGCCATCCCAGCACAGAAATAACTGGGATGCCTTTTGTTTCTTTGGCAACTGTTGTATCACTCTTGTCTTTCTTTATTTGATGAGAAGGTAGTGGAGAAAAAAATGATAATGATCATCTCACACAATATGTAGGTATTTTTACAAACCAGTCTTATACTTGAAAATAATGTTCTAATACATCAGGAAAATACCAAAGAAAAATATAAGGAAAAGGGAAGAATAGGATTATTGTTAGAAAATATAAAATACCATACTTGCCTTTAGAGAAAAATTTATAGTGTAATCAAATGAGCCAATACCAAGGTGTTTTAATAATTTAAAATATTATTTTATATACCCTACCACTTAAACTACTTGGCAGGAATCTAACAAATGAAATGTAAACCTTTCCTATATTTCTTTTACATACCATCAATATAGCTTACTACTATTTTGCTTCCTTTACTCACACACTTAAGAATGAAGTGCTATCCTAAAGCAGAAGAAAATAAAGGCACATCAAATATGCATGCTGCCTATTAACATCTGTTTATTCTAATTTAATTTTTTTTTTTTTTTTTTTTTTTTTTTGGAGATGGAGTCTCCCTCTGTCACCCAGGCTGGAATGCAGTGGCACGATATCAACTCACTGCAACCTCTGCCTCCCTGGTTCAAGCAATTCTGCTTCCTCAGCCATGTAGCTGGGACTACATGCACGTGTCACCATGCCTGGCTAATTTTTGTATTTTTAGTACAGATGGAGTTTCATCATGTAGCCCATCACGTAGTCTCAAACTCCCGAGCTCAAGTGACCTTCTGCCTCGGCCTTCCAAAGTGCTGGGATTACAGGCATGAGCCACCACCATGCTCAGCCTATTTTAATATTAATGCAGTATCAATAAACTCAGAAAGCTGATTGCACGAACAGGATAATGGTAATTTTCATTATATAAGGGAAGTACTTAATTATTCTATCTTGATCACGGTTTGGAATAAACACTTGTCTGGTCTAGTGATAAACTGGGCACTTTCTTTAGCCAAAAAAAAAAAAAAAAGAGTCAGATGTTATCCATTGATACTGTCTGGATATTTTGCCCCTCCACATCTCATGTTGAAATGTGAGCCCCAGTGTTGGAAGTTGGACCTAGTGGGAGGTGTCTGGGTCCTGGGGGTGGATCCCTTGTGAATGGCTTGGTGCCCTTACCACAGTAATGATTTCATGCCAGATCTGGTTGTTAGGATCTAGCACCTTCTCCTCCTCTTTCTTGTTTCTGCTCTCGCCATGTGACGCGCCTGCTCCCCGGACACTTTCCTCCGTGATTATAAACTCCCTGACCCCTTACCAGAAGCCGAACAGATGCTGGTGCCATGCGTGTACATCCTGCAGAACTGTCAGCCAAAGAAACCCCTTTTCTGGGCTGGGTGCGGTGGCTCACGCCTATAATCTCAGCACATTGGAAGGCCGAGATGGGCAGATCACTGAAGGTCGGGAGTTTGAGACCAGCCTGGCCAACAGGGTAAAACCCCATCTGTACTATAAATACAAAAATTAGCTGGGTGTGGTGGTGGGCACCTGTAATCTCAGCTAGTTGGGAAGCCGAGGCAGGAGAATTGCTTGAACCTGGGCCAAGGCAGAGATTGCAGTGACCTGAGATTGTGCCACTGCAATCCAGCCTGGGTGAAGAGTAAGACTCTGTCTCAAAAAAATAAAAAATAAATAAAAAATGAAACTCCTTTTCTTTATAAATTACCCAGTCTCAGGTATTCCTTTATAGCAATGCAAAATGGACTAACATATCCATAAAGGCATTGACCAGGTGAAGAAAAATGATGGCGGAGTCTACTTCACCAGACTCTATCCTCCCAGTCTTCCTTAGTATTAGAACACTACTGTGGATTTTGGCTGCATTTCCAGGGGCTACATTCCCCTGGCTCATGTCCCACTCTGCAGCAAGCTGTGGCTATGCAACCCAGCTCTCATAGATGGAATATGAACAGAAATGTTGGGAGCAACTTCCCATTTACTTGTTTGAGAGGAAGTCTCTAGCCCTGAACTCAACTCTCTTGCCGCTATTCTTGCAGTCTGGCTTGGCCACAACTTGGACATCCTTGGAAGTCATGTGTGGAAGGACTGCCATGGGCCACCCTGGAATGGGGACAAACCCACCTGGAATTCTTAAATTGGACTGTTAGATGAGTAAGACATAAACTTTTGTCTTGTTTGAGCCATTGAATTTTTGGGTCTCTTTGTTATAGCAGCTATCATTTCCTCACCCATACAGAGGCTAAAGCACTACACATATACACAATTGTCTGGAGCACATAATTGTATAAGTCCAGCACCTTAAGGTAGCATAGGCACTCCCTCCTTCTCTTGTTTCCTTTGGCACTGCTTGTCCAATATTGGCTTTGGTATCCACCTGTAAACCTACTTTTTTTCTCTTTTCTTTTGACCAGGAAAAATGCCTGCAGCATTGTTAGCCTCTAACCTCCGACTTCCAGGCTTTGCCCTCTCTTTATTCCCCTCTCACTAGCAGCTAGAGTATTATTTTTGAGGATGAGTGAAAGTAGCCACCGGTGGCTATGTGCCCCAGTGACTTCTCCCTATAGCACCATAGAGATGGTGTCTCTGTGGTTGTTGCAAAACCCAGACCTTGACTGGGCGTGGTGACTTGGACCTGTAATCCCTAGACTTTGAGAGGCTGAGGTGGGAAGATCATCTGAGACCAGGATTTCAAGACCAGCTTGGGCAACATAGTGAGACCCCATCTCTACAAAAACTAAAAAAAAAAAAAAAAAAAATCAAACAAACAAACAAAAAACCAGCCAGGCACGGTGGTGCATGCCTTTAATCCCAGCTACTCAGGAGTCTCGGGTGGGAGGGTCACTTGAGCCTTAAAAAAAAAAAAATCCCAGATCTTTACTGACTCTATGTCCTCTCCAGCCAGGGATGTTTAATGCACACTGTAAAGTCTGAATAGGCTGCTCCTGGAACAAGGGCCTGAGCAAGGAAGGCAAGGTAGACGTGCTAGGCTGAGGGAACCACACTACCATGACCAAGAATGCATTTTTTTTTTTTTTTTTTAAGACAGAGTCTTGCTCTGTCGCTCAGGTTGGAGTGCAATGGTGCGATCTTGCCTCACTGCAACCTCCACTTCCCCATTTCAAGCAATTCTCCTGCCTCAGCCTCCCAGGTAGCTGGGATTACAGGCATGTGCCACCATGCCCAGCTAATTTTTTGTATTTTGAGTAGAGATGGAGTTTCACCTTGTTAGCCAGGCTGCCGGAACTCCTGACCTCAGGCAATCCACCTGCCTCAGCCTCCCAAAGTGCTGAGATTTACAGACGTGAGCCACCGCGCCCAGCCAAGACTGCATTTTACCACCTCAGTTACATCACTCTCCTGCCTGCAAACTGCTCTTAACCTCTTTCTTTCCCCTTTGTGATTCCTCATTTTACTCCTCCCAGCAGATAACTTCATTCTCCTCCAAAGTGAGAACAGTTTTCTGATTATTCCTAAAATATATTATTATTATTATTATCATTTTGAGATGGGGTCTCACTCTGTTGCCCAGGCTGGAGTGCAGTGGCATGACCTTGGCTCAATGCAACCTCCGGTTCCCAGGTTCAAGCGATTCTCCTGCCTCAGCCTTCCTGAGTAGCTGGGATTACAGGCATGTGCCACCATGCCCGGCTAATTTTGTGTTTTTAGTAGAGACGGGGTTTCTCCATGTTGGTCAGGCTGGTCCCGAACTCCCGACATCAGGTGATCCGCCTGCCTCAGCCTCCCAAAGTTCTGGGATTACAGGCATGAGCCACTGCACCTGGCCAGAAAAACTTTTCTTTAGGCTGGAGGGAGTTCGATAAATTTAGGACTACAAAAGTGGGGAGAAGGCATGAATTCATTGGCTGTTGAGATCGATATTGCTCTTTTCCTCTCTGCGTATATATCACAGTGTCTAGACTTACATGGTAAAGGAGGGCACTAAAACACAATACGATCCAATTAGAAGTGCCACATTCCATTAAGCTTATTCTGTTTGCCTTCTTCCTTCCTACTTCCAATCATTGTGAGTACCAGGTAGGTTTCTGGCCGTTTCTTTATTCTTGATGGTGTGATAACAGCAAAATAGGACAAGAAGAACATTCATATGTGGAAAACTGCATTGCATAGGCTGATCATACAATGTCTGAATCGGTAACAGGGGACCTTTCAGCTTGCATCAAGAGACCCCGAAATCTCAGCTCATGGATTGCCATTCAATTTATTGAGGCTGTCCTCTTGTCCTCCTAGCTACCTGCCTGGCCATTGCACTGTTTTCTTTACAAACCAGGATTCCTGAGTGCTGTCTGACACAGGGCTCCCTCTCTTGTTCCTTTCAAAGCCTCAGTGTCAGTGTCTCCTGCCCTAAAGTGAACATGGAAGCTCTCAGTTACCAAAAGGTTGGTTGCCAAATACACTGCTGGGATTTGACACCATAGCAAAGTATGAGAAGCTCAGGGTAGCCTTTTAGGTTTGAGAGACTGAAAAATAATTTTAGTATTTAGAATGTAAAGAAAAGCACGTCTTTCTTCCTTCTTTCCTTTTTAAAAGACAGGGTCTTGCTATGTTGCCCAGGCTGGAGTTCAGTGGCGTGATCACAGTTCACTACAGCCTTGAACTCCTGGGCTGAAGCAGTCCTCCCCGGTAGCTAGAACTATGCTTATCACTATGCCTGCTAACTTTTCTTTCCCTTTCCCTTTTCCTTTTCCTTTTCCTTTTCCTTTCCCTTCGTTTCCTTTACTTTCTTTCTCTGTCTTTCTTTTTCCCTCTCTCTCCCCTTCCTTCCTTCCTTCCTTCCTTCCTTCCTTCCTTCCTTCCTTCCTGCCTGCCTGCCTGCCTGCCTGCCTGCCTTCCTGCCTTCTTTCCTGCCTTCTTTCCTTCCTTTCTTCCTTCGTTCTCACTTTCTTTTTTTTTTGTGAGACAGGGTCTCACTGTGTTGCCCAGTCTTATCTCGACTTGTCTTGACTTCTTGTCTTGAACTTTTGGCCTTAAGCAGTCCTCCCACCTCGGCCTCCCAAAGCACTGGGACGACAGGGGTGAGTCACCACATCCAGCTAAGTAAAGCACTTCTGATCCTTAGTGTGCCGTGTTCTGGCAGGACTGCTTGCAAACCTTAGCATCAGCCCCATGTGGCACCACTGAAGCTAGGCACCCAGGGTTACACAGTCAGCATTTGCTAAGGGCCTGTCTGAACGCGACACGAGCTTGAGCAGGAAGCTTTTCTACTTGGTATAGTAGATTGCATGGTCCTTCCTGCTTCCCAGAGATATGTCTACCTGGAACCTCTGAATGCGATCTTAGTTGGAATAACGGCCTTCACAGATATAACTAAGGTAAGAATCTCAAGATGAGGTCATCCTGGGTTAGGGTGGCCCCTAAAACCAGCGATGAGTTTCTGTATGAGGCAGCAAAGAAGAGAGACACAAGGGAGAAGGCCACGTGAAGATGGGGGCGGAGACTGGAGTGATGCAGCCTCATGACAAGGAGTGCCTGGGACCACTAAATGCTGGAAGAGGCAAGCAAGGCTCCTCCTCTAGAAGTTCTGGAGGGAGCACGGCTTTGCTGCCACCTTGTTTCCAGATTTCTGGCCTCCAGAACTGTAAGGGAAAACATTTCTGACGTTTTAAGCACCAAGTTTGTGGCAATTTGCCATGGCAGCCAAATGAAAGAAATGTACTCATCTCATGTGAAGACCTCATCCTCTGTCTGATCCTTGATCACTATCAAGTAATTTATTCGTTTATTAATTATTATTATTATTTGAGACAAAGTCTCTCTTTGTCGCCTCAGCTCACTGTAACCTCCACCTCCCTGGTTCAAGAGATTCTCCCACCTCAGCCTCCCAGGCAGCTGGGATTACAAGCGCCTGCCACCATACCCAGCTAATTTTTGTATTTTTATTAGAGATGGGGTTTCACCATGTTGGTCAGGCTGGTCTCAAACTTCTGACCTCAAGCGATCTACCTGCCTCAGCCTCCCAAAGTACTGGGATTACAGGAATGAGTCACTGCACCCAGCCTGTTTATTTATTTATTATTTTGAGCCAGGGTCTTGCTCTGTCTCCCAGGGCTGGAGTGCAGAGGCATGATCATAGCTCACTCTAGTCTCAACCTCCTGGGCTCAAGTGATCCTCCCACCTCAGCCTCCCCAGTAGCTGGGACTACAGGCATATGCCACCATGCCTGGCTAATTTTTTCATTTTGTTGTAGAGACAAGGTCTTGCAATGTTGCCCAGTCTGGTCTTGAAATCCTGGGCTCAAGTCATTCTTATGCCTCAGCCTCCCAAAGTGCTAGGGTTATAGGTATACATCACTGTGCCTGGCCACTAACAAGGAACTTAAATTTGAAAAATTATTTCCCTGTCTAGGTAAACCCCAAAGTATACTTTTCCAAAAGCAGAAGCTGACAGTTCTTAGAATGGCTGAAGTTTTGTTTTTATTTATTTATTTTATTGAAATGGAGTTTCACTCTTGTTGCCCAGACTGGAGTGCAATAGTGCAATCTCAGCTCACTGCAACCTCCACCTCCTGGGTTCAAATGATTCTCCTTCCTCAGCCTCCTGAGTAGCTGAGATTACAGGTGTGAGCCACCACACCTGGCTAATTTTTGCATTTTTAGTAGAGACGGGGTTTTACCATGTTGGCTGGGCTGGTTTTGAACTCCTGACCTCAGGTGATCCACCCACCTTGGCCTCCCAAAGTGCTGGGATTACAGGTGTGAACCACCGAGACTGGCCTGGCTGACGTTTTAGAGAGAAGAGGTGGAGATGTTTTAGAGGTTGGCTATCTGGCCAGTTAGAAAGGACCTCATAGGTTTGCGGTGTCCTGTTGAGGTTAGCATGGCCCACAGTTCTGTTCCCAGGTTTACAAAATAAGAAACCTTCACCTTATTAGCATACCCAGTGTTGAATACGTTCTTCAGGGATAACCTGCAATAAAAGTAAAGTCACAACCAAGAGATGTATGAACTAGAAAGATGATTTGTCAGTTAGGATACGAGACATAGCTCTGTAGTGATGGGGATACTCACATACCTTTTTTGTGTCTCCCTCTTTTTAGATTTAATATACTAGTCAGCCTAAATCAATAATCAAAGGCTAAGTGCGGTGGCTCACACCTGTAATCCCTACACATTGGGAGGCTGAGGCAGAAGGATCGCTTGAGCCCAGGAATTCAAGACCAATCTGGATGACAGAGCAAGGCCCCATTTCCATAAAAAACAAACAAACAAAAAAAAATAGCCAGGTGTGGTAGTGTGTGCCTGCGGTTCTGGCTTCTCAGGAGGCTGAGGAGGGAAGATCATTTGAGCCCAGGAGTTCGAGGTTGCGGTGAACTATGATTACATCACTGCACTCCAGCCTGGGCCACAGAGCAAGACTCTGCCTCTTAATAATAAATAACAAATAATAATTAGAATACTACTTGGTTTGAGAGTAACTGTTGATACCCATGTTCATGTCGTCTTCCTCTTCCTTGATGTACTGCTAGACAACATTGCCTGCCCCTTGCTCCTTACTGTCATCTAGATGGGGCCATATGAGGAGTTCTCTCCACTGGAATATGAGCCAAAGTGATGTGTGTTACCTCTGGGCCAAGAGTCTTAGGAGTGGGTGTGCTTTCTCCACCATTGCTCATCCCCCCATCCATCAGCTCAATGGACGGTACTTCAGGGAGCCTGTGGAGGGTGGTGCCACAGTATTAAATGGTCCTTGGTCCCAGAATGACTTTGTGGAGTACAGCCTATTCCTGGCCCAATTCTCATTGGAATGTGATGTGACAGAGACATAAAACTTTTATGGCTTTAAGCCAGTGCATTTCAGAATTATCCATTATAACAGCTAGCATAACTTACCCTAAGTCATGTATGTGGTCAGCAAAGAATTAGAGCAAAGGGATTTGGATAGCCATAAAGAATGTTCCACTGGGATGATGGTAAATCTGGTGAATCGCTCCTTCCCTGCAAATGGAATCCAGTTCTCCAGAACCACCAGTATGCTTATGGTTTCATCACAAGCTCTTTGGAGCTCCCAGTTTTCTGAGTATCCTTCTGCTAAAAACACTCTTTCTTCAAACAGGGCTCATTCCAGTGGTCTAGGCTGCAGCTCCTGGTTGGAGTCACATCCAGCTATGCTTTCTGTGCCCTGATTAGCTGGATTCAAGTTGGAGATTCTCAGAATTTCAGAATTGAGATGCAGAGATTCTCCATTCAGAACCTCAGAATTCCCAGATTCTTAGAATCTCCAAAAGGTAAAATCTTTTGGGCTGCCTTTTCAGGTGACTGATCTAAACATTTACATATTATCATGCATACAACATTCTTTTTCCTTCTTTTTAATTGTAAAATTAATATCTGACATGGTAAAAAAAAAAAAAAAGGCTAGAATTGAGAAGGCAAGTCATTCTTTCCTTTTCACCCATCCCCAGAGATAAACTGTGTTAATAATCTCTTGTCCATTCTTCTAAACATTTTGAATGCATATATATGTGCATATATGTATGTTTCATTTGAAACACAAATAAATGGTATTTCTCTATACCTATTTATTATTATTATTATTATTTTTACCTTGCTGTTTGAGCTTTTCATTGACTATTATATCTTAGGGGTCTTTAAAGGATCAGAGGGGCCGGGTGCAATGGCTCATGCCTATAATCCCAGGACTCTGGGAGGCCTAGGCAGGTGGATCGCTTGAGTCTAGGAGTTGGAGACCAGCCTGGATGACATGGAGAAACCCCGTCTCTATAAAACTTACAAAAATTGGCCGGGCGCCGTGGCTCACGCCTGTAATCCCAGCACTTTGGGAGGCCGAGGTGGGCGGATCACGAGGTCAGGAGATGGAGACCATCCTGGCTAACACGGTGAAACCCTGTCTCTACTAAAAACACACCAAAAAAAAAAAAAAAAAAAAAAAAAAAAAAAAAAAAAATGCCGGGCGTGGTGGTGGGCGCCTGTAATCCCAGCTACTCAGGAGGCTGAGGCAGAATGGGGTGAACCCGGGAGGCGGAGCTTGCAGTGATCCGAGATCGCGCCACTGCCCTCCAGCCGGGGCGACAGAGGGAGACTCCGCCTCAAAACAAACAAACAAACAAACAAACAAACAAAACTTACAAAAATTAGCCAGGAGTGTCAGTGCATGCTTGTAGTCCCAGCTACGCGGGAGGCGGAGGTGGGAAGATTGCCTGAGCCTGGGAGGCGGAAGTTGCAATGAGCCAAGGTCGTACCACTGCATTTCAGCCTGGGCAACAGAGAGACCCTGTCTCAAAAGAAAAAAAAAAAAAAGAGGATCAGAGATGAGTAAACATATTTCTTGTCTTTCGGTAGTATGTCAGGGGGCAGATAAATCAGGAGTATAAATGACCTAAAAAGCAGAGTATATGATTAGTAGCATTTGGGAGGCACAGCGGGCTGTCTATTTGAAGGATAAAGCAATTATATGAGGTTTTCTGAGGAATGTATGGAAAAAACTCTCATTTACGGAGCATCTTCTCTGTGCCAGGTACTGCACTAAATGCTTTTGCACAGTATATTTTTAAGTTACAATACCTGAGTAACGAAGGTATTATTGTCTTATCCCCATTGTACAGATTAAAAACGTGGAAGCGGCCAGGCGCAGTGGCTCATGCCTATAACCCCTTCGCTTTGGAGACTGAGGCAGGCGGATTACTTGAGGCCAGGAGTTGGAGACCAGCCTGGCCAACATGGTGAAACCCCGTCTCTACTAAAAATACAAAAAATTAGCTAGGCGTGATGGCGGGCGTCTGTAATCCCAGCTACTTGGGAGGCTGAGGCAGGAGAATTGCTTGAATCTGGGAGGCAGAGGTTGCAGTGAGCCCAGGTAGCGCCACTGCTCTCCAGCCTGGGCGACAAGAGGAAAACTCCATCTAAAATAAATAAATAAATAAATAAATAAATAAATAAATAAAAAATAAATAAATAAAATAAAACAAAAAAATGGAAGCTCGGCTGGGATGATGGCTCATGCCTGTGATCCCAGCACTTTGAAAGGCTGAGGCAGGTAGATTGCTTAAGCCCAGGAGTTCGAGACCAGTTTGGGCAACATGGTGAAACCTGTTTCAATTAGCCAGGTGTGGTGACAGCCGCCTGTAGTCCCAGCCACTCAGGAGGCTGTGGTGGGAGGATCGCTGGAGCCCCAGAGGCAGAGGTCGCAGTGTTGCAGTGAGCCGAGATCACACCACTGTACTCCAGACGGGGTGACAGAGAGATCCTGTCTCAAAACAAAACAAAACAACAACAACAACAACAACAACCAAACCAAAACAAATCTACCCAAAACATAGAAGCTCAGAGTGGCCAAATAACTTGTCCATGGTCATATAACTAGCAAGTGGTTTAACAGAGATTTTAACTTCAAAGCCCATGTACACTTTTCACTTTACCTGGCTCTCAACAAAAATTCAAAATGACTTACACAGAGACCAGGCCTCTGAGTAGCAGATTAGAATCATTACAGGTATTGGGTATGGTATGGAGTCATGTGCCTGTAATCCCAGCTACTTGGGAGGCTGAGGCGGGAGGATTGCTTGAGGCCAGGAGTTAGAGGCTGCGGTGAGCTGTGATTGCACCACTGCACTCACATTCCAGCCTAGGCAACAGAGTGAGACCTGTTCTCCTAAAAACAACAACAACAACAACAACAACAACAACAACAACAACAACAAAAACGAAGAAGAAGAAGTTATTTGATAAGTTATTAGGTAGGTCTTTCACTTCTATGATCAATGTTAGCTGTTTCTTTTAACAAGGAAGCTCTTCTGTTGTCTCTTTGAGAATAGGAGGCTGGGTGGCCTCGGGCAAGACTCTGAACACATCTTTGTCAATTTTAATATGGAGAGTATGATAGTGAGTGACCTCCAAGGATGAGTGTGAACATTCAACTTGTTAATACACACAAAGCCCTTGAAAGAATGCCAGACACATAGTATGCGTCGTAAGGTATTGGCTATCATGATTACCAGAGATGTCTGTGGATTTGAGAAAAGGAAGGGAAATAGGAATAGGAGAGGCAACAAAATTGAGGCCTGAAGAGAAGGATCAGATGCTGAGAAGGCCCTTAAACCAACGTGGAGCCAGAAGGCAGTTGGGAAAGTAGGCAGAAATTAAGGAACATACCCTGCACCATCCCTGTGCACTGCCCCAGTGCAGCCTGATGTTCAGTTTCATGTATCCCTGGCCTCCTGTGCTCCCCTGCTGGTTGGAGCCTTAATAGCTGCTCAGAAATCTTCTCTTTGCTGTTCACTCCTTGGTGATTGGAGGTGAAAGGAATGCAAAAGGGTGTAAATCAAACAGGAAGCCCCTTTTTAGTCTCCTGCTGGATCCCAGTCAAAGGAGGAGGGCATCATCAATGGTAGACTGAATAAAGAAAATGTGGTCCATATACACCATGGAATATGGAATATGCCATAAAAAAGAGTGAGATCATGTCCTTTGCAGGAACATGAATGGAGCTGAAGGCTGTTATCCTCAGCGAACTAGCACAGTAACAGAAACCCAAATACAACATGTTTTCATTTGTAAGTAGGAGCTAAATGATGGGAACACATGGACACATAGAGGGGAACAACACACACTGGGGCCTTCCAGAGGGTGGAGGGTGGGAGGAGGGAGAGGATCAGGAAAAATAACTAATGGGTACTAGACTCAATACCTGGACGATGAAATAATCTGTACAACAAACCCCCATGACAATGAGTTTACCTATGTCACAAACCTGCACTTGTACCATTGAACCTAAAATAAAAATTAAAAAAAAAAAAAGACAAAGGGGAAGGGCATCCTGGTGAGTCAGCCTGAGTCACTGGGTGGGAATGTGAAGTATTCAGTTGGAGAAGGGCCCTGGCACTGCCTCAAGTCATCAGTGTTCTCAGTAGATAATGCGCTGAAATCTCTCCACATATACGTGGCCTTAATATGTCTGAGTTAGAGGATATCAAGGCTCCAGCCAGCCTGGGAGCACAGGATGCCAGGGCTACACAAAACTGAACATCAGGCTGCACCGAGTGCAGTGCACAGGGGGTGGGGCAAGTCACCCCACAATATCCAACTTGGGGCATGAGTGGGGGAGGTTTTAAGATCCTAGACCGAAGGTGTCATGGTCCCATGAAGACAGAAGTAATGTTTTGCCACTAACAAGGGATTGTTTCTTCCTCTTCTTTGCCTTAGCATGTGACAGCATGCTGGTCCCCTGGGCAAATGCAGCCACTAGGGAGGGGCACCCGCATGGAGGCGGTATGCAGCTGGCTACGGAACCAACAGCAGAGACTATGTCTGAGTTGGAGGACATTGAGGCTCCACCAGCCCTAGGGGGCATAGGAGACCAGAGACACACAAAACAGAACAGCAGCCTGACCTCTGCCCTGGGTCACACTGGCATGGGCTCCTTCTGTTCCTGAATGAGGACAGGGGCTGAAGTGAGAGCCTGACATTTGTCCTTCTGTCATCTTTCTGTCTAGCCTGTCCTTTAATCAGGCTCCCCGATGAGAGGCAACAGGCGACTCATATCAGCACCAGCTTTGGGTCCTTGATGACAGGTTATTGTAAATGACATGGAGGCCCTTTACCAAGAATGGATTCAATTGCTCCCAACAGAAGCATGAGGAACGCTTGAAGGCAGGAGTCTGAGACCAGCCTGGACAACATAGCGAGACCCCATCTCTACCAAAAATTTAATCATTAGCCAGATGCTGTGGTAAGCACCTGTAGTCCCAGCTACTTGGGAGGTCGAGGTGGGAGAATCATGTGAGCCCAGGAGGTTGAGGCTGCAGTGAGCTGAGAACATGCCACTGCACTCCAGCCTGGTGGACAGAGTGAGACTTTGTATTAAAAAAAAAAAAAAAAATCAGCTGGGTGTGGTGGCTCACACCTGTAATCCCAGCACTTTGGGAGGCTGAGGCAGGTGGATCTCTTGAGGTCACGAGTTCAAGACCAGCCTGGCCAAAATGGTGAAACCTCATGTCTACTAAAAAAAAAAATACAAAAATTAGTTGGGCATGGTGGCAGGCAGCTGTAATCCCAACTACTTGGGAGGCTGAGGCAGGAAAATTGCTTGAACCCTGGAGGCAGAGGCTGCAGTGAGATGAGATCACGCCATTGCACTCCAGGCTGGGCAACAAGCGCAAAACTCCGTCTCAAAAAAAAAAAAAAGTCACAACAACTTATTGGTGAGGAGGTTCCAACAGGAGGGTCTTCACTGGATGTTTTCAGGCAGTCTATGAATTTATAATATCAACTCCTTGGATACTTTTTTTTTTTTTTTAGGCGTCGAGAGTGTAGTCCTTAGTCTCAGAGGCACAAAATCCTCATTTATCAACCCATGGGTTGTAGGGAGTGGAGTGTTTCTCATGGCTGGAGTCACATGAACCAACCTCAGGTAATGATGGATAAACCGAAGTGCCTGCCAATTTCTCATGATTAAAAGGGCCAAGGGGGACCGAATGCTGGCAACCTTTGACCAACAGTAAAGGCAGGCTACATGGGAAGTCAAATTCTGTACGAAGAAGCTGCTTAGGGACCTCAGAAATCAGAACTAGGGGAGTTGGTTTTCTAATACAAATGTTTAATGATGCCAGCGTAAGATGATCTGCTATGTCCACCTGCACAGAGGGAGATCCCTGCCATCTTGCCTAAGCAGAGTGAGTTGTTGTTAGATTAGATCACAAATCTCTCTCCCTTGGCCTGGGTTGAGAGGCTACTGCCAACATTTGACTCTGACAATCTACTTTTAAAAAAAAAAGTTTCTATGACTCACCATAGGCTTATGAATGCAGATGGTCTGGTTAATTCAAGTTTGGAGGTCTGGAAATCATCCCATGATTTTAGGGTAGTGTTTCTCAACGGGTGAGCTTTTGAACACAAGCAGCAGAATCACATGTGCTTGAGTATGCTTGAAAATGCAGCAGGGTGTGGTGGCTCACGCCTGTAATCCTAACACTTTGGGAAGCCGAGGCAGGTGGATCACCTGAGGTCGGGAGTTCAAGGCCAGCCTGGCCAACATGGAGAAACCTCATCTCTACTAAAAATACAAAATTAGCCAGGCATGGTGGCACATGCCTGTAATCCCAGCTATTCGGGAGGCAGAGGTAGAAGAATCTCTTGAACCTGGGGGGTGGAGGTTGTGGTGAGCCAAGATCACACCATTGCACTCCAGCCTGGGCAACAAGAGTGAAACTTCGTCTAAAAAAAAAAAAGGCCGGGTGCGGTGGCTCACACCTGTAATCCCAGCACTTTGGGAGGCCGAGGTGGGCAGATCATGAGGTCAGGAGATCGAGACCATCTTGGCTAACACGGTGAAACTCCATCTCTACTAAAAATACAAAAAATTAGCCAGGCGTGGTGGCGAGCGCCTGTAGTTCCGGCTACTTGGGAGGCTGAGGCAGGAGAATGGCATGAACCCAGGAGGCGGAGCTTGCAGTGAGCCGAGATAGCGCCACTGCACTCCACCCTGGGCGAGAGAGCGAGACTCCATCTCCAAAAAAAAAAAAAAAGCAGATTCCTGGATCTCATTTCCGTTGGTCTGAATGAGTGTCTCTGGGGCTGGGGGCTGGGAATCCCAATCTGAATTTTAAGCCAACATGCCAGTTGAATTTAATGTACAAAAAATTTGAGAATCGTTGTTTTGGGGTGACCTTGCATATCTCTGTAGTCCATTATGAGTTGACTTTGGAGTGGGCCATCTTATATCCAAGTGTTTATGAAAATCTTTAATACTGGTGACATTCTGGCTATTTTCGTTATGTTGTTGGTTACAAAATGCAATTGGATATTGTTTTTATTTTTATTTTTTGAGTCAGAGTCTTGCTCTGTCACCCAGGCTGGAGTACAGTGGTGCCATCTTGGCTTACAGGTTCAAGCAGTTGTCCTGCCTCAGCCTCCTGAGTAGCTAGGACTACTGGCTTGTGCCACCACACCCAGCTAATTTTTTTGTATTTTTGTATTTAGAGGCAGGGTTTTACCATGTTGGCCAGGCTGGTCTCAAACTACAGGCCTTAAGTGATCCACTCACCTTAGCCTCCCAAAGTGCTGGGATTACAGGCGTGAGCCACCGTGCCCGACCAGATACTGTTTTTAAAACAGATTCTTGAATTGGGGTGATTCTACGTAATGAATATAATCATGATTCTGGTGTGTAGAAAAGACAAAATCCCAGCCTGGCCAACATGGTGAAACCCCATCTGTCCTAAAAATGCAAAAATTAGCTGGGTGTGGTGGTGCACACCTGTCGTCCCAGCTACTCGGGAGACTGAGGGAGGAGAATCACTTGAACCCAGGAGGCAGAGGTTGCATTGAGCCGAGACTGTGCACTCCAGCCTGGGCGACAGGGTGAGACTCTGTCTCAAGACAAAAAAAAAAAAAAAGGCAAAATGATGGTATAACTCCTCTTACATTTTGTATTAATGGGGCTACTTTTTGTCTGCTACTCATTATTAGATGATATAGCTTTTACACTAGTTATTTTTTCCTCCCAGCTTTATTGAGGTAAAATTGACCAATAAAACTGGTATATATTAAGGAATACAACTTGATGATTTGTTTGTTTTGTTTTTTGAGACAGGGTCTTACTCTGTCACCCAGGCTGGAGTGCAGTGGTGCGAGCTTGGCCCTCTGCAGCCTCAACCTCCTGGGCTCAAGTGATCCTCCTACTTCAGCTTCCCAAGTAGCTGGGACTACAGATGCATCTCACCACACCCAGCTAATTTTTTGTAGAGCTGGAGGTCTCCTTATGTTGCCCAGGCTGGTCTCCAACTCCTGGGCTCAAAGGATCCTCCCACCTCAGCCTCCAAGTACAAAAAATTTGTAGCTGGAACTACAGGTGGGCACCAGCATGTCTATCTAATTTTTGTATTTTTTTTTTTTTTTTAGAGATGGGGGCCTTCCTATGTTGCCCAGGCTGGTCTCGAACTCTTGGGCTCAAATGATCCTCTCTCCTCAACCTCCCAAAGTGTTAAGATTATGGGCCTGAGCCACTGTGTGCAGCCAAGGAGAGACTTTTATTTTTTTTCCTTTCACTACAAAGTTTCTCTGGTCCTCCTTGATTTTCTACTGGATCTTCTCACTGACACAGCCGAAGAGTTCTTACCTCCCATTACCACTTCCTATGTAATTGTCCACTGGTCCAGGCACTCAGGGGTTATGCTTCTTTTACTGACAAAGACTTTTTTGTTTGCTTTTTTTGAGAGAGTCTCGTCCTGTCGCCAAGGCTGGAGTGCTATGGTGAGATCTCGGCTCACTGCAACCTCTGCCTCCCGGGTTCAAGCGATTCTCCTGCCTCAGCCTCCTGAGTAGCTAGGATTACAGGCACGTGCCACTGTGCTCGGCTAATTTTTGTATTTTTAGTAGAGATGGGGTTGCACTGTCTTGGCCAGGCTGGTCTTGAACTCCTGACCTCATGATCCGCCCACCTTGGTCTCCCAAAGTGCTGGGATTACAGGCATGAGCCACTGCGCCCGGCCAAGACTGTTATTTTATCTGCAGCTACACGAAGAAACAATTGCAGCTCCAGCACTCAGCCAGATTAATCACAGTTGTGTGATCCCTGCACACTAGCACACTGCCTTCTTGAACAGGGCAACTTTGAATTAACATTAGATTGAGATTAAGTAACAGCACTAATTATGATTCCTAAGAAACTTCTACCCATTATTAGAAAGGAAATGCCAACCCTGATCATTCTTAAAACTATTTTTTTATTTTTTAAATTAAATTAAATTAAATTTAGTTTTTTTTTTTTTTTTTTTTTTTTTTTTTTTTTTTTTTTTTTTTCCCCGAGACCGTGTTTGACTCTTGTTGCCCAGGCTGGAGTGCAATGGCGCGATTTCAGCTCACCACAACCTCCACCTCCCGGGTGCAAGCGATTCTCCTGCCTCAGTCTCCTGAGTAGCTGGGATTACAGGCATGCGTCACCACGCCCGGCTAATTTTTTGTATTTTTAGTAGAGATGGGGTTTCTCCATGTTGGTCAGGCTGGTCTCAAACTTCCGACCTCAGGTGGCCCACCCGCCTCGACCTCCCGAAGTGCTGGCATTACAGGCGTGAGCCACCACACCTGGCCCTTAAAACTATTTTTGACCTCTTATGAAAATAATGTAATTTGAGAAAGAAAAGAGAAGCATGAGAATTAGTTTTCTGGCCAAATGATGTAGTATTTTGCAAACTGACTACATCTTAGAAATACAAAAAAAAAAAAAAAGATAATGTTGCCAGGTTTGGTGGCTCATGCTTGTAATCTTAGCACTTTGTGGGGGATGAGGCGAGCAGATCATCTGAGGTCAGGAGTTCGAGACCAGTCTGGCCAACATGGTGAAACCTTGTCTCTACTAAAAATACAAAAATTAGCCAGGTGTGGTGGCATAGGTCTGTAATCCCAGCTACTTGGGAGGCTGAGGCAGGAAAATCACTTGAGCCCAGGATATGGAGAGTGCAGTGAGCCGAGATCGCACCACTGCACTTCAGCCTGGGCGATGTAGTGAGACTGTCTCAAAAAGAAAAGAAAAGAAAAAAAGATAATAGTTATTTTGTACATCAGAGTAAATAGAGCACAACTTTTATACAGAATTTTTTATTTAGGTTGGAGAAAAAGCAATTGCAGTTTTTGCCATTAAAAGTAATGAATTTGGCCTGGTGCAGTGGCTCATGCCTGTAATCCCAGCACTTTGGGAGACCAAGGCGGGCAGATCATAAGTTCAGGAGTTCAAGACCAGCCTGACCAACATGGTGAAACCCCTTCTCTACTAAAAATGCAAAAATTAGCTGGACGTGGTGGTGCATGCCTGTAATCCCAGCTACTCAGGAGGCTGAGGCAGGAGAATTACTTGAACCCAGGAGGTGGAGGTTGCAGTGAGCCTAGATCGCACCACTGGACTCCAGCCTGGGCGACAGGGTGAGAGTCCATCTCAAAAAAAAAAAAAAAAAAAAAAAAAAAAAAAAAAAAAAAAGAAAAGTAATGAATGTGTAGAATCAATTCCCTTTAGCGTGAGTTTTCAGAGGCAGACTTCGAGTGTGTTTACCTATCCGGTGGGTTAAACAAGTTCACATCCTTAAAGCTTAGGGCTGTGTTGTGGATGTACACTCCTTGAGCATATGGGGAAGGAAGTTAGGCACTGACGTTTTTCCGGAATATTCCCTTACCCGATGCCAAATTTCCTATTGCTAATCCCTCATCCTGATCCCTTTCCTGGGGAGTCCTGCCTAATACCAAACCTGTAGACTTTCTGTACAAGGGATGTGGGCTGAAAACACACAAGGTCTATATTTTTAAAAATGACACAAGGAATTGAATTTTTGTTCCTGTCTTCCAGCAGGCTGTGAGGAGATTTTTTATCAATTTGATTCATCACTGTGAAAATTATCTCCTGATTGAGTTTCTTTTGAATTTTTTAAATGGTTAATGAATAAATTGATACTTTAAATTTAATTTAATTGTTTTTTTTTTTTTGACAGGGTGTTTCTCTGTCCCCCAGGCAGGAGTGCGGTGGCATGATCATAGCTCACCGTAGCCTCAACCTCCTGGGTTTAAGGGTTTAAGCGACCCTCCCACCTCAGCCTCCTGGGTAGCTGGGACTACAGGCGTGCACTGCCAAGTCCAGCTAATTTTTTAATTTTTTGTAGAGACAGGGTCTTGTTATGTTGCCCAGGCTAGTCTTAAACCTCCAGGCTCAAGTGATCCTTCCACTGTGGCCTCTCAAAGTGCTGGGATCATAGGCGTGAGCCATCGCGCCCAGCTGCTTTTTTTTGTTTGTTTGTTTAATATTGGAGAGATGTTGCCATAGTTATTTCTTGATTTTCCACATATAGCTTCTGTGTGTTGTGACCTTACTCATGGCAATTCAGTTCCTTATTATACCTTAAGGACAGTGGTACCTTCCTCATTTAGTTTTGTTCAAGATAATATTGCGTTTGTCCTTAAAGAATGTTTTGAAGATGTGCTTTTATAGCACTGCACTCCCACATTATTTCCTGTCTTCTCGTATGATTCTGTATATTTGCTTCCATTTTCCTGGGACCTTCTTCCAACCTAAATCTTTGGTGCTACATTTTTCGTTGTTTTGTTCTCTAAAACAAAGACGCTTTACTAATCACTAGGAAAAGGCAAATCAAAACCACAATGGTAGCCGGGCGCGGTGGCTTATGCCTGTAATCCCAGCACTTTGGGAGGTTGAGGCAGGCAGATCACTTGAGGTCAGTAGTTTGAGACCAGCCTGGCAACATGGTGAAACCCTGTCTCTACTAAAATACAAAAATCAGCTGGGTTTGATGGCACACAGCTGTAATCCCAGCTACTCAGGAGGCTGAGGCAGGAGAATCGCTTGAACCTAAGAGTCGGAGGTTGTAGTGAGCCAAGATCACGCCACTGCACTCCAGCCTGGGAGACAGCAATACTTCATCTCAAGAAAAAAAAGAAAAAAAAAAATGATGTGGAAATTATATGTGAAGCACTGGTCTAAGCCTGGGGAGAGAGAGGTAGAAAGGTGAATTTCGGGGGCAAGGCGCGGTGGCTTACAACTGTAATCCCAGCACTTTGGGATGCTGAGGCGGGTGGATCACAATGTCAGAAGTTCAAGACCAGCCTGGCCAATATGGTGAAGCCCCATCTCTACTAAAAAACACAAAAAAATTAGCTGGGCGTGGTGGTGGGGGCCTGTAATCCCAGCTATTCGGGAGGCTGAGGCAGGAGAATCGCTTTAACTCAGGAGGTGGAGGTTGCAGTGAGCCGAGATTGCACCACTGCACTCTAGCCTGAGCGACAGAGCGAGACTCCATCTCTAAAACAAACGAACAAACAAACAAACAAACCGAGCTTCTCTGTCCAGCTCATGGGAAAGGTGAATTTCTGGATTGTTCCACTGCACTCCAGCCTGGGCAACAGAGCAAGACTGTGTTTCAAAACAAAACAAAACGGCCGGGTGCGGTGGCTCAAGCCTGTAATCCCAGCACTTTGGGAGGCTGAGACGGGCGGATCATGAGGTCAGGAGATCGAGACCATCCTGGCTAAGAGTGAAACCCCGTCTCTACTAAAATATACAAAAAAAAAAAAAAAAAGAGCCGGGGGAGGGGATGGGCGCCTGTAGTCCCAGCTACTCGGGAGGCTGAGGCAGGAGAATGGCGTAAACCCGGGAGACGGAGCTTGCAGTGAGCTGAGATCCGGCCACTGCACTCCAGCCTGGGCGACAGAGCGAGACTCCGTCTCAAAAAAAAAAAATAAATTAAAAAAACAAAACAAAACAAAACACAATCAGTGATATACCACTTTCACACCCATTAGGATAGGATGGCTATTATTTAAAAAAAAAAAAAAAAAAAAAGAAAGAAAGAAAAAGAAAAACCCCAGAAAGTAATAAATGCTGGTGAGGGTGGGGACGAATTGGAACCCTTGCATGTTGCTGGTGGGAATGCAAAATGGTGTAGCAGCTGTGGAAAACATGAAGGTGGTTCCTCAAAAAATTAAATATACGATCACCATGTGATCCAGCCATTCTTCTTTTGGGCATACACCCAAAAGAAGTGCAAGGAGGTTCTTTTAGAGACATGTGTACACTCACGTTCATAGCAGCATCATTCGCAACAACTGAAGGCTGGAAACAACCCAGGTGACCATTGGCAGATGAATGGATCGACAAAATGTGGTATATACATACAATGGAATACGATTCAGCCTTAAAAAAGGAAGGAGGCCGGGCGTGGTGGCTCATGCCTGTAATCCCAGCACTTTGGGAGGCTGAGGCGGGCGGATCACCTGAGGTCGGGAGTTCGAGACCAGCCTGACCAACATGGAGAAACTGTGTCTCTACTAAAAATACAAAATTAGCTGGGCATGGTGGTGCGTGCCTGTACTCCAGCTACTCGGGATGCTGAGGCAGGAGAATCGCTTGAACCCGGGAGGAGGAGGTTGCTGTGAGCCAAGATCATGCCACTGCACTCCGGCCTGGGCAATGAGAGCAAAACTCTGTCTCAAGAAAAAAAAAGGAAGGAAATTCACAGGCACAACATGGGTGAACCTTGAGGACAGTATGCTAAGGGAAATAAGCCAGTCACAAAAGGACAAATGCTATATGATTCTACTTACATGTGGTACCTAGAATAGCTGAATTCACAGAGACAGATAATAGAATGGTGGTTGCCTGGGGCTGGAGGTGGGGAGCGGCAATGGGGAGTTAGTGTTTAATGGGGGCAGAGCTTCAGCTGGGGAAGATGAAAAACTTCTGGAGATGGATAGTGGCAACAGTTGCACAGTGGAAATGTACGTCATGCCACATAAGTGTACATCTAAAAATAGTTAAAATAGCTTGAAAAAGGCAAGGAATGGCTGGGTGTGGTGGATTAGGCCTGTAATCCCAGCACTTTGGGAGGCCAAGGCAGGTGGATCACCTGAGGTCAGGAGTTTGAGACCAGCCTGGCCAACATGGTGAAACCCCAACTCTACTAAAAATAAACACACACACACACACACACACTAGCTGGGCATGGTGGTGTGCACCTGTAATCCCAGCTACTCGGGAGGCTAAGGCAGGAGAATCGCTTGAACCTGGGAAGCAGAGGGTGTAGTGAGCCGAGATTGCGCCACTGCACTCCAGCCTGGGTGACAGAGCAAGATTCCATCTCAAAAAAAAAAAAAAAAAAAGAAAAGAGAAAGAAAAGAAAATAAAAGACAAGGAAGACTCTTACATTGTTATTTTACAAAATGCAGCCCTTCCAGGAACTGTCCTGTACTAATCTATACTGTCATGGCCGGGGCTGTTTAGCAACACAAAGTCCACGTCAGTCACCTCTCCTTTACGACCCATGACCTTCTCCAGCCTGTCCAGAAAACTTAAAGGTTGGGTGACACATGAGGACGCCGGACCCCTCGTGGGGATGATGTGGTGAGTCATCCATCTGCAAGATTAGCACCTGACTCTAGACTATGCTGGAGGCCAGGTGAGACTCTCTAAACAGTCTAGCCTGCCTGTTTGCAGAAGCAACAGGTTGCAAACAAGAGGGAGGATGGGGAGAAACTCAAACCCGGACTTTAGACGTTGTAGGCAGCTCAGCATTTCCCAAATGCATCTGATCATTAGACTCCCCTGAGTGATTCCAGGGCTTCGTCAGACCATCTGAGAGCAGGTGCTGAGAATCTGGTTTTAGTTTGCTTTGTTTCAAGTCATCGCTTTAGGCAATTCATCACCATCTGGAAAGTCTGGGAAATACTGGTGGGCGGTGAGAGCATGGGCTTGATTTCTCTATGAAAGGAGTGAAACCTGGGAAGGGCAAGGGGGCCTGTTGTACTCAGATGTGGTGCTGCCCCTATTGCAATGAAGGCAGCAGTCAGGATGTGTCCTTTAGAATGTGAGGCGTTGCTTGCCTGGTGTGCTTAGAGGCAAAGCTGTATGTAAAAGCAGAGCACTGGTAACTGACTGCAGTTGTCCCTCCGGTCTTCTGTCCCCACTTTTTTTTTTTTTTTTTTTTTTTTGAGTCAGGGTCTTGCTCTGGCAACCAGGCTGAAACGCAGTGGTGCAATCATAGCTCACTGCAGCCTCAACCTCCTTGGCTCAAGTGATCTTCCCTTCTTTGTATCCCAAGTAGCTGGGGCTACAGGCACATGCTGCCATGCCTGGCTATTTTAAAAATTTTTTGTAGAGATGACATCTTGTTATGTTGCCCGGGTTGGTCTCAAACTCCTGACCTCATGCAATCCTCCCACCCAAGCCTCCCAAAGTGCTGGGATTACAGGCGTGAGGCACCACACCCAGCCTCCAGTTGTCCCTTTAATTAGCAGAAGGGACACAGTTCCTTTCCAGTCTGTTGTGATTGTTGTGACTTCTGGAAGATGACTTTTTGGAGGAGTTGCTTAAGCTTAGGATCTTCCCTGCTCTATAAGCTCTTAAGCACATCACTCAGATGAGGTAACATTTTTTGATAAAATCTGTAATATAAAAAGTATTACGGCCGGATGTTGTAGCTCGTGCCTGTAATCCAACACTTTGGGAGGCCGAGGCAGGCAGATCGCTTGAGGTCAGGAGTTTGAGACCAGCCTGAGTAACATGGTGAAACTCTGTCTCTCTGAGAAATTTAAAAATTAGCCAGGCGTGGTGGTGTGCACCTGTGGGCCCAGCTCTTTGAGGTCTGAGGTGAGAGAATAGCTTGAGCCCAGGAAGTTGAGGCTGCAGTGAGCTGTGATCGTGCCACTGCACTCCAGCTTGGGTGACAGAGTGAGACAGTGTCTTAAAAAACAAAACAAAAAAAGTATTGTGCTAAGTATTAGAAGGACCCAAGATAAAAAACACATCAACTTCCCGTTATCCAGAAACTTAAAAATAGCAATTCCCATGTTAGTTTTAAACTTGCGGAATTAAAGTATTGATGCTGTATTTATGATGTATATTTTATACTTACTAAACTAATTATGCACAAGTTGCAAGCTCCTGTACTCCCAGGAACTGGCAGCTATTTTGTTTTTTGTTTTTTTCCTTTTTTTTTTTTTTTTTTTTTGTTTGTACGTTTTGTTTTTGTTTGTTTGAGATGGAAGATGGACTCTTACTGTGTTGCCCAGGCTTGTCTTGAACTCCTAGGCTCAAATGATCCTTCCACCTCAGCTTCTTAGCAGCTGGGATTATAGGCACACACCACTATACCTCGCTCCTGGTAGTTATTTTGTTTCTGGAAATTCAGAGAATAAGAATAAACAAAAATTACAGCTTTCTGGGAAGCCGACAGGGGCAGATCTTCTGAGGTCAGGAGTTTGAGACTAGCCTGGTCAACATGGTGAAACCCCCATCTCTACTAAAAAGAAAAAGAAAAAAAAATTAGCCAGACATGGTGACGGGTGTCTGTAATCCCAGCTATTTAGGAGGCTGTGGCAGGAGAATTGTTTGAACCTAGGAGGTAGAGGTTGCAGTGAGTAAAGATTGTGCCACTGAACTCCAGCCTGGGGAACAGAGTGAGACTTCATCTCAAAAAAGAAAAAAAAAGAATGAACAAAAATTAAATTTATATTCTTCCATTTCAGCGAAGCCTCAGACTTCTACTGTCTTCACAAATGGGTTCAAAGACTCTGGATTTTCTACGTTTTTTGAATTTTCTTATATTCAGATCTCAATAGCCCTGTTTGACCGGGATTTTCTTTTATTTTTTTTGAGACAGAGTCCCGCTCTGTTGCCCAGGCTGGAGTGCAGTGGCACGATCTCTGCTCACTGCAAGCTCCACCTCCCGGGTTCACGCCATTCTCCTGCTTCAGCCTCCCGAGTGGCTGGGACTCCAGGCGCCCGCCACCACACCCAGCTAATTTTTTGTATTTTTAGTAGAGACGGGGTTTCACTGTGTTAGCCAGGATGGTCTCAATCTCTGGACCTTGTGATCCGCCCACCTCGGCCTCCCGAAGTGCTGGGATTACAGATGTGAGCCACCGCGCCCGGCATATATATATATATATATTTATAGAGATAGGGTCTTGCTCTGTTGCCCAGGCTAGAGTGCAGTGGCATGATTATGGCTCACTGTAGCCTCAACCTTCTGGGCTCAAGCAATCTTCCTGCCTCCGCCTACCAAAGTGCTGGGATTGCAAGTGTGAGCCACTGCACCTAGCTAACCTGGATATTTGAATTTATACTGGTTCAATTTTTTTTTTTTTTGAGATGGAGTTTTGCTCTTGTTGCCCAGGCTGGAGTGCAGTGGTGCGATCTCAGCTTACCGCAACCTCCGCCTGCCGGGTTCAAGAGCTTCTTCTGCCTCAGCCTTCCGAGTAGCTGAGATTACAAGCATGAGCCACCACACCCAGCTAATTTTATTTGTATTTTTAGTAGAGACGGGGTTTCTCCATGTTGGTCAGGCTGGTCTCGAACTCCTGACCTCAGGTGTTCCGCCCGCCTGGGCCTTCCAAAGTGCTGGGATTACAGGCATGAGCCACCACGCCCGGCCTATACTGGTTCTATTTTTTAGGCTGATTTCTCAATCCGCAGAAATGATAATTGCTGGGGAAAGATTATTTTCCATCAAAGACTTGGATAACTCACTCAGGCTATTCTAAATTTGCCTTTGGATAAGTTCCTATTCAAAGCTGAGGTTTTTTTCTCATTTGATATGAACAGTTTCTCAGTTATTAAAAACACAGCTTTTTGTCTGAATGATAAAAAAAATGATCTGGTGAATAAGTCAATACAATCATTAGAATACAAGATGTTTGCCTTTGGGGGCATCTGTAATCAGGCAGGTCAGATCTGCACCTAAATGCACATGTAAAACATAATAATGAAACAGTTTTTCCTGTCTCAACAGGCAGTAAATTATATCCTTCTGGAAACTAGGCATCTCACAGTGTAGTCCTTAACTAGGGTGTTCTCTTAATGGGCTGATACAGATAAAATAATATGGCCAGGAATGGGGCACAGTGACTTGCTCCTGTAACCCCAGTACTTTGGGAAGCTGAGGCAGGTGGATCACCTGAGGTCAGGGGTTCGAGACCAGCCTGGCCAACATGGTGAAACCCTGTCTCTACTAAAATACAAAAATTAGCTGGGCGTGGTGGCGGGGGCCTGTAATCTTAGCTACTCTAGTGGCTGAGGCAGGAGAATTGCTAGAACCTGGGAGGTGGAGGTTGCAGTGAGTTGAGATCGTGCCATTGCACTCTAGCCCAGCTAACAACAGCAAGACTCCATCTCAAAAAAAGAGAAAAAAAGAAAAGAAAAAAAGAAAAGTGTGGCCAGGTGGGATGGTTCACACCTGTGATCCCAGGATTTTGAGAGACTGAGACAGGAGGATCCAGAAGTTCGAGGCCAGCCAGGACAACATAGTGAGACCCCTGTCTCTAAAAATATTTTAAAATTAGTCAGGCTATGATCATGTACTACACTGAAGTCTGGGTGACACTGCATGCCTTTGGGGGGATATGTTTTGGGTAAGCGAAGCAAAATTTCATAAATTTTCACTTTGATGATCAACCTTTGGGGTTACTTACCCACCACTCTATCAAGCAAGTAATTAAGGGTGGTTATGTTCAATACTAAGTAACTAAATCTATTTTGTTTTTAGCATTTACTGATAATACAACTTCAGTATTCTAAGATATTGGCAGCTATGCTAGGCTTGGTTGTTACTGAGCAACTACTGCCTAGATGCTCAAGGAATCCCTACAGGCTGGGGAAAGAAAGCTTGATATCACTTGCCTAGATGTGGTTGTGATTTCAAATGGCTTTTTTCATGCTTTTAAAGAATAAATTCCTGTTAGTTTGAGTGACATTTGGTGATGATGATAGTGTTTATGGAACTTATTTTCATAAGTTGTATTTTTGGTCTATTATTATCTAGTAACTAGTCTTTAATCCACTCATGGGCCGGGCGCGGTGGCTCAAGCCTGTAATCCCAGCACTTTGGGAGGCCGAGGCGGGCGG
>NW_016804580.1:5576279-5603124 GCF_001698545.2 Rhinopithecus bieti | reverse complement strand
AAAAAAAAAAAAAAAAAAAAAAAAAAAAAAAAAAATCCACTCATGGACATGCAATAGTTCAAATGTTGTTATTCGAAGCTGATGATTATATAATCCTCGTAAACATTTGCTTGTGCAGGAGAAAATCATTGGTGATATGCTACCAATGAATTTGTGTTCTTTAAATAAGTTGTGTTCTTTAAATAACTTGTAAAGCACTAGCAAGTCATAAAATTTCTGGATTATATTTAAAGTATATGTAGCATTGTTTTAGGATGTAAAATCATGTGTATGTCACATTTCAATTCTTTTTTATTTTTATTTATTTATTTATTTATTTATTTTTTTGAGACGGAGTCTCGCTCTGCCGCCCAGGCTGGAGTGCAGTGGCCGGATCTCAGCTCACTGCAAGCTCCGCCTCCCGGGTTCACGCCATTCTCTTGCCTCAGCCTCCCAAGTAGCTGGGACTACAGGCGCCCGCCACCTCGCCCGGCTAGTTTTTTGTATTTTAGTAGAGACGGGGTTTCACCATGTTAGCCAGGATCGTCTCGATCTCCTGACCTCGTGATCTGCCCGTCTCGGCCTCCCAAAGTGCTGGGATTACAGGCTTGAGCCACCGCGCGCCCGGCCTCTTTTTTATTTTTTTGAGACAAGGTCTTGCTCTGTCACCCAGACTGGAGTGCAGTGGTGCGATCATAGCTCACTGCAGCCTCAACCTTCCAGTCTCGCGATCCCACTCCAGTCTCCTGAGTAGCTGGCACTATAGGCACGTACAACCACACCTGGCTAATTTTGTTTTTTGTTTTTTATTTTTTAGACAGAGTCTCGCTCTGCTGCCTAGGCTGGAGTGCAGTGGCACGATCTCGGCTCACTACAACCTCTGCCTTCCAGTTTAAGCAATTCTCCTGCCTCAGCCTTCCGAGTAGCTGGGACTACAGGTGCCTGCCACCACGCCTGGCTAATTTTTGTGTTTTTAGTAAAGATGGAGTTTCACCATGTTGACCAGGCTGGTCTCAAACTCCTGACCTCAGGTGATCAGCCCGCCTTGGCCTCCCAAGGTGCTGGGATTACAGAATTTTTGAACATACTTTTATCATGAAAGATTTTTTGATAAATCAGTGAATCTCAGGCCTGGCTGCACATTATCATCTCTTGGGAAGTATTTTTATTTTTATTTTTTTTGAGATGGAGTTTTGCTCTTGTTGCCCAGGCTGGAGAACAATGGCGTGATCTCCGCTCACTGCAACCTCTGCCTCCCGGTTCAAGCAATTCTCCTGCCTCAGCCTCCCAAATAGTTGAGACTACAGGTGTGTGCCACCACGCCTGGCTAATTTGTATTTTTAGTAGAGACAGGGTTTCACCATGTTGGTCAGACTGGTCTTGAACTCCTGACCTCAAGTGATCCGCCTGCCTTGGCCTCCCAAAGTGCTGGGATTACAGGGTTGAGCCACCGTGCCCTGTCAGAAGTATTTTTACTTTATTTTTATTTTTTTGAGACGAAGTCTCGCTGTGTCACCCAGGCTGGAGTGCAGTGGCACAATCTTGGCTCACAGCAACCTCTGCCTCCCGGGTTCAAGCAATTTTCCTGCCTCAGCCTCCCAACTAGCTGAGTCTACAGGCACCTGCCACCATGCCCAGCTAATTTTTGTATTTTTAGTAGAAATGAGGTTTCACCACTTGGTCAGGCTGGTCTCAAACTCCTGACTTCAGGTAATCTGCCTACCTCAGCCACCCAAGGTGCTGGGATTACAGGCATGAGCCACCATGCCCAGCCACAGTATTTTTAAAATATGGACACAGAATCCGACTTTAGACCAATTGAACTGAAATATCTGAAGGTGGTGCCCAGACCATGTGGTTTTATAAAGCATCCCAGGCAATTATGAGGCACAGTAAAGGCTGAAAACTTTTATAAAGGAACATTGTCTAATCTTTAGGTCCACAAAGGAAGTGGCAACTGCTATTTGTATCAAGGAACACTCATCCTATAGGGATGAAAACATTAAAAGAGCATTGTGTCAGGAGGAATCATTGGTTAAAAGGGCAACTGATTGCACGGCAGCAATAGTAAATAAAGAAAACAGCGAGTCCTTTACACATGAAATCCTGTGGTCTTTCAAATTCCGATTCATATTACCAAGTAACACATTAGAGGTAGAATGGCTGGGGGAGGGGGGATTGAGAGATGGGAGAAGGATGGATGAAGGGAACAGCAGAAAATGAAGCAGACAGAGCATGGGATCAGGAGCTGGGGCAGCTGGGTACAATGACATTTCCAAGGGCAGACGCCCAGGGTCAGGGAGAGTAAACAAGAGAAAACAGCTGGCGATCAGGCACTGGGGCTCAGGCCTGTAACCCCAGCACTTTGGGAGGCAGAAGTGGAAGGATCCCTTGAGGCCAGGAGTTTGAGGGCAGCCTGGGTAATCTAGTGAGACTCCATCTCTTACAAAAAAATAAAAAAGTAAGCCAGATTTGGTGGTGGGCACCTATAGTCTTAGCTATTTAGGAGGCTGAGGTGGGAGGATTGTCGAGTCCAAGAGTTCGATGCCAGTGAGCTGTGATTGCAACAGAGCGAGAACCCATCTCTAAAAAAACCAAAAAACAACAGGTGGCTTTGCAGCCAGCTAGGGAGGATAGTGCCAGAGGAAACTGGCAGCAAGCCAGAGATGAGGGCTAGCAGGGTGGTTAGAGGCTGCGAGGAAGGATTCAGGAGCAGAAGAGTGGGCAAGAAAAGCCACGGCCCTCATCCTGAAGGAACTGGAGTCAAGGGCAGTTGTCAGAACAATGCCTTGGCCTCAGAAAGAGGTGGAGACTCAGCTTCCCAGACTGGAGCTTGAGCATAAGGACTTAATCCCATGGTATCAGTCCTCTCCTTTGGAGACAGCCAGGGCCAGAGTGAGCTGAATGGCAAAACGGAGAAAGCTAAACCCAGAAATCCCTAAATATCCTCTCGCCCGGAACATGCCTGGGCCCAGAGCCTGCAGGGGTAGTAGAAAGAGATTCACTTTCCGGCTTTTGTCGGGGCACCACCCTGGAAAGCATGGTTTCAACAAAGACAGCCTCCACCCAGGGGCGGACACTCACACAGCCTTCTCTTTCTGTAGAGCCATTTGCAAGTCCAGTTTCCCACGATGATGCACAGCTCTTGAGATGAAGAAACGTGGCACACATATGTCTGCTGACCTTCTCTGAGATGGAGGAGGTGCTAGGGTTTGTTGGCTTGAAGAAGTAAGTGTTTGCACCTGACTTTCATCTCTTAACTCATAACCGAGGAAAAGTCAAACTCCCATCATCAGGGAGTGAATTACTCAGAGGAGATGCTGGCTTTACAATGTTCTCTCCTGTGAGACCCAGAGAAGCCCTGACTGAAACTCACCCTGGATGTGAAAGAAAAAGCTTAGGCCGGGCGCGGTGGCTCAAGCCTGTAATCCCAGCACTTTGGGAGGCCGAGACGGGCGGATCACGAGGTCAGGAGATCGAGACCATCCTGGCTAACATGGTGAAACCCCGTCTCTACTAAAATACAAAAAACTAGCCGGGCGAGGTGGCGGGCGCCTGTAGTCCCAGCTACTTGGGAGGCTGAGGCAAGAGAATGGCGTAAACCCGGGAGGCGGAGCTTGCAGTGAGCTGAGATCCGGCCACTGCACTCCAGCCTGGGCGACAGAGCGAGACTCCGTCTCAAAAAAAAAAAAAAAAAAAAAAAAGAAAGAAAAAGCTTAGTGATGCTGACAGTCAATTGGTGTAACTTGATGAGCTGAAATCCCCCGCAACGGGAAAACAGAGTCGTACAAAGACGAGAGGGAGAGAGGGAAGGTGAGTCAGTCAGCCTGTTATTCCTAAGTTGGGTTGTATGTCGGAATCACTCACAACATTCTTAAAAACACAGATTCTTAGCCGGGCATGGTGGCGCGTGCCTGTAATCTCAGCTACTTGGGAGGCTGAGGCAGAAGCCAGGAGGCGGAGGTTGCAGTGTGCTAAGACTGTGCCACTGCACTCCAGCCTGGCGACAGAGCAAGACTCTGCCTCAAAAAAAAAAAAAAACACCCAGATTCTGGGGCCTAGCCTGTGAGACTCCGATGCAGCTGGTGGATTTCGGTCAGGATACAGTGGATCTACTTTTAAAAAGCTCCTGGTTGGGCTGGGAGTGGTGGCTCACACCTGTAATCCCAGCACTTTGGGAGGCAGAGGCGGGTGGATCATCTGAGGTCACGAGTTCGAGACCAGCCTGGCCAACATGGTGAAACCCCATCTCTATTATAAATACAAAAACTAGCTGGGTGTGGTGGTGGGTGTCTGTAATCCCAGCTACTCAGGAGGCAGAGGCAGGAAAATCACTTGAACCTGGGAGGTGGAGGTTGCAGTGAGCCAAGATTGCACCATTGTACTTTAGCCTGGGTGACAGAGTGAGACTCCATCTCAGAAAAAAAAAAAAAAGGCTGGGTGCAGTGGCTCACGACTGTAATCCCAGCACTTTGGGAGACTGAGGCGGGTGGATCACCTGAGGTCAGGAGTTTGAGACCAACCTGGCTTACATGGCGAAACCCCATCTCTAATAAAAATATAAAAAAATTAGCCAGGCATGGTGGTGTGCACCTGTAATCGCAGCTACTCAGGAGGCTGAGGCAGGAGAATTTCTTGAACCCAGGAGATGGAGGTTGCAGTATGCCGACATGGTCCCACTGCACTCCAGCCGGGGTAACAGAGTGAGATTCTGTCTCAAAAAAAAAAAAAAAAAAGCCCCTGGTTGAAAATAGTGTGGAGATTATAAAATAGAACCACCATACACTTCAGCAACCTTGCTACTGGGTATCTACCCCCACAAAAAAAGAAATCATTATATATGTATAAAAATACCTGCGCTCATATGTTTATTGCAGCACTATTCACAATAGCAGAGTCATGGAGGATTGGCTAAAGAAAACGCACTCTAAATACACAACAGAATACTATTCAGGCATAAAAAAGCATAAAACAATGTCTTTTGCAGCAACATGGATGGAACTGGAGTCCATTATCTTAAGTGAAACAACTCAGAAACAGAAAGACATTGCATGTTCTCACTTATAAGTGGGAGCTAAATAATGTGGACCCAGGGACATAGAATGTGAAATAATAGATGCTAGAGACTTGGAGCTGTAAGAGGGTGGGAGGGGGTGGATGATGGGAGGTTGCTTGGTGGATATAGAGTGTGTTCTAGTGATGGATGCATTGAAGGCCTAGCTTCACCACAACGTGGTATATCAATGTAGCAAAACTGTACATGTACCCCATGAATAACAAATTCGTTATAAACAATTAAATTAAATATGGGGCCGGGTGCAGTGGCTCACGCCTGTAATCCCAGCACTTTGGGAGGCTGAGGCGGGTGGATCACGAGGTCAGGAGTTTGAGACCAGCCTGGACAATATGGTGAAACCCTGTCTTTACTACAAAATACAAAAATTAGCCAGGCATGGTGGCACATGCCTGTAGTACCAGCTACTTGGGAGGCTGAGGCAGGAGAATCACTGGAACCCGGGAGGTGGAGTTGCAGTGAGCTGAGATCGTGCTACCACACTCCAGCCTGGGCAACAGAGTGAGACTCTGTCTCAAAAACATAAAAAACAATTAAATATGAAACAAACAAACAAAAATAAAAAACCGAAAAGCTCCCCAGTGCTTCTGGGGCATACACAGCAGGTTAGGGAGCTAGAAACACCATCCGTTGGTTGGTTTTGCCCTGTTTCTCTCATTCTGGGCAGCCTTGACAGCACAGCCTGGCTACGAGGGTGAGGACTTGCCACAGTCCCGGGCTGGGGTGATGACAAGGCCCCCTGGGGCCACTGAGAGTCACTGTCTTGTTCCCTACATCTTCTGCAGGGCTGGCTCTGTGTTCTCTCTACTTGGGCAAGGCTATGTGGGTTCCCAGGGCAGCCAGCAGAATCTGTCCTTGGAAGATGCGTGAAACTCTAATCTCAACTGGTTCTGTTCCATCTGCCTGGTTCTTGGCCTCAGCTCAAGAATTCAAGGGTTGGTGGTGGAGGAGGCTCCTTTCTGCTCTGCATCTGGGGATGAATGGCCATTGCCCAGCAAGGCAAGAGGAGGAGTCTAGGGGGAGGTCAGGCTCTGAGAAAGAGAGAGAAACAGCGCACAAGAGAGAATGAATTAACCTGTTAGTACCATTAACATTTTAGCACAGACTAATTGACCAGATGAGATCTTTCCTTCCAGGGGTACAGATAGGTCTTTGAGAGTCACAAAGACCCTAGAAAAGCCTGGAACCTCCCCTGTCTGCAACAAGAGGTGAGAATGGGCCAGGCGTGTTGGCTCATGTCTGTAACTCCAGCAATTCAGGAAGCTGAGGTGGGAGGATTGTTTGAACCCAGGAGTTTGAGACCAGCCTGGGTAACATAGCAAGACCCTGTCTTAAAAAAAAAAAAAAATTAGGCTGGGCGCGGTGTGTCACGCCTGTAATCCAGAACTTTGGGAGGCTGAAGCAGGCAGATCATGAGGTCAGGAGATGGAGACCATCCTGGCTAACACGGTGAAACCCCATCTCCACTAAAAATACAAAAAATTAGCCGGGTGTGGTGGTGGGTGCCTGTAGTCCCAGCTACTCGGAAGGCTGAGGCAGGAGAGTGGTGTGAACCTGGGAGATGGAGCTTGCAGTGAGCTGAGATCGTGCCACTGTACTCCAGCCTGGGGGACAGAGCAAGACTCCGTCTCAAAAAAAAAATAAATAAATAAATAAATTGTGGGGTGTAGTGGCACAGGCCTGTAGTCCCAGCTAACTCAGGAGGCTGAGGTGGGAGGATCACTTGAGCCTGGAGGTCAAGGCTGCAGTGAGCCATGATCATACCACTACCCTCCAGCCTGGGCAAGAGAGTGAGACCCTATCTCAAAAAAAATAAAAGAAAACATGTGGGGCAGATGGTCTCCAAGCCCTTTCCTGCTCTGGCATTTGCTTGTGAATACTGATTTCTCTCCGACACGTGCCAGACATTCTTCTAGGCACAGGAGATACACATGGTGAGCAGGACAGATGAGGCTCAGCTCTGGTGGGGCTCACATCCTAGTGCTCACCATCAAAGCTGCCTGAGGAAGGAAGCCTTGAGGCTGGGTTACCTTGGAGCCTACCACCAGGTGCTGGATGAGATACAAGACAAGCATCTTTTCCTTTTTGTCATTCTCAGGGCTGTCTCTGAGCTGGACCAGCCAAAACCCGTGTGGGGGCAGATGCAGAGATGGACAATGTCACTCTCCCATACCCGAGTGCAGCCACCGGGGGAGGCAGGGGTGGGGTGGGGGGGACGTTCCTAAGGTTTCAGCCCAGCGGGTGTGGCTGACCCTGAGTGCCCCTGTACTTCAAAGACACTGGTTCTGGGGTCACAGGAGTAGGCCGTTAGCATCAGGCTTAATAAAGGAGGCCAAAGGCTGGAGAGACACCCAAAGGCCTTAAAGGATTAAAAACAGGAAAAACATATATGAATCAGGGGCTGGGTTTGCATTTCATAGATGGGTAATGTTATGCCAAAGGTTTGGGCTTTGGATTTGTAAAGTGTTGGATTCAATAAGAAGAATCTGTCTTTGGCTTTTGTTGTACAGGAAACTGAGACAGGCTAATATTGAAGGTGTAAAGGGAATGTACAAAGGATTCAAAAGGAGGCCAGGAAACCCAACAAGAAAGGAAAAGAAGAACCAATTAGTGTGTGTATATATATATATATGGAAGCTAATTTTCATATGAGAAAGTGAGAGATTCTTACTTTAGAAACTGACAGTTACTAAGGGACTGTGCTTAGTTATTTGCAGTTTCTCCTCACCTCTCCCATGGAAAATTAATCAATTTCTCCTCCTTTTGCTCATTCCTCACATGCCTTTGCTTTCACCTCTCCCCTGCCTCAATCCTGCAAATGCCAGAGTCCAAAAAAACTATTATGCTGCTGGAGAGACTGCAAGGACAAAAGAGGAGACTATTTGAAAAACAAAGTCATGGACTCATACAACTGGAGAGGACCCAAAGCCTCCCCCAACCTTCCTCTCCTCCCCTCTGCCTGCTGCCAGATCGCGCCTGACCCACCCAGGAAAATGGGCCTCTTTGCTTTTTGAAGAACTCCAGAGGAGAGACCCTGATCTCCCTTGATAACTTATCCCAAGTCTGATATCCTCATTGGCAGAGATTATTTTCCAGCTTAAATCACTCGTGTGGAAGCCGAAGCTCATTTCCTTTTGTTCTGTCCTCGCTGGAGATGGTGAACAGCTGGTCTCCATTCTCGGAGGAATATCGCTTTAAACCTTGCAGGCCATTGTTAAGTGGCCTCTAGGCTTTCTCTCCTTCTGACTAAGAATCATAGCTTCTTTTCCCCATTCCTCATGGGTCCTATTTTCCAGCCCCTCTCACATCTTTGTTCTTTGAATGCGCTCAGGTTTTTCTAAGATATTCCCCTTTGGAAGACATTTGAAGGAAAACAACAGAAGGGTCTTTAGATGTACTAAGTACTGGCAGTCCCTCTCACCTTACCATAAGCCTTGCTGTTTCCACTGATTGAGTGGCTTCTGGGGCCTTGCCTTCCTGGGGCCAGGCTGTGACCGAGGACCAAGAAACCTGTCCTGTGTTTAGCTCATTGGCTTGACCACAGGCCAGTGCTGTCCCAAAGAGCAGGAGGCCCCAGCACAGCTGGGGGCTCACCTGAACTGAAAACCGTGTCCGACATTTGTACAGCTCTTAAATACTTACTACACAGAATCGTCATCCTGGGCAACATAGTGAGGCCCCGTCTCTAAAAAAATAGTAATTAGCTGGGAGTGGTGGCGCACACTTGTGGTTCTAGCTATTTGGGAGGCTGAGGTGGGAGGATCACGTGAGCCCAGGAGCTCAAGGCTGCAGTGAGCTATGACTGAGCCACTGCACTCCAGCATGGGGAACAGAGCAAGACCCTGTCTCTAAATAAATAAATACATAGATAGCCTATTGTCTCATTCAGAAGAAAACATTAAGTTCAGCAAAATCTGATGGTTATGTTGAAATCAGCGATGGCTTGTGTTCTTTGGCTTGTTAGGTGGGTAGGGGGAGGTGGAGACTGAAGTGAGGAGGAACTGGGATGCCCTAGGATGTAAGCTTGAGGATCCAGGTGGAAAACTGGGGATGGATAAGTGTGAAGGCCAGTGGAGTGGTTACAGGAACAGATGTTCAAACAGAAAGGAAGGAATCTGCTTGCCAGATGTTGGGACAATGGGCTGATGGAAGCTATAAGGGAAAGACTTACAAAGAGGCAGATATAAAAAGGGATAACTGTGTGGCACAGAATCATACATACCAGAGGCTGGCAAGGAGGTGTGGATGGGTGGGGGAAGGGGGAAGAGAGGTTGGTGAATGGGTAGGAACATGCAGTTAGGCAGAAGAAACAAGTTCTAATGTTTGATAGTAGAGTAGGGCGACCATAGCCAGCAACAATGTATAGTATATTTCAAAGCAGATAGAAGAGAGGACTTGAAATATTTCCAACACATAGAAATGATAAATACTCAGCCGGATGTGGTGGCTCACGCCTGTAATCCTAGCACTTTGGGAGGCTGAGGCGGGTGAATTGCCTGAGGTTAGAATTTCGAGACCAGCCTGGCCAACATGGTGAAGCCCTATCTCTACTAAAAATACAAAAATTAGCTGGGTGTGGTGGCATACGCCTGTAATCTCAGCTCCTCAGGAGGCTGAGGCAGGAGAAGCACTTGAACCCGGGAGGCAGAGGTTGTAGTGAACCAAGATCGTGCCATTGCACTCCAGCCTGAGCAACGGAGCAAGACTCCACCTCAAAAAATAAATAAATAAATAAATAAATAAATAAATAAATAAAAACAGATAAATACTCAAGGTGATGGGTGATGGAGTTGTTCACCTCTCTACACATTCTATGTATATAGCAAATACATGTACCCCATAAACATGTAAAATATTATGTATCAATAGGAAAAAAATGTGAAAGAGGGAGAGGGAGGAGTCGGGGATATACATATATATAGATAGAGAGAGAGAGAGAGAGTTTAAGGCAAGATCTGAGATCCTGGGATATCACCTGTGAGGATGTAGTATTAATTAATTAATAATCTGGTTTGCCTGAAAGTGAGGTTAAGAAGGACTGAAGGACCCATGCAGAAAGACTTTTGCTTCATCCAACACCAAAGAGTTGAGAAAGAACTTTACTTGTAGGCTGGGGAGTCTGCAAAAGTGGAGATAGAAAGTCAAACTGGGGCAGATACGGTGGCTCATGCCTGTAATCCCAGCACTTTGGGAGGGTGAAGCAGGAGGATTGCTTTAGCCCAGGAGTTTCGACTTTATAGTGAGCTGTGATGGCATAACTGAACTCTAACCTGGGTGACAAAGCAAGACTGGTCTCTATAAAAATTTCTTTTAAAAAAATTAGCCAGGTGTGGCTGGGCATGGTGGCTCAAGCCTGTAATCCCAGCACTGTGGGAGGCCAAGGTGGGTGGATCACCTGAGGTCAGGAGTTCGAGACCAGCCTGGCCAACATGGAGAAACTCCATCTCTACTAAAAATACAAAAATTAGCTAGGCTTGGTGGCATGCCTGTAGTCTCAGCTACTCCGGAGGCTGAGGCAAGAGAATCTCTTGAACCCAGGAGGCGAAGATTGCAGTGAGCCAATGTCATGCCACTGCACTCCAGCCTGGGTGATAGAGCAAGACTCTGTCTCAAAAAATAAAAATAAAAATAAATTTAAAAAAATTAGCCAGGTGCAGTGGTGTGTGCCTGTAGTCCCAGCTACTCAGGAGGCTGATGTGGGAGATCCCTTAAGCCCAGGAGTCTGTGGTTGTACTGAGCTACGATTGCACTTTTGCAGTCCAGCCTGGGTGACAGAGCAAAATTTTCCCAAAAAAAAAAAAAAAAAAAAAAGAATGTCAGTCAAACTGAAGATAACTCAGGTTGACACCATCAGTCAACTTAGTTCAAGCATTGACATGTCATATTGACATGCAACTTACCTCGTGACTATAAGAGATATGACTATAAAGTAAGATAATTTAAAAAAATGGAACATAAAGAGTCAGATAACAGTTGTCACCCTTAAAGCAGTCACGTTGGGTTGTTTGTTCAAACAATGCAGAGATTTCTACAACTCCTCTTTTGGTTTTATTTTCTAAGCCTACAGCATAGACAGACATTCATCCACCTTTTTTTGTTTTGTTTTGTTTTGTTTTGTTTATTGAGACAGAGTCTCATTCTGTTGCCCAGGCTGGAGCTGGAGTGCAGTGGCATGATCTTGGCTCACCACAACCTCTGCCTCCTGGGTTGAAGCCATTTTCCTGCCTCAGCCTCCCAAGTAGCTGGGATTACAGGCACCTGCCAACATGACCGGGTAATTTTTTTTTTTTTTGGTAGAGACGTGGTTTCACCATGTTGGCCAGACTATTCTCAAACTCCTAAATTCAGGTGATCCACCCGCCTTGGCCTCCCAAAATGCTGGGATTACAGGTGTGAGCCTCCGCTCCCAGCCTCATCCATCTTTAATGGTGGAGAATCTTCATTTTCCAAGGGTGTATTTGATTTTGAGGAACAGTTAGTAGTTGGGAGCCAAGACTGAGGAAGAGGTGAGTGATCAGGCTGGGAAGGGTTAAGGAAAAACCAGAGCCAGACAGTAACGGAATGAAACAGATTTTATTTTATTTATTTTCTTATTTTTGAGACTGAGTCTCACTCTGTTGTGTGGGCTGGAGTGCAATGGTGCGATCTCGTTCGCTGCAACCTCTGCCTTCTAGGTTCAAGCGATTCTGCTGCCTCAGCTTCCTGAGTAGCTGGGATTACAGGCACCTGCCACCATGCCTGGCAAATTTTTGTATTTTTAGTAGAGACTGGCTTTCACCATGCTGGCCAGGCTAGTCTCAAACTCCTGACCTCAGGTGATCTGCCTGCCTTGGCCTCCCAAAGTGCTGGGATTACAGGCGTGAGCCACCGTGCCTGACCAACAGATTTTATTTATTTTTATTTTCGAGACAGAGTCTTGCTCTGTCACCCAGGCTGGAGTGCAGTGGCACAATCTCAGCTCACTGCAACCTCCACCTCCTGGCTTCCCACAATTCTCCTGCCTCAGCCTCCTGAGTAGCTGGGATTACAGGCACCTGCCACCATGCCCAACTAATTTTTGTAATTTTAGTAGAGAGGGGATTTCACCATGTTGACCAGGCTGGTCTCGAACTCTTGGCCTCAGAAGATCTGCCCACCTAGGCCTCCCAAAGTGCTGGGATTACAGGCATGAGCCACCATGCCTGGCGGAAACAGATTTTAATGAGAAACTATTGCAATAGGGGGAAAGACTTCAGTACAGAACAGGCCTCCATTCTGAACACAGCGTGGGGGATTCATAGCCAAGGAGTAGGGTGGAGATCAGGGGATGAAAAATTCCTAGGAAGAAGCATCAGCAGTCGGGGGATTCTGGCTAAACCAATTCGACAGAATCCCTCCTTCCAGGTAATCAGACACCACCTGGTGATGGAGGTGGCGATGAGAAATTTGATCAGATATAGAGGGATTCTTGCTTAACTGACGCAGCAGAAGTTTTGCTAAAATTAGGTGATGCAAAGACAGACACAGAAATCCAAAGGCTCAGAGGACTCTCACCAAAGTTTGGTCAAGGAGAGTGTCTTGTCAGAAGCACTCACTGTTGCTGTTTTTCAAGAGTACTTCACAGAGGTACACTTTGGTTTGGAGCCTTAAACTGGAATTTTCTCTTTTTGCAATGCTGAGAATCTATCAAATACTTTGGAATTTCTACAGAAGTTTGATGAACTTTTTGACCTCAAGGAGTGAATTCTGCATGAACAACATCAGGGACATCAAAGAAACAAATCAACTCTGTCGTGGGTGTGATTTTGATACCTGGGCTCCAGGGTTTCTCCCAGGCTTTGAAGAGCTCTACTGCAGACGCTGACTCTTGTTCCCAGGTCATTTTGGAAACAACGTAGTTCGTTGACACTTACTCTGTTCCTCAAGATTGTACCATTTGCTCAGCTTTCCTTAAAAGATAAGGACAAGAGATACATACATCTTTGCTATTTCTATTACTCAAAAATGTGTGGTGCAGTCTTTACGTTCAAGTTGTCCCAGAGGAAGAGTTTGTTTCTTTATCTAAATTGAACTCTTCAGCCTTCCTTCTCCCAGGCAATCACCAGTGTGAATTAGCCCAATTGCTGACCACTTAACCATTTTATTGAACCTGTGGGTGAACGGATCACTACATGTTCACCAAAGTGCATTCCTTACCTAACTTTAAACCTTTTGTTTTGGCTTTAAATGACTGTTCTGGAACAAGTTTCATGTTCTCTCTAGATGTATCATTTGCAGATTAATTGCATTTAGAATATAATATTATTTGCACGAATGATTCTTTTATATATATATAATACAGAAATAAAACGTTTGATAGGCGCAGGCTGCAGCGCCGCGACTCCTGCGGGTGGACGTCTGGGCTCAGTTTGACGGCTAGGCGCGGCGTTTCCTGTTCCCTCCTCAGCGCGACTGCAGCTCGGGCCTTTGGCCTGATCCAGCCCCCATGGCTTCAGAAGAGCTACAGAAAGATCTAGAAGAGGTAAAGGTGTTGCTGGAAAAAGGCTACTAGGAAAAGAGTACGTGATGCCCTTACAGCTGAAAATCCAAGATTGAGACGGAAATCAAGAACAAGATGCAACAGAAATCACAGAAGAAAGCGGAACTTCTTGATAATGAAAAACCAGCTGCTGTGGTTGCTCCCATTACAACGGGCTATAAGGTGAAAAGCAGTAATTATGGATGGGATCAGTCAGATAAGTGTGTGAAAATCTACATTACCTTAAGTGGAGTGCATCAAGTTCCCACTGAGAATGTGCAGGTGCATTTCACAGAGAGGTCATTTGATCTTTTGGTAAAGAATCTAAATGGGAAGAGTTACTCCATGATTGTGAACAATCTCTTGAAACCCATCTCTGTGGAAGGCAGTTCAAAAAAAGTCAAGACAGATACAGTTCTTATATTGTGTAGAAAGAAAGTGGAAAACACAAGGTGGGATTACCTGACCCACGTTGAAAAAGAGTGCAAAGAAAAAGAGAAGCCCTCCTATGACACTGAAACAGATCCTAGTGAGGGATTGATGAATGTTCTAAAGAAAATTTATGAAGATGGAGATGATGATATAAAGAGAACCATTAATAAAGACTGGGTGGAATCAAGAGAGAAGCAAGCCAAAGGAGTTTTGAGACTTTAAGGTCCTTTTGGGAACTGTGATGTGATGTGGAAATACTGATGTTTCCAGTAAGGGAATATTGGTGAGCTGCATATATAAATTTGACAGATAGCTATTTACATAGCCTTCTAAGTAAAGGCAGTGAATTCTCCATTTCCTACTGGAGGATTTATTTAAATAAAATATGCTTATTAAACACTCCTGCAAACATGGTTTTATTAGTATCCTGGTCATTTTGTTCAAGGAAGGGTTATAATTGCATTCTCATGTGAAACATAAAGAGCAAGTCTTGCCCAATAAAAAAAAGTTTGATAAAATTTATTGATCACAATTTCTTTTTTTATTGTTAAACTTAAATAAATGTTATTAGTATAAATTTATGGAGGCCAGGCGCGGTGGCTCACGCCTGTAATCCCAGCACTTTGGGAGGCTGAGGCGGGTGGATCACCTGAGGTCAGAGGTTTGAGACCAGCCTGGCCAACATGATAAAACCCCATCCGCAATGAAAATAGAAAACTAGCCTGGCATGGTGGTGGGTGCCTGTAATCCCAGCTACTTGGGAGGCTGAGGCAGGAGAATTGCTTGAACTTTGGAGGCAGAGTTTGCAGTGAGCCGACATCACACCACTGCACTCCAGCCTGGGCGACAGAGTGAGATTCCGTTTCAAAAGAAAAAACAAAGGTGTAAATTTATTGAGTTCAAGTGTAATTTTGTTATATGCATGGATTGTGCAGAGGTGAAGTCAGGCTTTCAGGGTATCATACATTGTCCATTAAGTAATCTCTCACCACCCACCTGCCTCCCACTCTCTCAACCTTCTGAGACTCTGTTATCACCACTCTCTATGTCAAAGTGTACACATTATTCAGCTTCCACCTCTAAGTGAGAACAGAAGGTATTTGTCTTTCTGTGATGACAGTTTCTTCAAGCAGATTGGCCAACCTTGAGGGAAGGAACATAGGAGGTGGATGAGGGAATCAGCTTTCATTTACATTACTAAAAGCTGGGAACAAATGATGATCTTATTTAAACTTTACAAAAACTGGTGGGGTGGATATTATTATTCCCATTGAGCAGAGAAACCTCCTGAGATTAAATTAATTACTTGCCAAAAGTTACACAGGCTCCTCTGAGCTGCTTTCTCAACTAAGTCTATTCTGTGGACTTCCATGTCTGTACAAAGGCACCTCCCAATTTTTGCAAAAATCTTGCTATGTCCATTTTGCAAGAATCTCCATCTTCCATATCTGATCAAATTCCTCAACCCCCTGGAGTCAAGATTCGAACTCAGGGCTGTCAGATTCTAAATCACAGGAAAGACAATCTAGATGTTATAGACACCAAGAATCCAGTTGTCGGTATACCATATTGTTATAAGAATGGTTTCTCGGCCGGGCGCGGTGGCTCACGCCTGTAATCCCAGCACTTTGGGAGGCCAAGGCGGGCGGATCACGAGGTCAGGAGATCGAGACCATCCTGGCTAACAGGGTGAAACCCAGTCTCTACTAAAAAAAAAATACTAAAAATTAGCCGGGCCTGGTGATGAGCGCCTGTAGTCCCAGCTGCTCCGGAGGCTGAGGCAGGAGAATGGCGTGAACCTAGGAGGCGGAGCTTGCAGTGAGCCGAGATCGTGCCACTGCATTCCAGCCTGGGCTACATCTCAAAAAAAAAAACAAAAAAAAAAAAAAAAAAAAAAAAATTTTTTTTTTTTTTTTTGTGAAGACTGGTTCTTGTTTTGTTGCCCGGGCTGGTCTCAAACTACTGGCCAAACTACAAGCAATGCCATGTTGGCCTCCCAAAGTATTGGGATTACCGGCGTGAACCACCACTATGCCTGGCCAACATTGACATGTTGGTGGCCTAGGTTAACACAGGCAGGAGAGAAGGTAGGGGCTTGTATAGGTGACCAAGTTCTTGGGTTTGCTGCTGTCATTGTGGGGTTCAGGGCCCTTTTCTTTTCTTTTTCTTTCTTTCTTTCTTTTTTTTTTTTTGAGATGGAGTCTCGCTCGGTAGCCCAGGCTGGAGTGCAGTGGCGCGATCTCGGCTCACTGCAAGCTCTGCGTCGTGTGTTCAAGCAATTTTCCTGCCTCAGCCTCCCAAGTAGCTGGAACTACAGGTGCCCGCCACCATGCCTGGCAAATTTTTTGCATTTTTGATAGAGACGGGGTTTCACCATGTTAGTCAGGATGGTCTCGGTCTCCCGACCTCGTGATCCGCCCACCTTGGCCTCCCAAAGTGCTGGGATAACAGGCGTGAGCCACCGCGCCCAGCCAGTTCAGGGCTGTTTTCTACAAGGCTGTATGAACATAAAGCCTTTACCAGGCATCATGCCAGAAAATTGATTAAAGTAATAAGAAATAAGGCTTTTATAGCAAAGAGGTGGAGGCGGGATGGGGTTGGAGGAAGATCATATTTCTTTTTCCCCTTGATGCCCTCCCTGGAGAATCATCCATTTATGAGTTGGTTATAAAAGATTTTCCCAGGATACTGCTTTTCTGGTATTTGTGTGGTTCTTGAACTTTCACAAAGCACTGGGTACTTTAGAATCTAGGCAGACCTGCCCTTGGTCCTGGCCACTGAACTTTGCATCTAGGCAAGTCAGATAGAATTAGGACATTATAGGGCCCAGTAGATGAATAAATAGTGTAAAGACTATGACTGGCTAGGCGCGGTGCTCACAACTGTAATCCCAGCAGTTTGCGAGGCCAAGAAGGGCGAATTGCTTGAGCCCAGGAGTTCAAGCCCAGCTTGGGCACCATGGTGAAACCCCACCTCTACAAAAAATAAAAAAAAAAACAGCCGGACGTGCTGGCATATACCTGTAGTCCCAGCTACCCGGGAGGCTGAGGTGGGAGAATCACCTTGAGCCTGGGAGGTTGAGGCTGCAGTGAGCTGTGATTTCGCCACTGCATTCCAGCCTGGACAACAGAGTGAGACTGACTCAAAAAAATACATAAAAAAAGACTGTGACCGAGGGAGTGTGCCATTTTACTTGACAAAGTAACACAGATGTAACATAACTTGGAAGAAATATCTGTAACTGACAGAAACCAGACTCATGGAACAGCCTTCTCAGATGCCTTGCCTGGTTGGCAGCTGAACTTCTGGGTATCTCAGTTAAGTATTTAACTTCTCCGAGTTTCCATCTTCCTGATTTCCCAGATGAGAAAACGCTTTGTGTCTCTGGAAAAGTATTTCGATATTCTCTTAAGAACGTGCTTTAGGTCCAGCACAGTGGCGCGTGCCTGTGGTCCTAGCTACTGAGGAGGCTGAAGTGGGAGGATCACTTATGCTCAGGAGTTTGAGACCAGTCTGGAAAACATAGAGAGATTCCAACTCTAAAAGAAGAAAAGAATGTGTACGCGTTATTATAAGGATGATTTATAGGTGGAATATGGTAGTGATTGTTAGGTGAGGTGCAGGACTGGAGAACATTCTACCCACAGCTATTTCAACTGAGAAAAAAAATCCATCCTAGTCCCCCCATTGGCCTGCTAGCCTTGGTTCCTTTTTTTTTTTTTGAGACGGAGTCTGGCTCTGTCGCCCAGGCTAGAGTGCGGTGGTGCGATCTCGGCTCACTGCAACCTCCGCCTCCCGGGTTCCCGCCATTCTCCTGCCTCAGCCTGCGGAGTAGCTGGGACTACAGGCGCCCGCCACCACGCCCGGCTAATTTTTTGTATTTTTAGTAGAGACGGGGTTTCACTGTGATAGCCAGGATGGTCTCCATCTCCTGACCTCGTGATCCGCCCGCCTCGGCCTCCCAAAGTGCTGGGATTACAGGCGTGAGCCACCGCGCCCGGCCCTAGCCTTGGTTCCTTTATCTCTGGACTATCCCTTTACCCTCCGCCAATGGCTGTTACCAGCAAGGGCCTGGCTCCTCTATCTTGAAGAAAGACGAACGATTGACAGGATGAAATTCAGTAGTTCTGAGGTTAAAACCCAAGTAAACCCATCAAAGAACTGTCACCATCTACAAGATTACTTAGGAAGGAGATCAGAGAGATTCGTGTGTATTCAGGCTTCTTAATAACTTCTGAAATTAAAAAAATATATACTATTTTCAGGACTTTTTTGAGGAATTAAAGTATTATTGTAGGGTTATTGTAGGAATGTACGTACCTTAACATATCATGTGACAAATTTTGAGAGCAAACCTGTTCTCATACATTGGGCCTTGGGCCAATGGTGGAAGAGACAGAATCTAAAGAGGCAGAGGCAGTGTCCTGAATGCTAATACTAAAATCTCTTGGCTGGGCGCGGTGGCTCACACCTGTAATTCCAGCACTTTGAGAGGCTGAGGAAGGAGGATCACCTGAGGTCAGGAGCTCGAGACCAGCCTGGCCGACACGGTGAAACCCTGACTCTACTAAAAATACAGAAATTAGCCAGGCGTGGTGGTGGGTGCCTGTAATCCCAGCTACTCCAGAGGCTGAGGCAAGAGAATCTCTTGAATTCGGGAGTTGGAGGTTGCAGTGAGCTGACATGGTGCCACTGCACTCCAACCTGGGCAACAGAGTGAGACTCTGTCTCAAAAATGAATAATAAATAAATAAATAAATAAATAAATAAAATCTCTTTGTCCAAAACTTCCCAATGGCTTCTCATTTTATTTAGCATAAAATCCTAAGCCTTTACCATGGCCCCTTTCCCATCTCCTCACTCCCCACCCCTGATGCTGCTCTTCAGATAGGCCAGAGGCTCCTACCCTCTGCACATCAGTGCTGGCTGTATCCTCTGCTCTGGAGCCTGCTCCTCCCCAGATCTCCTCCAGGGCAGGCAAGGCTTCGCCAGCACCCACCTCAAGGTCGCCTTCCTGTCTCCCACTGGCCCTGCCATCCTTTTCTTCTCCTCCCTTCCCCTCTTCTCTCCTCCCCTCTCCTCCCCTTCCCTTCGCATCTGACATAGACGCACCTGTTTGTGTGCGTTGGAATGCAGGCTCTACAAGAAACGTGTGATTTGTTTTGCTCACTTCTATGGCCCCACTTGGCACATAGTAGGTACTCAGTAAGTTGGGAGTGGGACAGACTGGAGTGGCTGTCCCTCAGAGCCTACTGTGGAGCAGGAGAGAGAAACAGGAAGAAAGATGCTATGCGACGGCCCAGAGAGTGCCAGAGGAGGCAGCTGTCATCCCGGAGCAGGACTTAGGGGACACCCTTGCCCGGTGCCAGCCCTACTGGGGAGTGGGTTGAAGGAGGGCATCTCTGTTTCTTTCCATCTCTCCTCTGATCAAATGTACTAGGCTTCTAGAATTAGGCTGAGTGGAGGCACTGAAATTTAGTTGCCTTTGGAAGATCCCTTTGGTGTGAGTGTTTTATCTACTTTGATGTAATTCCCTGAAAACTCAAGTATCATTATTTTATCAGTTTTAAAAGTAACTTCTTGTTTGTGTGCTACATATATATATTTTTTTTTCTGGTGAGACAGGGTCTGACTTTGTTACCCACATTGGATTGCAGTGGTATGATCATAGCTCACTGCAGCTTTGAACTCCTGGGCTCAAGTGATCCTCAGTCCCCAAGTAACTGGAACTACAGATACACACCACCATGCCTGGCTTTTTTTTTTTTTTTTTTTTTTTGAGAGATGGGGGTCTCACTATGTTGTCCAGGCTGGTCTTGAATTTCTGGGTTCAAGCAATCAATCCTCCTTCCTCAGCCTCCCAAAGTGTTGGGATTACAGGTGTGAGCCATTGCACCCGGCCTCTATTTTTGTTTAACTTCAAATGTGGTTTATATTAATGAAGACGACGATGTTACCATTTGGGAGGTGTAGTGGACTGTAACTGCCTCTAAAAACCTCCCTCCTCTTCCTAGGTATATCCTTTCTCCTTCAGTGAGCTTCTCCATTACTCTGTGGGGCACACAAGCTAATAAATTATTCTTGAGCCAGTCTCAATTGGAATTTTGGGATTCTGTCACAAATGACAGACTAGTATGGCACTATTATTTTGACAGTAGATTCATACATTGATTGAATTAAGATAGTTATTTATAACATTTATCTATGTCTTTCTCAACATTTAGTGTGACATTTTAGACAGAGTAGATGCTTAAAAAAATTAGATAACTTGATACTCTTAACACATAAAGACACAAAAGAAAGCAGAAAAACATATTTTTTGACAAAAGCCACATTTACGGAGGAATATTAATTAGGAATCTTTCGCTTCATAGTATGGTGTTGCTATTAAAATCCACTGATGACCAGATATGTATTCCTGAAAGAAGTGTTTTTCATTTTATATTGGCTAAGGCTATACTTCAGTTGTTTGCAAATAACTTTCTTACAAAAAAGCAAGAAAATATAACTTCATAAATGAATTCCCAACAGAGTTAAGATGATGCAATGTGATGGTTGCAATAATAACAGTAACACAATAATTGCAGTGTAGTGTTGATTATGTAAAGCTGGGTTTTAAATGCCTTACATAATCCTCTGTCTTCACAATAACGGTGCTGTAGGAATTCTCATTCCCAAGTTACAGAAGAGAAAACAGAGGCTTAGAGAGATTACATGATCTTCCTGTCTGCCTTCCTTCCTCCTCTTCTTTTTCTTTCCTTCCTTTCCTTCCCTCCCTCCCTTTCCTTTCCTTCTTCCTTCCCTCCTTCCCTCTTTCTTTCCCTCTCTTCCTTTTTCTTTCTTTTCTTTCTCCTTCCTTCTTTCTCTCTCTTTCTTTTTCTTTCCCTCCCTCCCTTCCTTCCTTCCTTCCTTCCTTCTTTCCCTCCCTCCCTCCTTCCTTCCTTCTTCCCTCCCTCTCTTCCTTCCTTTCTTCCTTCCTTCTTCCCTCCCTCTCTCTCTTTTTTCCTTCCTTGTTTTCTTACCTAACTCCCAGTCCCAGAAACTGACGTAAATAACAATAAGTATTGGACCTGAAAGTGTCAAAGCTAAATTACAACTAGAATCTGCCTTCTAAGGATGCGGTCAACACTTTAAAAAAGAGAAACAGGAGAGAGTACATGATTTAAATGAAAATTGAAGCTGGAGCTGGAGGAGGGTCTGGAGTCCCTGCTGGACTCCCTTCCAAGTTGTCTCTATTTGCTGGGGCAGGATAATTAACCTCTCGGGGACTTCTCTGTAGGTTTGGTATTGTTCTGTCCTCTTATGGTGAGACTGCATGGCTTAAAGAGATTTATTATTTATAATTATTTTTGAACTTCCTGGGCTCAAGGTGCCTGTGCAAAAAGTCACGGGGCCCAATTCTTTCAACTCAAAATGGCAGAATAGCTTTGCAAATCTGAACCCAAAACACTTTATGTATAGGTTGAAACTATTCATGTCAGGGGTCTTCTTTGTGGAAATATGGTGTCTATTTTTTCGGCAATGAAGGAATTACTTCTTAGACATGAAAGAGCCATGTCAATGGAGCTCTGGGCCCTGACACAGGAGCAGGCACAGCTTCAGCTCCACACCAAGGGAAAAGCAGTTCCAGAGGCAGAGCTTGGCAAACACACATGCAAGTTGTAGGGATTGCTTTTGAAAACCAGCTGCAGCCAAGCACGATGGCTCACACTTGTAATCCCAGCAGCACTTTGGCAGGCTGATGTGGGAGGATCACTTGAGGTTAGCAGTTTGAGACAAGTCTGGGCAACATAGTAAGACCCCCATCTCTACCAAAAATTAAAACATTACTGTAACCCCAGCAGTTTGGGAGGCCAGGTTTGGCAGATCACTTACTGGAGGCCAGAAGTTCAAGACCAGCCTGGCCAACACGGTCAAACCCTGTCTCTACTAAAAATACAAGAATTAGCCAGGTGTGGTGGAAGGCGCCTGTAATTTCAGCTACTCTAGAGGCTGAGGCAGGAGAATCACTTGAAGCTGAGAGGCGGAGGTTGCAGTGAGCCGAGATCATACCATTGCACTCCAAGCTGGGTGACTGAGCAAGACTCTGTCTCAAAAAAAAAAAAAAAAAATTAGCTGGCATGGTGGCATGTGCCGGTGGTCCCAGCTACTTGGGAAGTGGAGTTGGGAGAATAACTTGAGCCTGGGAATTTGAGGCTGCAGTGAGTATGATCGCACCACTGCATCCCAGCCTGGGTGGCAGAGCCGGGCCCTGTCTTCAAAAACAAAAACAAAACCCACAGTTGCTGGAGTTGGGTTCCAAGCAGGGGTTGATGTGGTAGCCACGAGCAGACCCCGGTCAGGACCCGTGGGTGGGTTGCTCCCCACATGGTCTGGAGAGACGTTGGGTGGAGCCTCCTGTGGCTGCCCAGCTGCTTTGTGACTTCGCCCAGGAAGACTTGTGTCCAAGGTACATGGGGACACTGTGGGTGTTCACTGTGATCAGTTATTTGCCACAGCTGCTGTTAGTAGTGAAAACCTGCTCTCATAGTCCCTTGGAAGAGTTTCTTTTCTTTTTTTTTTTTTGAGATGAATTGTCACTCTTGTCTCCCAGGCTGGAGTGCAATGGCGGGATCTCGGCTCACTGCAACCTCCACCTTCCTGGTTCAAGTGATTCTCCTGTCTCAGCCTCCCAAGTAGCTGGGATTACAGGGATGTACCACCATGCCCTGCTAATTTTGTATTTCAGTAGTGATGAGGTTTCACTATGTTGGTCAGGCAGGTCTCGAACTCCTGACTTCAGGTGATCCACCTGCCTCAGTCTCCCAAAGTGCTGGGATTACAGGTGTGAGCCACTGCGCCTGGTCCCCTTGGAAGAGTTTCAATCCCCATTGGGGAGGAGGGGGAGAGCCGCAGGGAAGTGGGGAGAGGCAGGTGCATTTTACCTGGGTTGGCGGGGCAAGAAACAGAGGAGAAGGCAGAGGGCAGGGCCTGGCCAGAGCATGCCTGCACCTGCTTCCTGGTTATTTTCAGTTCCTGGTATCCTGGGCCTACCAGCTATTCTTCCTGTCTTTCTGCTACTCTTGTTTTTACTCTCTCCTGCTCATTGCATAGTAATATTTGGTCTTGGAAATACAGAATTATGAGATTGCCCCAAAAACACTTCGTTGATGGAGGTGTTTGTCCTGATGTCTGAACAGTTGTGTGATGGAGAAGAGCACACGCTTGCATTTTTGCCTCCCAAGTTCTGTGCCATTTGCTCTGAGCAGAGACTGGATGCAGCTTTTGGAAAAGATGGATCTGTGAAAATAAATGCAACATGTTTGCTTCAATTTCAGTAAATGATCATTTCTTTTCAAAGATATAAAGCAGTGATTTTTTAATTTAAAAAGTCAATATTAAACAATATTCCATAATGTAGAGGGAAAATTTTAAGAGGGAGGGTGCAGATGGGGGGTGTTTTATCATTCAAGGATCTCAGGGAGGAGCTGAATTGCTCTGGGAAAAAGGTCTCACCTTTAACCTCACTTAAAGTCGTAGGCTGCCTGTAACCCCAGCACTTTGGGAAGCCAAGGTGGGCGGATCACCTGAGATCATGAGTTCAAGAACAGCCTGGCCAACATGGTGAAACCCTGTCTCTACTAAAAATACAAAAATTAGCCATGCGTGGTGGCAGGCATCTGTAATCCCAGCTACTCAGGAGGCTGAGGCAGGAGAATCACTTGAACCTGGGAGGCAGAGATTCCAGTGAGCTGAGATCACACCACTGTACTCCAGCTTAGGTGATAGAGTGAGACTCTGTCTCAAAAAAAAAAAAAAAAAAAAAAAAAAAAGTCACAGACTTACCCTGGGCCCTCTTAGAAGGAACAAAGCCCAGCACACTCTGTGTACCAGCAGCTTCTGGTAGCAACAGAGGCTGGGCATTCAGCCCCTGTGTCTACCTGAGGTAGCAGATTACAGAACATAGGCCCAGTTCACCTTGCTTTACAAGACGAATGCCCCGATAAATGTGTTACTCATCAGAAAATACATCAAGCTTTTTTTCCTCCACCTTACAGTTCTGGAGGTTGTGATGGTCATGACTCCATAAAAGGCACATGGACTTTAATATCTCTCTGCAACCAGAGTCTGCCCAGTATGACGTGACAGTCTGTGGCCACTTCTAGCCTCTTCTTGATTTCTCCAAGTACAGTATTTCCTTTTCTAAAATCGGCCAGCCTATTTTTCTTCCAGACCAAGTCAGGGATGAATCATGTGACCTGATCTCCTGCCTTTAGTACCATGATAGGCAAATTTCACAGAACCCAACTCCTTTCTGAACTTTGAAATGGTCCAACGCTCCTCAGCGTATCCATCTGCAAAAAGCCTCCCTGACTTGGTGGTTGATGGTGAAACTGTACCAGGTGAAGCTGCTCTCCCCTTAGTAACCTAATCTGTTTTTGAGAAATTGACCTATGTACACTCAGTGTTGTTGTAAAGATGTCTCTCTGTCCTGCTTGGAAATGCACAGTCCTCATCTTCTACGACAGAGAAATGAAGATGATGGGCCACACATCCATGGTTAGTATTGAGTTCTCGAACTTATCAGCCCATCTGTGGCACCAAAGAAATCCCCAACTCAAACACAAATAAGGAAGCTATGGGCTATGGGGCTCTTGTGTGGCAAACCGGGTGTCAGTCACTGTTAATGGACCGTGGCCAATGGGAACCTTTCTGCCTCTTTTATCTTTACCCTGGAGGTTTTTTTTCCCTAATGAAAATGTGCTGGGGGGAGGGGAGTGGTAGTGTAAAGAGTTGGAAGATAATTTCCCTTCTTTGCCTCCTGTTTGCTTCACCTGGAAAGTTCTCCTTTAATAACAAGAATGGTGGGCATGAGTGAGCGGCTACCTTGATGTCTGAGACAAACCCTCTCTGAGAATGCCAGACTTCCACCAGGGGAAACTGCAAACGGATTCCCTTCCCCAGCACCCCCACCACGCAAGCCACCACCACTTAGCTGCACTCTTTCTCTTCTAAACCCAAACCCTTGAAAGCTGCAGATTTTCAAAGAAGTAGGGTGTGTCGCTGCAGCTGCTGCAGCAAACAAAAGCAAACAGATTAAATTAATTTAGCCTTCAAAATCAGTCCCATTCTCTAATTCATAAAATACTTCAAACACGGCAAGAAATGTCATCTCCCAGATGATTGGGACTAATTCACTTTATCTCTTTTTCCTCTTGCATCTGAATGCAAACTATGTAAGCCATACCTCACCAGTCAAAATAAACCGCTTGTTCCAAAGGCTTCCGCCAGTTTTTAATAAGAATCTTCTGGCCTGGNAAGAGAGCTATGTGAAAAAAAAAAAAAGAGGAACAATGTACTCATTACAGTATGTTAAGTTGCCAGCACTAGGCAATTAAAAGGTACGGTCTGTAGGAACGCTGCAAAACAGAACAGTTAGCTTCTTTGTCTTCTCATTAACAAGATTGTTATTTTACCTCTCCAGGTAGGAAGCTTAAGAAACAAAACATTCTTGGCTTCTAAGGCACTCCAGGAAAATAAGGAGTTGTTGACAGCTAGGACTTGTGGAAAGAACCGTTTATACCATAAATAAATTTGCACATCCTTGTGGTTGTAATAAATATAATTCCACATCCATTCTATTGGACTAGATGCAGAAACCATTTAAAGAAACACCCAAGTCCTCCCACAGCAAACGGCTCTTGTCCTGCTGACGCCGTCACCGCTGATGCTGCTGAGTAATGCCTCCCCTTGGGACCCAGAAATTTGGAATTTTCCTGCAACATGCTATGCTGTTGATGCCACAGACTTAGCGCGGGGAGGAACCGCGGAGACTCTGTTACTTGCTCTCTGCCTGGACTCTTTAATGCTTGGCTGTCGTTTAAAAAATGATGACCCAAATCTTTGCCATTTGCCAAGTGTGAGTACTTTGTGGTAGAGAGGAATGCGATTCTCTTTGATTCTGGAATTCCTCCTGGTTTCCCTGCGTGGGTGGAAAAGAGCCAAGAATGTAAGTGATTCGAATTCTCTTATGTTCTAAAGAAACAAAATGAAACAATCTATCCTTATACAGATTTTACATTTGATGCTGATGAGCTTTCCTTTCACAAGATAGACACCTTCATCGTTTTCTTATGCTTTCACTAGAAAATGTAAAACCTTGATTTCCTTTTAAGGGAAATAGAGGGAAAAGTCCCTTTTAAAAGAATAGGTACAAGGGATGTTTTCTTTAATTATAAAGACAGTATTTACGGTAAGATAAAAGTATAATTGCAGTTGCTTACGGCTTGAACAGTTTTCAGGAAAAAAAAGTCCCGAGTGTTACTTTCTCAGTAAATTTCAGTAAATTTCTCAGGGCTCTAATATTTATTTTAACCCCAGCCATAAATTTTCTTCCCAAGTGATCTTTTGCATTGACAGTAGGTAGTGTGAGAGACTAAGATCATCATGCAATTCCAGTGATATGTACTGGTTTGCCTATCATTTAATGATTATCAGTTAATCATTTAACACCCTTTAATGGCCAATTTGATTTTCAGGGTTTTGTTAGATAAGACCATACAGTGCTTTGTTAATTAAAACGTGATCTTGGGAAGCGTGTAACTTTTATACAAAATAAGCTTTTATACAAAACAAAGCCTTAAATTAGTAGTTTTTGATGAAAGACTTCCTAGAAATATCCTCTTTGAAGAGAAAAAGAAACCACTTTCAGCTACAGAGACCCAAATACCTTGAAAATCGGATGCTTTGTTCCTTATTGAGACACATTTAAGAGCATTACAAAGTTATAGCTGGACTGAGTTTATACTTTTTTGGAAGAGAAACCAAGTCTGGGCATTAAACTTCTAACAGCAATTATCATCTGCATATGGGTTTAATTGTAA
>NW_016804580.1:5564976-5575350 GCF_001698545.2 Rhinopithecus bieti | reverse complement strand
AAAAAAAAAAAAAAAAAAAAAAAAAAAAGGATCTTCTCTGCTCTGTACACAAAACAAACTCAGTTTCTAACGCACTTCAAGAGAGCTATGTGAAAAAAAAAAAAAGAGGAACAATGTACTCATTACAGTATGTTAAGTTGCCAGCACTAGGCAATTAAAAGGTACGGTCTGTAGGAACGCTGCAAAACAGAACAGTTAGCTTCTTTGTCTTCTCATTAACAAGATTGTTATTTTACCTCTCCAGGTAGGAAGCTTAAGAAACAAAACATTCTTGGCTTCTAAGGCACTCCAGGAAAATAAGGAGTTGTTGACAGCTAGGACTTGTGGAAAGAACCGTTTATACCATAAATAAATTTGCACATCCTTGTGGTTGTAATAAATATAATTCCACATCCATTCTATTGGACTAGATGCAGAAACCATTTAAAGAAACACCCAAGTCCTCCCACAGCAAACGGCTCTTGTCCTGCTGACGCCGTCACCGCTGATGCTGCTGAGTAATGCCTCCCCTTGGGACCCAGAAATTTGGAATTTTTCCTGCAACATGCTATGCTGTTGATGCCACAGACTTAGCGCGGGGAGGAACCGCGGAGACTCTGTTACTTGCTCTCTGCCTGGACTCTTTAATGCTTGGCTGTCGTTTAAAAAATGATGACCCAAATCTTTGCCATTTGCCAAGTGTGAGTACTTTGTGGTAGAGAGGAATGCGATTCTCTTTGATTCTGGAATTCCTCCTGGTTTCCCTGCGTGGGTGGAAAAAGAGCCAAGAATGTAAGTGATTCGAATTCTCTTATGTTCTAAAGAAACAAAATGAAACAATCTATCCTTATACAGATTTTTACATTTGATGCTGATGAGCTTTCCTTTCACAAGATAGACACCTTCATCGTTTTTCTTATGCTTTCACTAGAAAATGTAAAACCTTGATTTCCTTTTAAGGGAAATAGAGGGAAAAAGTCCCTTTTAAAAGAATAGGTACAAGGGATGTTTTTCTTAATTATAAAGACAGTATTTACGGTAAGATAAAAGTATAATTGCAGTTGCTTACGGCTTGAACAGTTTTCAGGAAAAAAAGTCCCGAGTGTTACTTTCTCAGTAAATTTCAGTAAATTTCTCAGGGCTCTAATATTTATTTTAACCCCAGCCATAAATTTTCTTCCCAAGTGATCTTTTGCATTGACAGTAGGTAGTGTGAGAGACTAAGATCATCATGCAATTCCAGTGATATGTACTGGTTTGCCTATCATTTAATGATTATCAGTTAATCATTTAACACCCTTTAATGGCCAATTTGATTTTCAGGGTTTTGTTAGATAAGACCATACAGTGCTTTGTTAATTAAAACGTGATCTTGGGAAGCGTGTAACTTTTATACAAAATAAGCTTTTATACAAAACAAAGCCTTAAATTAGTAGTTTTGATGAAAGACTTCCTAGAAATATCCTCTTTGAAGAGAAAAGAAACCACTTTCAGCTACAGAGACCCAAATACCTTGAAAATCGGATGCTTTGTTCCTTATTGAGACACATTTAAGAGCATTACAAAGTTATAGCTGGACTGAGTTTATACTTTTTTGGAAGAGAAACCAAGTCTGGGCATTAAACTTCTAACAGCAATTATCATCTGCATATGGGTTTAATTGTAAAACAAATAAGGTTTTTCCTTTTCCCTTTTTTTTTTTTTTTTTTTTTTGAGACAGAGTCTCCCACTGTCGCCCCAGCTGGAGTGCAGTGGCGTTTGCAACCTCCACCTCCGGGGTTCAAGCGATTCTCCTGCCTCAACCTTTTGAGTAGCTGGGATTACAGGCGCCCACCACCACGCCTGGCTAATTTTTTTGTATTTTATTTTATTTTATTATTATTACCTTTTGAGACGGAGTCTCGCTCTATCGCCCAGGCTGGAGTGCAGTGGTGCGATCTTGGCTCACTGCAAGCTCCGCCTCCCGGGTTCAAGTGATTCTCCTGCCTCAGCCTCCCGAGTGGCCAGGACTATAGGCACCCACCACCATGCCCAGCTAATTTTTTGCACTTTTAGTAGAGACGGGGTTTCACCGTGTTAGCCAGGATGGTCTCGATCTCCTGACCTGGTGATCTGCCCGCCTCAGCCTCCCAAAGTGCTGGGATTACAGGCGTGAGCCACCGTGCCCGCCTTTTTGTATTTTAGTAGAGACAGGGTTTCACTATGTTGGCCAGGCTAGTCTCAAACTTCTGACCTCTTGATCCGCCTGCCTCGGCCTCCCAAAGTGTTGGGATTACAGGTGTGAGCCACTGCGCCTGGCCAGGTTTTTATTTTTCATAATTGCCATCATCATGACCCAATTTTGGTGTCAAGCCTGGTGCTGAGTAGGAAGGATAACATGCGACTTCTAGCTCTTGTAGCCTTCTTCTTCTTTTTTTTTTTTTTAGACGGAGTCTTGCTCTGTCACCCAGGCTGGAGTGCAGTGGTGCGATACGGGCTCACTGCAACCCTGCCTCCTGTGTTCAAGCAATTTTTCTGCCTTAGCCTCCTGAGTAGCTGGGATTATAGCCATGCACCACCACGCCTGACTAATTTTTGTATTTTTGGTAGAGACGGGGTTTCACCATGTTGGCCAGGCTGGTCTCGAACTCCTGACTTCAAGTGATCCGCCTGCCCTGGCCTCCAAAAGTGATGGGATTATAGGTTTGAGCCACTGCACCTGGCCTCTCTTAGCCTTCTTAGACCCTCTTACCTTCCCCCCACCCCATTGTATTCCTTTCTACTCTTTGCCCAGTATTTCTTCTTTTAGGTTCCAGTGGGATCTACTGAAAACTGACTATTTAGAGGAATTGCAAAGAAAGCTCTTAAAGACAGAAATAACTGAGGTCTAGGAGAGAGGAATCTGTAAGACCCATTACTCGCATCTGGTGTGGGTGTAGGGGTGAAGAGAATTTTCCCTTCCCCTTTGAAGGTTCTATTCTGCTGAAATGAACTGATGATAGATAGATTAAAAGGAGAAAAGGCATGCAAATTTACTAACATGCATAAGCATGGGAGCCATGATAACTATGAGACTCAAGGAAGGATCAGATGGTTGAGGCCTAAATATAGTCTTCATAGGGAGAGGGAAATGGGGGGTGTAGGCACTTTTGAGGAGTGGAAAATAATTTTCAAGGGAATTGGATGAGCCCAAATAATAGACAATGGCCTGGAACAAAGTTCTGAGCTCTGGGGGAGGTGGTGGTAAGGTGAAGGGCAGAACTGCACTGTGAACAAAGGTTGTCTTATTATGCAGATAAAATCTCCTAATAATCTTTTGGAGTTACCCTCAGAAGAACAGAAGAAAAGTTTGTCTGAACATTGTGATGATTTTAGTCTTTCTCTCCTCTGGTGGTTAATTTTTCTTGGTGATTTGATAAGATTCCTAGGAAGGGGGTATTAAGATGATTATATATATATTTTTTGAAGTTTTCCTCAATCAGATAAGGAAACTTCCCGAGTGAACCTCTGCATGTGCTTGGCTTTAGAGGCAGGGGTTGGAGAAAGAAACAAGAGAAGGTTAGAAAAATTATTGATTCTGAGGTAGCTTCTAAGGTTTTCCAATTTCCTTTAATTTAAAAATGCTCAGCATAACAGAGCACCATATTTTGCAGTGCTCTGAGCCCCAACATTGGGATGGAGGATGATTCTCTTTACTCTGACTACAACTGCATGCAGTGGATAGACTGTCTATGCTGACAGCAGGGAGAGTGGTTCTAATTTCCCACAGACATTTTAGTGTGGGTGTGTTTGGGTGTCGCTGAGGACCACACAGCATCACATGGCCCCTCTTGGCCTTGCTTCCATATTAGATTCTTTACAACCTGCTTTCTTCTAAAATGGATTTATAAAACACCCATAACAGGGTGAAGATCAAGAGAAAAGTTAGAAAAGGTAAGTCTAGAGAAAGGGTTGATGAATGTTTTCTGTACAGGGCCAGAGAGTAAAGAGTCTCAGCTTTTCAGGCCTTGTAGTTTCTGTTGCAACTATCTAAAAAGCAGCCACAGACAATAGGCAAGTGAATAAGCATCTTCAACGGAACAATAAGCAGGCACCAGGCTGGGTTTGCCCTTTGACTGTAGTTTTCTGACCCACTGGCTAGCCTCAGAATATTAAAATTAAACTAAGGAAAATATATTTTCAGTGAACTGCATAATTGAAGGGTCTGTATCATCATTCAAAGGAGCCCAAATTTAGTTATGAGTTTCCTAAAGCTCAAAGCAAAGAGTAAGATGAGGCTTACTTCCATGAGATTAAGACACACTGGGTGCTCTGGAGAAGTCCTGACATTGTGGCTGTGATAATCTCCTAAAGGCCCTGAGAAAGGGGGCGTTTTGTGGTGTAAGGGACAAAGCCCACGGTGTTACATTTTCAGTAGCCAGTTTCATATAGTTGCTGTTAAGCAACTGTCTAAGTGAGCCAAGGGCACAATTCCAAAGCATATTTTAGAAAAACAAATTTGAGGACACAAGGCACTTCAGTCCTATTGCTGCTGGTTTGGGCTGAAATTGACATCAAATGGAGACCATTTAGCTGAGCAATGAGCTGCATGCTTGTCTTCTGGACAGTCTTTCATGATCTCCGTGAACACTGAGTTGCTCCTCTCATACCCAGCTAGTGTCAGGATTCCCTTGTAGCTACAAGGCCCTCATTCAATCAGGTGCAATTATGTTCCTGCTCATTCTTTCCAGTTCAGGAACAACCGGGCTTAAGTCCTGATTCCTGCCCTATCATAACATATAAAAAGGGCCAGGCACAGTGGCTCACGCCTGTAATCCCAGTACTTTGGGAGGCTGAGGCGGGTGGATCACGAGGTCAGGAGTTCAAGACCGGCCAAGATGGGAAACCTGTCTCTACTAAAAATACAAAAATTAACCAAACCTGGTTGCGGGCATCTGTAATCCCAGCTACTTGGGAGGCTGAGGCAGAGAATTGCTTGAACCCGGGAGGCAAAGGTTGCAGTAAGCTGAGATTGTGCCACTGCACTCCAGCCTGGCCGACAGAACAAGATTCCATCTAAAAAAAAAAAATCTACATATATTTTTATATAGTGCAGTGGCATGATCTTGGCTCACTGCAACATCCGACTCCTGGGTTCAAGTGATTCTCCTACCTCAGCCTCCCGAGTAGCTGGGACTACAGGTGCCTGGCACCACGCCTGGCTAAATTTTGTATTTTTAGGAGAGACAGGGTTTCATTATGTTGGCCAGGCTGGTCTTGAACTCCTGACCTAGCAATCCGCCCACTTTGGCGTTCCAAAGTGCTGGGATTACAGGTGTTAGCCACCATGCCTGGCTGGCGGCAATGATTTTCATGTCTTGTTATTACTCCACTCCTTTGATTACTGGTGTCATAATGATTACCATTTGTTTAATGGTTTCTAGGTACCAGGTACTTGGCTAAGCATTTATATGCATTATCTGTTAATTCTCACAATCCTATGGGGATACGTTGCATTATTCATTGCTTTTCAGATGAGAAAATTGAGACAGAGAGATTAATAGCTTGCCTGGAATAACTCACATAATATATGGATATGAACATATGCTCTGCCTATTTTTTTTCAGAGATGCTTTCATAATTTTGATTTTCTTACAGTTTTTTGAACTGGGATCCAAATAAGATCTATACATTGCAATTGGTTGATAGTTGTACCCTTTTTCCATCTCTTCTATTTTCTTTGCAATTTTTTTGTTGTTGTTGAGAGAGTATCGTTACTTGTCTTCTAGATTTATTTTCATTCTTAATTTTGCTGATTCAGTATGTACTAACATTTAACATTTCTTCTACCTCCTGTATTTCCTGCGAAGTGATATATCTGGATTATAGGGGTTTGATTAGATTTTTAATAAATACTTGCAATGGTCTCCCATTATAATTTTAATTTTACTTGAATTTCTCTTATTGTATGTAGAGTTGAACATATTTCTTTTTTTTTTTTTTTTTTGAGACGGAGTCTCGCTTGTCGCCCAGGCTGGAGTGCAGTGGCCGGATCTCAGCTCACTGCAAGGGTCCGCCTCCCGGGTTTACGTCATTCTGGTGCCTCAGCCTCCCGAGTAGCTGGGACTATAGGCGCCTGCCACCTCGCCCGGCTAGTTTTTTGTATTTTTTAGTAGCGACGGGGTTTCACCGTGTTAGCCAGGATGGTCTCGATCTCCTGACCTCGTGATCCGCCCGTCTCGGCCTCCCAAAGTGCTGGGATTACAGGCTTGAGCCACCGCGCCCGGCCGAGTTGAACATATTTTCAACCCTTTGACTCTTTTTCTTTTCCACGGAGTCTCACTCTGTCACCCAAGCTAAGGAGCAGTGGTGGAATCTTGGTTCACCGCAACCTCCACCTCCCGGGCTTAGGTTATTATTTTGCCTCAGCCTCCCAAGTAGCTAGGACTATAGGCACATGCCACCCTGCCTGGCTAGTTTTTGTATTTTTGGTACAGATGGGGTTTTACCATGTTGCCCAGGCTAGTCCCGGACTCCTGACCTCAAGTGATTCATCTGCCTCGTCCTCCCAACATTCTGGGATCACAGGTGTGAACCACTGAGCCCAGCCTAACCCTTTGGCTCTTGACCAAGGCTCTTAGCCTCCACTTCTTTTAAGGGAGTTCTCATGACTTCCTGGATTCTTTCCCTTGGCCTGGTGCTGCCGCTGACCTCCTGGTCTTTGTGATTTCCTGGATGCCAGTACTTGCTTCTCTGTTAATGGTTGCTTCTGGTTGTGGTTTTTCAGCTTCTGGAACCCTTAACCAGCCTTGGTTCTTCTTAGGAAGTTCTGCTCAGATTCTCATCCTAATTACTTGGATCTTGACCTTTTTGAACAATCCTCTGGTCTGTACCCTCTGCCTCCCCACCGCCCTTTCTTGGTCACACTTGTCACTGCTGCCATCTCCACCCTGGTGTGAACAAAGGCCGAATTTTCTTTTCATGTATGATTTCTACAATCTTTATAGCTGTAGTCTAAATCCAGTCTGCTAAAGGCCAAAAACAGGAGTAGAGGCATGTCAGCCTCGTGGTGATACATGCAAGATAACATGTACAGTAACAGAACATCTTTCTTAATATGGCAATTCTCTTCAGATAGGACATCAGTGGAGACTTCATAATAATGTTGGTAGCATTTCATTGGCCTGGCTGTGCTCCACAAATGGAGAATGCTAGTAATTTTCCAAGACCAGCTCTGGGCTACAAAGAATGTTATTAAATAAATCATTAAAGATAAAAAGATTCCTGAAATGGCGAGTATTTTCTGTCTCCAGTGATGAAAACCAAATATGCTGTTCACATTGCAGTCATGTATAACCTATTAGACTGTTTCAAGAACACAATAGGATGAAATCAGTGACTAAGAGAAAATAGAAAATAAAATTATTCATTCATCCAGTCATAGATAGGCTGAGAAAGAGCCAAGGTCATAGTGAGGAAGAGAATCTGAAGGCCAAGTCTAAAGAGAGGCGGAGAAGCAGAGATGGAAGAATGAGGAGTGATGTAAAAAGCCAGAAGGCCTGAGCCCCGCATGGAATGTGGCCCGAGGAATGGGTCAGGGCGAGAAGTTCAAAATTAAGACCCTGGACAGCGGACGCACTAAACTCTCACAGGGTGTGGGGTCCGGAGTGGCTGTTTAGAGCACAGGAGCCAAGCATGGCATGGCGACTCAGTGGCCTCTAAACAGGGTGATTCATCAGTCACAAGAGTGACTCCTTTGCTGTAGTGATTGATGCCTTACTTGATTCTTACAGGATCTGAAATCTCATTATAATAATGACTTTAGATACTTCCTGGAAGTAGAACAGCTTATCTTGAAAAAATTTAGTGGAGCCTGTGCAGTCCGAAAATTCGAGACAGGTCTCAGTTAATTTAGAAAGTTTATTTTGCCAAGGTTGAGGACATGCCCATGGCACAGCCTCAGGAAGTTCTGGCGACACATGCCCAAGGTGGTTGGGGCATAGTTTAGTTTTATATATCTTAGGGAGATGTTAGCCATCAATCAATATATGTAAGAAGCACTCTGATTTGGTCTGGAAAGGCGGGACAACTTGAAGCAAAGGCAGGAAGATGGGGAGGGTCTTCCAGGTAGGTGAGAGAGGAATGGTTGCATTCTTTTGAGTTTCTGATTAGCCTTTCCAAGGGAGACAATCAGATATGCGTCTATCTCAGTGAGCAGAGGGGTGACTTTGAATAGTATAGGAGGGACATTTACGCTAAGCAGCTCCCAGCTTGACTTTTCCCTTTAGCTTAGTGATTTGCGGGCCCCCAGATTTATTTTCCTTTCACAAACCTTACAAGCTGCACCAAGGATCCACTCGATAATGGCACACTTCTGTAACCATGAATCTGTCCTTCAAAAAACAGGAAATTAAAATAGTCCTTTGCGCAATGCAAATTTAAACTTTAAACAATGTAATAGTGACCCAGTTAGGCTGGTGCTTTTCTTATTTTTTTATTTTATAGAGGTGGGGTTTTGCTCTGTCACTCAGGATGGAGTGCAGTGGTACCATGGTAGCTCTGTAGCCTCAAATTCCTGGGCTCAAACGATCCTCCTGCCTCAGTCTTCCAAGTAGCTGGGATTACAGACACAAACCACCCTGTGAATGCCCTGTGAATGGTGCTTTTCCATACAAAATGCACAACCAGTTCACAAAAACAGGATTTAAAAAATCATGATCTAGTGTGAGATTTGTTAAATTTGATGCAAAACTCAGTAGACCAGTTGGCTTGAATGTGATGGGTTTTCGTCTCATTAGTCCAGCTTTGAGGAAGCTGTGCAAGGGAGAGTGAGGAAACCTCCCTAACCCCTTTAGGGGAAAACTTCTTCAGAGTAGAACCAAGTTTGGCGAGTCTCTGAGGTCTGGAGTGAAATACGATAAAATTTGCATTTATATAGCACTCCTTATGCTCTTCCTTTATATGTGCTATCCATATAAAATAAAAACACAATTAAGAGTTAGTTCTAAAATACCAGGTCAAACATATCAAACAAAATCAGCAATGGCAATTAGTGCTAGAATACCAGAACAAACAGATGGCTATTGAGTTTGGATTTAAGAAGAGAAATAGGATGTGCTTGCTGCATATCAATGGAGGAGTAATTCTGGAGCTTGGGCTGACATGGGCTAGGAGGGTGGGCTACAGAAGAGTCAAGTTGGGACAGTGATGAGGCCTGGGCATTGTAATGATTAGAAAGAACAAAAGCTTAGTGCAGCTGAAATTAGTGGACATGCACTATGTGCCAGGGAAATATCATCAGACTTGAATTCTGTCTTCAAGCCACTTCATTTTTTGGAGACGGAGTCTTGCTCTGTCACCCAGGCTGTAGTGCAGTGGTGCAATCTTGGCTCACTGCAACCTCTGCCTCCCGGGTTCTACAGATTTTCCTGCCTCAGCTTCCTGAGTAGCTGGGACTACAGGTGTGAGCCACCACACCTGGCTCTTTTTTTTTTTTTTTTTTTTTTAGTACAGATGAGGTTTTGCTATGTTGACCAGGCTGGTCTCGAACTCCAGACCTCAAGTGATCCACCCACCTGGGCCTCCCAAAGTGCTGGGATTACAGGCGTGGGCCACCGTGCCCAGCTGGCCAAGCCACTTAGAGTCCAATGGAGGACCTTCACTATTTGTTGCAGTCTAAGACCTAAAAATAAACCTATGCTGCTCTACCTAAGAGCTGAAAAGAAATACAGCTCAGGTCCCTTATCTGTTCTGAAGTCTCAGAAGCTCTGAAAACCCAAAAGATTTTCTTAAGGAGGAGCTGAAATTTTATAGTCTTTACCTATCCCACTTGGTATGAATATTCATATGATTTGCTGCAGAAATATTAATGGGTTTGATTGAGGGGTCTTATCCCAGACTCTGCTGGGTGTGTTACATGGAATATAATAGAATATATGTACTCGATAACCTTTCTAAAACCAAAAATCATCTGAATTTTGGAATACCCCAGACTCCAAAGTTACAGGGAAGGGGTCCAGATCCAGACCCCAAAAGGGAGTTCTTGGATCTCACGCAACAAAGAATTCAGGGTGAGGCTGAATAAAGTGAAAGCAAGTTTATTAGGAAAGTAAATGAATAAAAGAATGACTACTTCGTAGATAGAGCAGCCCCAAGGGCTGCTGGTTGCCCATTTTTATGGTTATTTCTTGATGATATGCTAAACAAGAGGTGGATTATTCATGCCTTCCCTTTTTAGATCATATAGGGTAACTTCCTGTTGTTGCCATGGCATTTATTTGTAAACTGTCATGGCACTAATGAGAATGTAGCAGTGAGGACAACCAGAGGTCACTCTTGTTGCCATTTTGGCTCTGGTAGGTTTTAGCTGGCTTCTTTACTGCAATTTTTTTTTTTTTTTTTTTTTTTTTTTTTTTTTTTTTTTTTTTTTTTTTTTTT
>NW_016804580.1:5558797-5561893 GCF_001698545.2 Rhinopithecus bieti | reverse complement strand
CTTCCCCCCCCCCGGGGGGGAAAAGGGAGACTTTTCTTCAAAAAAAAAAAAAAAAAAAAAAGGAAAAGAAAAACAAAAAATACCTACAAGGCCCTTTACGTGAAGTCTTGGCTCTTTCTTGACTCTAGGGGAACCCTGTTCACCATCCACACATTCTCCCTCACTGTCTTTTTCAGTTGCCTCAATACAACCTCCCACCTTCCTATCTGCCTTTTTTATCTCTCTGGGCTGGCATGCCTAGAATCTTTCTCCCCATTCACTGCTCTCTGCCCCAAATCCAACTCCTGCAAGGACTTAGAATTATTTTGTTCTTCTACTGACTAGGACAGTGCTATAAACTCATGCATTTAACACTTCGATTTGTTTTTGGTTGGGCATGTATGGGAGCATGTGAGTGATCCATTTCACATGTGGAAATGAGAATTGCACCCCTGGAAGAGACAGTCATGTGACTTCGGCCCATGTGTTCTGGAACCCACGCTGGTTCCATTTTGCTATAGGGGCATCATGGGGACTTATGCTTGGACTGGAACTAACCCTGGAAAGACCCCAGGTGACCCTAATCTGCAAGATCCACTTGGGTTCTAGACAACCTCAATCAGAAAGTTATTTAAAACTGGCTTTTCTAGGGTCTTTAGGGGACTTTGTGGCTTGTCTAGAGAGGCAGAGAAGCTTTAGAGTTTGGGCAATAAAGTATAAAATTAACCTCTGGATTTTGGTCCATTTCTGTTTCTAAGAAGTAGATCTGATATTTCCCTTATCAGCTTTTATAACTCTTGCAAAGCTCAAGAGAGGCAAGAATACCAATGACTCATACGAACCAGGTGGCAGCAAATGATGGCCCATGGGAACATTTGGCCTGCTGTTTGTTTTCGTACAGCCCACAAACTAAGAATGCTTTTTACTTTTTTTTTTTTTTGATATGGATTCTGGCTCTGTCACCCAGACTGGAGTACAATGGTGCGATCTTGGCTCACTGCAGCCTCTGCCTCCCAGGTTCAAGTGATTCTCATGTCTCAGCCTCCTGAGTAGCTGGGATTACAGGTGCCTGCCACCATGCCCAGCTAACTTTTTGTGTTTTTAGGTTTTGCTATGTTGGCCAGGCTGGTCTTGAACTACTGACCTCCAGTGATCTGCCCTCTTTGGCCTCTCAAACTGCTGAGATGACAGGCACAAACCACTGTGCCCGGCCTATATTTTTAAATTGTCGAAAAAAAAAAAGGACAGGCATGGTGGCCTGTAATCCCAGTGCTTTAGGAAGCTGAGGCAGGAGGATTGCTTGAGGCCAGAAATTCGAGGTTACAGTGAGCTACTCCTCCACTGCACTCCACCCTAGGCAAAAGAGGGAGCAGAGGAGACTCTGCCTCAAAAAAAAAGTTGAAAAAATAAAAAGATGGCTATTTTTGTGACATGTGAACATTATATGAAATTCAAATCTTGGCATCCATAAATAAAGTTTTATTGGAATGCAGCCAGGCTGGTTGGTTTACTTACTGCCTATAGCTGCTTTTGTTCCTCCATGTCAGAGTTGAGGCTATGCAACAGAGACGGTGTGATGTGTAGAGCCTAAATATTAACTATCCAGCCCACACAGAGAAATTCTGCCCACCTCTGTAAGGCACGGTACACACATAAGACATGCTTGTTGTAGCTGTAATCTTTCTTCAGGGCACTGGGGCTATGAACCATCTAATTGCTAAGATTCTGGAGGTGCAGGGCCCCAGGGAGGTGCCGTGCACATACAATACAAGGGGTATAGCGCCCCCTGGAGGCAACGTTGGATTTGAAGCAGTCAGTGTGGTGGACAGGCCTTGCAGGGAGTGAGGAGGCCTGATTCTAATCTTGGCCCTGCAGGGAACTCAGGGGCAGATCTCACCGAACTTCTCTGGGCCTCAAATCCACATCTGTAAAAGGAGGGGGTTGTACTCTCAATGGTTCTAAAACTCCTTTTGTTTCTTTGTCCCTTTCTTTCTGCGTTCTTCTTAGCAGAATCCTTTCCTCAAATCAGTGCTCCTATAGACCCCTAATACAGTAAACAGCTGAAGGTGGAGTCTCTGCTGGAAGTGGGTCTTGGCCTTAGCCTCCCTCATTGACCCGTGCTGACTGCATAGAAGAGATTTCCAAACTCCTCCCAGACCTAGAAGTTATGGGTGCAGAGCCTCATCACTGAGAACAGCCCCAGACCAGTTTACTTTTTATTTTTTAGAGTGAGGGTTTTGCTCTGACACCCAGGCTGGAGTGCAGTGGTGCCATCACAGCTCACTGCAGCCTCGACCTCCTGGGCTCAAGTGATCCTCCTGCCTCAGCCTCCTGAGTAGCTGGGACGATAGGTGCACGCCACCACACCTAGCTCATGTTTTTATTTTTACTCTGTAGAGACGGCGTCTCGCTGTGTGGCCCAGGCTGGTCCTGGGTTCAAGCAATTCTCCTGCCTCAGCCTCCTGAGTAGCTGGGACTGCATGTGTGCACCACCACGCCCGGCTCAAGTCAGATCTTTGCATGTATGCTTTAAGGCCACATATTCTGGTTCAGTCAACCAGAATGTTTCGTGGTGCTGGCATTTCCTAATCATCCCTCACATGTTGTTAGTAATAGTAGGAGCTAAAATTTACTGAGCACTTAATGCTTTCCAGACGCTAGGCAAAGCCTCAAGGGGTCTTTTGTCATTGAATACAGACAACAGCTCAATGAAGTAGGTGATATAGTTACTCCCAGTTTACAAACAAGAAAGCACCCCCAGGCAGTTTGATGCCAAAGCCCATCCTTTTGTAGGCTGTGTGGTTGCCCAATCAATTCCTCTCAAATTGCTTTTGAATCAGTAGGTATGAAGATTTACTTATAACTCACTTGCTCTGTGACTTTGGGCAAAATTTAACTTTTTCCTTCCTTCCTTCCTTCCTTCCTTCCTTCCTTCCTTCCTTCCTTCCTCCCTCCCTCTCTCTCTCTTTCTTTTTTTTCTTTCTCTCTTCTTTCCTTTCTTTTCTTTCTTTTCTTTCTCTCCCTTCTTTCCTTCCTTCCTTCCTTCCCTTTCTTTCTTTTCGTTCCTTCCTTTCTCCCTTCCTTCCCTCCCTCCCTCCTTCCTTCCCTCCTTCTTTC
>NW_016804580.1:5553379-5557847 GCF_001698545.2 Rhinopithecus bieti | reverse complement strand
AGTTTTTGTATTTTTAGTAGAGACGGGGTTTCACCGTGTTAGCCAGGATGGTCTCGATCTCCTGACCTCGTGATCCGCCCGTCTCGGCCTCCCAAAGTGCTGGGATTACAGGCTTGAGCCACCGCGCCCAGCCAGAAAAAAATGACTTTCATAAAACCAGTGGACAAGGAGTTAAAAACAGTCCTGGAAGACTGTTAACGTGGAAAGACCCAAAGCCTTGTGTCAGAATAATCATTACCTGGTACTGAAAAAGAATGCAAGAGGCAGGGTATGACAATTGGTCACAGTAACAGAAGATAATGATTCCTGAGCGCTGGGTAGCACCAATGACTAATTATATGTTCTGTCCCATGCACCCACACAGCAATATATGTTATTGATCCTATCACTATTTCTGTTTGACCAGCGAGGAAACTGAAGCTTAGACAGGTTAAGTTTTGGGCCAGGCACAGTGGCTCATGCCTGTAATCCCAGCACTTTGAGAGGCAGAGGTGGGTGGATCACTTGAGGTGAGGAGTTCGAGACCAGCCTGGCCAACATGGGGAAACCCCGTTTCTACTAAAAATACAAAAATTAGCCAGGAGTGGTGGCGGGCACTGGTAATCCCAGCTACTTGGAAAGCTGAGGCAGGAGAATCGCTTGAACCTGGGAGTTGAACCTGGGAGATGGAGGTTGCAGTGAGCTGAGATTGTGCCATTGCACTCCAGCCTGGGCGACAGGGTGAGACTCTGTCTCAAAAAAAAAAAAAAAAAAAAAAAAAAAAAAGAAATATTACGTGCATTGGCTCCAGGCTGTATATCTGCAGGTATCTGCAGGTATGGGCAATCATTGTTTTTTTGTTGTTGTTGTTGAGACAGGGTATTTTTCTGTCACTCAGGCTGGAGTGCAGTAACGTCATCATGACTCACTACAGCCTTGACCTCTTGGGCTCAAGTGAACCTTGAGGTATCAGCCTCCCAAGTAGCTGGAACTATAGGTGTGCACCACTACGCCTGGCTAATTTATTTTTGTTTGTTTTTTGAGATAGTCTCACTCTGTCACCCAGGCTGGAGTGCACCGGCATGATCTTGGCTCACTGTAACCTCCACCTCTCAGGTTCACACAATTCCCATGCCTCAGTTTCACAAGTTGCTGGGATTACCAGTGCCTGCCATCGCTCTTGGCTAATTTTTGTATTTTTAGTAGAGATGGGGTTTCCCCATGTTGGCCAGGCTGTTCTCAAACTCTTGGCCTCAAGTGACCTGCCCGCTTCGGCCTCCCAAAGCTCTGGGATTATAGACGCGAGCCATCACTCCTGGCCTCTGGCTAACTTTTGTATATTTTTGTAGAGATGGGGTTTTGCCATATTGCTCGGGCTGGTCTCAAACTCCTGAACTCAAGAGATCCATCCGCCTCGGCCTCCCAAAGTACTGGGATTATAGGCATGAGCCATTGTACTCGGGCAGCAATCAGTTTTGACCAACAAACTACCATGTTCTTCTTGTGGCTCAGTTTTGGTGAGAAGAGGCTTCTGTGAGGAAGGGGTAGAAGATTATAGGAAGTGTGGGTCTCATGGCGAGGAACTTGAAAAGCCACACCAGTGCCACACTGGGGGTTGGTAGGTGGAGGGTTGTGGTGGGATGAAACCAAAGGGGTGGGTTAACCTCACAACAGCAGAGCCAGGACATGTAGAAAAAATATTCTAGGTTTTTATAAGCACAGAAAGGTGGTAAGGTGGGCTGGGCATGGTGGCTCATGCCTGTAATCCCAGCACTTTGGGAGGCTATGGTGTACAGATCATTTGAGGTCAGGAGTTTGAGACCAGCCTGCCCAACGTGGTGAAACCCTGTCTCTACTAAAAATACAAAAAATTAGCCAGGCATGGTTGTACACACCTGTAGTCTCAGCTACTCAGGAGGCTGAGGCACGACAATTGCTTGAACCTGGGAGGCAGAGGTCAGAGTGAGTTGAGATCACACCACTGCACTCCAGCCAGGGCAACAGAGTGAGGCTCTGTCTTGAAAAGAAAAAAAAAAAAAAAAAAAAGAAAAAAAGAAGGGGCTGGCCGTGGTGGCTCACGCCTGTAATCCCAGCTCTTTGGGAGACGAGGCAGGTGGATCATCTGAGGTCTGGAATTCAAGACCAGCCTGACCAACATGGAGAAACCCTGTCTCTACTGAAAATACAAAAAAAAAAAAAAAAAAAAAAAAAAAAAAAAAAAAAAAATTAGCCAGGCATGGTGTCACATGCTTGTAATCCCCACTACTATGGAGGCCAAGGCAGGAGAATCACTTGAATCCAGGAGGTAGAGGTTGTGGTGAGCCAAGTTTGTACCATTGCACTCCAGCCTGGGCAACAAGAGGAAACTCCATCTTAAAAAAAAAAAGAATAGCTGGCAAGGTGATGAGTCTATGTTAGTTCAGTTTCTCCAAAAGCAAATAAGATATACGGGTGCAGTAGGTTTTGCAGAGCTGATCTCAGGAAATACTAGGAGGAGTGGGGACATGAAAGAGAGAGAGGAAAACCTGCAAAGGGGTTTCGTGAGTGGACCCTCTGTACCACTCGGGCTCAGTGAGAGGAACTCTCAGAGAACCCTATTTTGGAATCATCCCACTTAAGGTCTGGAAGCTGGGCAAGTTTATCCAAATCCAGTGGTTGAGGTTTGCTCTGGTAATGTTACCTGCTGGGGCCAAGCCTGAGACAGAAAACGCCCATAGGAAGAGAGATGCAGAAAGCCAGTGTATTTATTAAAAGCTTAAAATGGCTTAAAACAGCACACATTCATTAGCTCATAGTTTCTGGGAGTCAGGATCTGGGCATGAGTTAGTTGAGAGATGCTCTGCTCCAGGGTCTCTCATGAGGCTGCGATAAAGCTGTTGAGCAGGGTGGGGTGGGCATCTCATCTGAAGGCTCAACTGGGGAAGAATCCACCTCTACATTCACTTACATGGTGGTGGGCAGAATTTGCAGTTGGCCCTTGAACAACATGGGCTTGAACTTCATGAGTCCACTTACACATGGACTTTCTTCCTCCTCTGCCTTCCCTGAGACAGCAAGACCAACTCCTCCTCCTCTTCCTTCTCCTCAGCCTACTCAATGTGGAGATCATGAGGATGAAGACCTTTATGATGATCCACTTCCACTCAATGAATAGTCAATATGTTTTCTTTTTAAAATTTATTTTAAAAGAATTAATATTAATAGTTTAAATTAAAAAATAAAAAGAATAGGAAATATATTTTCCTTATGATTTGTAAATTACAGGCATGTGCCACCACGCCCGGCTAATTTTGTATTTTCAGTAGAGACAGGGTTTCTCCATGTTGGTCAGGCTATTCTCGAACTCTGGCCTCAGGTGATCCTCCTGCCTCGCCCTCCCAAAGTGCTGGGATTATGGGCATGAGCCAGCACGCCTGGCCCAGTTAGAATGTTTTATAACCTACTCACGGAAGCAACATCCCCTCAACGTCACCATATTCTATTGGTCAAATGCAAGTTACTCAAGGAGATCACAAGGGCCATGAACACTGAAGGATGGGTCTCCTTGGAGCCATCTTAGAGGCTGCCTGGCAGAGCTAGCGTGGGCAGAGGGAATGTGAGCAGGACTTACAGCATCTGCTGCAGGGGTAAGCAAATTCTGGTGAAGGAGAAGGGGTGTTGGTAAGGAAAGGTCAAGGGCAAATTATCTGTGTATAGAGATAAGCTGAGAACCCTGGGAGCCTTTGGTCCCAGACAGTGAGATCCACCCCTCAGCTGGGCAGAGCACTTAGCAGCTCCTGGTTCCTGGGTCTGAGCCCCTGAGGGCAGGACTAGAAGCTGCGTCTTAAGGGATGTGCTGCTCTCTGCCAGGTGGTCTTTCTTGTGTTTCGCTAGAAAATCCTCACGGCTGGACCGCAGAGCAACACTTGGCAGAGGCTCTATAGTGTAGATAGGGAGGGACTGTCCACTTCCTCAGGGTCAACTGAACTGGAATGTGAAACCCCAGCCTCACAAATTGGATCTCAGCCCTGTGATGCTTAGCCCTTCTGTCTAGCATCAGTGGGAGGGAGCCCCCTAGACTTGGAATACCCCCTGACCCACTCCCTCCAGGACTATTAGGAAATTTATTCTTATACAGAAATGAATTCTATTTCCCTGAAGCTCAGTTCCCTCTTTCTCTTGGACACCAGCTCTCCAAGGCAGAAGTCTGCTGCTTAGGATCCTTCCTCCTGTTGAAATTTTACGGGTTGGTGCTCGAAGGTATAAATAGTGTCTTAGATGTGGTTGGTTTAAAGCAGATAGGAGAGGGGTGAGAGGGAACTCTCACCTCCCCACAAACTGCCCTTCTATGAACACCCTCTGAGGGCCCACAAGCTCCCGACCCGGTGGCTGTCCAATTTCATCATTTGGAACTTCCAACTCCAGTTGTCTTTGGTGAGCAGATGCCAAGTCAAATTTCCTCTTACCTATGCCTAGATTTTTTTTTTTTTTTTTTTTTTTTTTTTTTTTT
>NW_016804580.1:5538252-5551214 GCF_001698545.2 Rhinopithecus bieti | reverse complement strand
CCCCCCCCCCCCCCCCCCACGCAGAGAACGCGCCCCGGTTTATTTTGAAGGCTCTCTTCTGTATTCATTTGGTTAGGACAAACTTGGAAATCTTGGACTGTCGCTAGAAGAATCTGCTTGCAGACTTGATCTTATTAGGGCATTTGCCCCGCTTTGCAGAATCGCATAGTGTCAGGAGTGGACGTGTCAAACATGAATTACCTTGGCAAAGTAGAACTTAGTGGATTTGGTGTCCTCACAAAAAGCTGGAAGAAGAAAACCGTTCAATTTCCCTAGCTGTGAAGTGGGGATAGTAGTAGTACTTGCCCCGTAAAGTTGCTGTGAGCATCGAATGATTTAATGTGTGTAAGGTGCTACAACAGTGCCTGGCACAGAGTAAGCACCGCACTGATGTTAGCGCTGCTTGCCGTTAGCCCTGCGGTGGCAGGATAGGAGCGGCGAGGGCAGAGGATAGTAGGAGTGACAGGCTGTGCTGGGGAACCGGGCGTATTCTGAGTTTTACGTCCTTCCGAAGAAGTGAGCGGTTTGAGAGAAGTCTCCACAGGTAGTAAAAACACGTCAAGACCATTTCTTCTTCCTGAATGGTACTCAGACTGCAAACAGTTATTTCAGTGTGAACTCAGTTGTTTCTTTTGGATGATAATGACAGCTAACGTTTACTAAGCCCATACTGTGTGCACTTAATCCTCACAGCATCTCTGTGGGAAAAGCACTATTAATAACCTTATTTTACAGATAAGACGCTAGAGGTTAAGTTACTTGTGCAAGATCATACACAATTTTCTGTTAGTTCTGACTCCAAAACTAGCTTCCTCCCTCAGCGGAGAGCGGCAAGTGCAGGCCGATTTGTGTGTACATAGATTTGTGTGCATAGCCCATGCATCTTCTCCCATCTTTCAGCTTTCTATTTGAGCTGAACGCATATTTCTTGAAACACACATAAGGTATCTGCAATGAATTTAGGTGATTTTACATACTTATGAGGGTGCCGAATTAAAGTTCCTCTAACACTGGCCCCAAATAATTATAAATAGAACTCTGACTTATATTAATTAACATGGATTTTTTTTGTGTGTGTATGTGACAGAGTCTCGCTCTGTCCCCAGGCTGCAGTGCAGTGGCGCGATCTCGGCTCACTGCAAGCTCCTCCTCCCGGGTTCACACCATTCTCCTGCCTCAGCCTCCCGAGTAGCTGGGACTACAGGCACCCGCCACCACGCCCGGCTAATTTTTTTTGTATTTTTAGTAGAGACGGGGTTTCACTGTGGTCTCGATCTCCTGACCTTGTGATCCGCCCGCCTGGCCTCCCAAAGTGCTGGGATTACAGGCGTGAGCCACCGTGCCCGGCCTAGATTTTGTGTTTGTTTGTTTCCGTTGGGTGGGGTGGCAGAGTAAGAAGGAGCCTTGCCTATTCTCTACATCCAAGGAGAGAGATGCCAGCATGATCCTGGCTTCAAGGGACAATTTATCTTGCCGTTTTATAGCACAATGACCATAATGGACATAATACCAATAAAGCAAAAAATGCGCACTGAACCATCCAGGGCAGAGGAAGATAAAGGACAGTAAGAGGAACTAACAATGATTCACAGTTGACACTTTTCTTTCACTGCAATGATCTCATTGATTTTTTTTAAGATAATGCTGCAAGAGAGCTATTAATATACCCAATTTACAGATGTAGAAAGCAACTTGTAGATATTGCTCAAATGCCACACAGCTATCAAACGGAGGATCTGGAGCAAGAACCCCAGTGTTTTGTTATTTATTTATTTGACATGGTCTTGCTCTGCTGCCCAGGCTGGAGTGCAGTGGTGTGATCATAGCTCACAGTAACCTCAAACTCCTGGCTTCAAGTGATCCTCTCACCTTAGCCTCCTGAGTAGCTGAGACTACAGATGTGCACCATCATGCCTGGCTAACTGAAAATTTTTTTTGTTTTGTATAGACAGGACCTTGCTGTTTTGCCCAGGCTGGTATTAAACTTCCAGCCTCAAGCAATCCTCCCATCTTGGCCTCCCAAAGCACTGGGATTACAGGTGTGAGCCACTACACCTGGTATATTTGTTTATTTTTGACACATAAAAATTGTTTATATTTAAAAGATGTACAATGTGATGTTTTGTTAGATGTATACGCACTATGAAGTGATTACCACAATTAACATCTCCATTACCTCATATAGTTACTATTTTTTTGTGTGTGGTGGGAACATTTAAGATCTATTCTCTGCCGGGCGCGGTGCCTCACGCCTGTAATCCTAGCACTTTGGGAGGCTGAGGCGGGTGGATCACTTGAGGTCAGGAGTTCAAGACCAGCCTGGCTATCATGGTGAAACTCCGTCTCTACTAAAAATACAAAAATCAGCCAGGCATGGTGGTGGGTGCCCGTTATCCCAGCTACTCAGGAGCTTGGGGCAGGAGAGACGCTCGAAATTGGGAGGCGGAGGTTGAAGTGAGCCAAGATCACGGTAGTGCATTCCAGCCTGGACAACAAAGTGAGACTCCACCTAGAAAAACAAAATCTTTTCATTATTCTCTTAGTTGTTTCAAGTATACAAACATTATTATCAACTATAGCTACCATGTTGTACATGAAATCCAGACTATGTTAATCTTGTAACTAAAATTTTGTAACCTTTCACCAACATCTTTATTTCCTCTGCCCTCCAGCCCCTGGCAACCACCTGTCTACTCTCTACTTCCATGAGTTCAACTTCTTGAGAAGGTGTTTAGGAGTTGAAATTTTAGAGGTTGTTTAGAAGTTTATGTGAGATCATGCAGTATTTGTCTTTCTGTGTCTAGCTTATTTCACTTAGCATAACATCCTCTAGGTTCATTCGTGTTGTTGCAAATGGCAGGATTTCCTTATTTTTTAAGGCTGTATAATATTCCATTGTATATATGCCACATTTTCTTGATCTTGTCATTGGTCTATGGACTTTTAGGTTGTTTCCACATCTTGTTTATTGTGAATAATGCTGCAATGAACACAAGAGTGGAGATATAAATTACTTTGGCTATATACCTAGAAGTGTGATTGCTGGATAACATGGTAATTCTATTTTCAGTTTTTTGAGGAACTGACATACTGCTTTCCATAATGGCTATACCAATTTACAGTCTCACCAACAGAGACAAGGAGATCCCCGGGATTTTGTCCCAAATTCTGTACACTTCCAGTTGCACATTCTGTTCTCTTTAATGTACATATCCAAATGTTGTGTGAATTATTCGGTCCTGGACAAGCCCTTATTGAGAACCCACTAAGACCGTAGAAAGTATAAGGTATAAAAAAGAGTTAAACGACTTGTCCTCAAGGAGTTCATGACCTCTTGGGGTGAGATAAGATCTATACACCAAACAATTTAAAAATTATGGGTCGGGCGCGGTGGCTTACGCCTGTAATCCCAACACTTTGGGAGGCCAAGGCGGGCAGATCACTTGAGGTCAGGAGTTCGAGACCAGCCTGGCCAACATGGTGAAACCCCATCTCTGCTAAAAATACAAAAATTAACTGGGTGTGGTGGCATGCACCTGTAATCTCAGCTACATGGGAGGTTGAGGCAGGAGAATCGCTTGAACCCAGGAGGTGGAGGTTGCAGTGAGCCAAGATCACGTCATTGCACTGAAGCCTGGTGACAGAGTGAGACTCTGTCTCAAAAAAAAAAAAAATTATGGAAAATAGTCTCAGACTCTATCAGATTGTAAGATTTTTATGACGGTCTAGGAGGGTTATACAAACTTGGAGATGTGCAGCTTAATTGAAGATGCTTAATAGAGAAAACTTCTGTGGTTTACAATAATTTCTGAGCAATTTAGCACAATTACGAAATTAATATTTCTCACAGAGGGATGACAAAAACCGTAGGGGAGTTGCAGTATCATTTATGTCCACCAGATGATGCCACCATTCAGTAGAATTATAGAGTTTTGCTTTAGGGATGCAAGTACAGTTGTGGTTCAATTCAAGATGATGTCTAGAAAGATACTGTAACCTGTTTCAGACATAAATAATTTTCTTACTGCAATTTCATGTGGAGTTCATGCACACAAGCAATAGAGAATTCGAAAACAAACAAAGAACTACTCAAATTTCTCTCAGGTAAATTCCGTACATTGACCCATTTTCCTAGCTGGGTCTTAACCACTTTTTCGTATTTGCTCTAAGTCAAGTGACGATGAGATTAATAGAAGGTGGCAGAGAGCTGTGCCTGGAGACCCAGTCTGGTTGGGAAGACCACCACCTTGGAGGTAAACTTGTTCCTCTATTAGGCATTTACTCTCACTGTATATGCAAATATATTCCCTACAGCAAATCTCGATAAACAACAGATTCAGCCCAGTGGAAAAGCCAGTATGGACAGCCTGATGCAATTATAGTCAGCATTAATGAGCTGTGGGCTTCATCCTAATGTGTTGATATTTAGTAATCTTTGATAATGAAAGAGGGTGTAGCCTTTGAAGTCAAAGTGTTCTGGTGCTGCTGCATAGTTCTAACCACGAACGTTCATTATTTTGTTTGACAAATTGGCTTGCTTTGGAATATTAAACACTCAGTCTTTAGAGTGTGAAGAAGATAAAAGCAAACTCTATTTGTTGTGCTTATCGAGACTATTTCCCAAGAAGCCCAAAGCTCTTATAAGGTTTTATCTGGGAGATCCCATCTCTACGAATCTGCCTTCGTCTCTCTGGAGGTGGCTGTGACAGGCATGTTCATTTGCGTTCTCATTTAGCGGGAGGAGGGCCCAATTGCTTTGCCCCAGGCTGCCTTGGCCAGCCCTTGGAATTTAGCATCTGCTGTTGTTGTACACAACCAACCCCACTTAGAGGATTCAGAAGGTCCCTGGGTACCAGAGGGCCAAAAACACTTAGGAATGCCCTCATGGAAAGCCACAGTGGGAGAAGATGGGACAAGTGTCTTCGGGCTCTGTTGTCGCCGCAGGGCAGGAACTGGGGATCCCCCACAGTGGCTTTTTTTTTTTTTTTTTTTTTTTTTGAGACGGAGTCTCACTCTGTCCGGCCGGGGCTTGGAGTGCAGTGGCGCGGATCTCATGGCTCAGCTGCAAGCTCCGCCTCCCGGGTTCACCACCCATTCCTGCGTGCCTCCCAGGCCTCCAAGTAGCTGGGACTAGCAGGCGGCCCGCGCACCGTCGGCCCGGCTAAGTTTTTTGTATTTTATAGTAGACAGACCGGGGGTTTCACAGTGTTAGCCCAGGATGTCTTCGCATCTTCCTGACCTCGTGATCCGCCCCGCTCGGCCTCCAAAGTGCTGGGATTACAGGCTTGAGCGCAACCGCGCCCGGCCCGCACCAAGTGCTTCTTTGGGCATTCTTGTGAGGATACTCATGCTCTGGCAGTGGTCAAAAGCAAAATGGAGCACGCAATGATTAATTAATAATGATTATGATGTAAAGTAGCCTAAGCTAAGATCCGCTTAGGTACTTATGCTGTAGGCATTATACACAGCTGCTCTGGATGTTTATATTAACTCATACAATGCACGCTTGTGAGAGTTGTATGCTGATCCTAATCCACCCCATCTGCTTGTTGCCAAAGTCTCTTAAAATTTTATTTTTTTGGCCAGGTGCGGTGGCTCACGCCTGTAATCCCAGCACTTTGGGAGGCCGAGGTGGGTGGATCACTTGAGGTCAGAAGTTCGAGACCAGCCTGGCCAACATGGTGAAACTCTGTCTCTACTGAAAAATACAGAATTTAACCAGACATCGTGGCACATGTCTGTAATCTTAGCTACTTGGGAGGCTGAGGCAGGAGAATTGCTTGAACCTGGGAGGCAGAGGTTGCTGTGAGCCGAGATCATGCCACTGCACTCCAGCCTGGGTGACAGAGCAAGACTCCATCTCCAAATAAATAAATAAACAATCAAACAAATAAATAAATAAAATGAAAATTTATATTTTTAATGTATTTTTTTACTCTTTAGAGGTAGAGTCTTGCTCTGTTGCCCAGGCTGGAGCACAGTGGCATGATCATAGCTCTCTGCAGCCTCAAGCTCGTGGGCTCAAGCAATCCTCCTGCTTTCACCTCCCAAGTAGCTGGGACTACAGGCACATACCACCATGCCACTATGCCAGGCTAACTTTTTAAAATTATTTTTCAAAGAGACAGGGGTCTTGCTTTAATGTCCAGGCTGGTCTTGAACTCCTGGCCTCAACTGATCCTCCTGCTTCAGCCTCCCAAAGTGCTTGGATTACAGACATAATCCCAAATCCAGCTTCAGTTTCCACAGTCTTGATTTTGTAGTTTCCAGTCTCTTTTGAGTGGTCACATGCCGTAGGAGGGAGGTATTTCAAACACCAGGACTGACTCCTGGTTGGTCTAAGACCAAGGCAATCCTAGGAGTCTCTGTTTATGAATGAGCGTGTAGTTGGGGTGCCACACATCAGTGTTCATGTTGTACACAGTCCGAAGGTACCACACCTAAGAGGGCATCGTTCACATCATACACATGCATTAACTGATGAGAGTGTTCAGGCATGAAGCTTCTGGCCTTCTGGCTGAATTATAGAGCAGTTCTGTCCCATAGATCTTTCTGTGTTGATGAAAATGTTCTTTTGAATACAATAGCCACTAGCCACATGTAGTTACTCAGCACTTGAAGTGTGGCCAGTACAACTGACGAACAAACTGAATTTTTGATTTGATTTAATTTTAACTAATTTAATATTAAATTGAAATAGCATTATGTGGCTGATGGTTGCCATATTGGACCGTGGCCAGTTTTAGATCATAAATCCCTCTCAGCATCTTCCATTGAGACCACACTGTCGGGAACATGTACACACACAATCACTCCCAAATTCAACCAGAGGGGGTGTCTCGGAGGAGATGTCTTCCTTGAGGAAGAGGATCCCATCTCCAGTTTGCATAAAGGCAAAGTGTAGGCCCACAGCAGCCCTAATTGTGATCCATGTCTGCACAACAAGTGGGAGGAAAGGGCTTCTGGGAAAAGTTTTTTTCCCAACAGTTCAAATAAGACACATCAGAAGAGCCTGGACGCGGTGGCTCATGCCTGTAATCCCAGCACTTTGGGAGGCTGAGGCGGGCAGATCACTTGAGGTCAGGAGTTTGAGAACAGCCTGGCCAACATGGCAAAACCCCGTCTTTACTAAAAAGACAAAAATTAGAGGACTGGCTCAGTGGCTCATGCCTGTAACCCCAGCAGTTTGGGAGGCCAAGGCGGGCGGATCGCCTAAGGTCAGGAGTTTGAGACCATCCTAACACGGTGAAACCCTGTCTCTACTAAAAATACAAAAAATTTAGACGGGCATGGTGGTGGGCGCCTGTAGTCCCAGCTACTCAGGAGGCTGAGGCAGGAAAATGGTGTGAACCCGGGAGGTGGAGCTTGTAGTGAGCCAAGATCGCACCAACCACTGCACTCCAGCCTGGGCGAAAGAGTGAGACTCCGTCTCAAACAAACAAACAAACAAACAAACAAACAAAAAATTATCCAGGCATGGTGGTGCACACCTGTAATCCCAGCTACTCTGGAGGCTGAGGCAGGAAAATTGCTTGAACCCGGGAGGCAGTGGTTGCAGTGAGCTGGGGTGACACAGTAAGACTCTGTCTCCAAAACAAATAAGCCCTTCAAGCTCCATCAATTAAAAACCAAGCCTGGGATTTACTCCCTTGCTAAGAGATGCTCACCTTAGTGCTTCCTGTGAAGATTCTGGGCTGTTTGACAAAAGACACAGGCATCTGAAAAGAGTCCCCCCAGGGAGCACTGTGTGGAACGGGCAAACCAAGGCTTCTCCGGACATCCTGCCAAGATTCGACCCCAGGACTCAGGTGAGGGAAGAGCCTCACGCAGTGTACGTGTGGGGAATTGGGGCCTGCCTTGAGCAGCGTCTTCCACTGAGTATTCGCTAAGTCAGTGCTTGCAGCAACGTTTTAGAACGTTAACTACCGTGAGTAATGAGCTGTATGAGTGGTGGCTCATGCCTGTAATCCTAACACTTTGGGAGGCCAAGTTGGGTGGATTGCTTGAGCTCAGGAGTTCGAGACCAGCCTGGGCAACATGGCGAAACTCTGTCTCTACCAAAAATACAAAAATTAGTTGGGCATGGTGGTGCGCACCTGTTGTCCCAGCTACTCGGGAGGCTAAGGTGGGAGAATCACCTGAGCCCGTGAGGCAGAGGTTGCAGTGAGCCCAAGATCACATCACTGCAGTCCAGCCTGGATGACAGAGTGATATCCCATCTCAACAAAACAAAACAAAACAAACTAGTGAAAAAAAAAAAAATCAGCATACCTGGTGATCGATCAGATATGGGGGGCAGCAGGATCAAGGGGCTTTTTCACTGGTCTGCAGGGGCAGCCAGAGGTGCTGAAGAATTAGTGCTCCCAGAAACAATTCTTAACCAATGACAGATTAGAGTCTGTTGATAAATACTCCAACTTCTTCACCCTTGGTTGGGATAACTCCAAGGTGTGTTCTACACAAGGGCTCAGCAAACTAAATCCCAAGGACCAAATCCAGCCACCACCCATTCTGTAAACAAAGTGTTATTGGAACACAGCCATGATCATTTATTTGCATATGGCCTGTGACTGTCTTCACATTCCAATGGCAGAGTTGAGTAGTTGTGACAGAGACTGCATGGCTTGGAAAGCCAAAAATAATTACTGTCTGGGCTTTTCTGAAAAGCATACTGTGCCCTGTTTTATATGGTGTCCCAGGTTCCAGGTGGGACTGAGCTTCAGATGCCTACAGTGGCCACTTTGATAACACACTATTGGCTTTCTTCCCTTTCCTGTTTCACTCCTCCCCTCTTCTAGTAATGTTTTACTTCTTAAATAAACTATGTGCACTTGAATTATTGCATCAAAACCTGCTTCTGAGGGAATTCAACCAATACAGTCACACAGCAATCAGAAATGCTTACAGCTTCTTAAATTCAAAGATTAGTTTTTGGGGTATGATGGTGCTCACCATACGCAGTCAGATTAGTAGTGATAAAACCTGTGTTGGGGTTTTGCTACGTGAGAGTAAGAGACTGCTGTGGTTTGAATGTTGGTGTCCCCCTCTCACTGTCCCAGGATTCCTGTGTTAGAACCTAATGACTGATGTGATAGTTTAAGAGGTGGGACCTTTGGGAAGTGATTAGATCATGAGGTCTCCATCCTCATAAATGGGATTAGTGTTCTTATAAAAGAGGCTCGGTGGCTCACACCTGTAGTCCCAGCACTTTGGGAGGCCCAGGTGGATGGATCACCTGAGGTCAGGAGTTCAAGACAAGCCTGGCCAACATGGTGAAACCCTATCTCTACTAAAAATACAAAAATTAGTCGGGCATGGTGGCGCACACCTGTAATCTCAGCTACTCAGGAGGCTGAGGCAGGAGAATCACTTGAACCCAGGAGGCGGGGGTTGCAGTGAGCTAAGATTGTGCCACTGCACTCTGTCTAAATAAATAAATAAGTAAATAAGGCTCAGCAAGCTCTTTTGCCTCTATTGTCATATGAGGATGTAGCAAGAAGGTGCCGTATTTGAAAAAGAGCAAGCCCTCATCAGACCCTGAATCTGCCAGCTCCTTGGTCTTGGATTTCCCAGCCTCCAGAACTGTGAGCAATACATTTCTGTTGTCATGTTAACAAGTTACCCAGTCTAAGGCTTTTTTTTTTTTTTTTTTATGGCAACTGGAACAGATTAAGGGACTAATGCTTTCGAGAACAACAGAAAATATACTCTGGTCTATGAGCTTAACAAGGTGCCTGGACACCTCTGCATTAGGCATCACTCTTTTTTCCCCCACTTGTAAACTTACATTGGTTTTCCACAACTTTCCCTCGTATCTTGTAAGAACCCTAACACTTTGAGTGAGTCAGAAGGAGAGTTGAGGACAACACCTGCAGAAGGGTGACAACTTGCTCTCTCAGTCCTTTGCTCTTGTGGGGATATGATGGCCCACCCAGTTCATTCCTGAGGCGAAGGACCAGCAAATTCCTCTTCTCTAGCCCCTTGCAGAGGGCCATGTGCTGCCTGGAAGGCCATGGACAATGGTCCCTCACTGTCTCAGCACTGTGGTGGGGGCAGATGAGAGATGCTCTTTGTGTATCAGTGCTGTGGCTTTCCAGCTCCCCACACTTCTGCTTCAGGCTGTCTCCCTACAGGATCATTCCAGCTGGGGACACAGCGTGAAGTGGATATGCCTCAAGTCCAACCACAGTATAAACTTCTTATGGTACCACTGGGCCAGTTTCTTCAACTGTTAGATCTAGAAAAGAGGAACACTGTAGCAGAGAAAAGGAGACCTAGCATGACTAGCTCCATTTTGCCCCTAATTTCACCACCCTCCCTCCCATTCCTGCCATGGTGATATCTTTTATTTTAACTGCTTTTTGTTTGTTTGTTTGAGATGGAGTTTTGCTCTTGTTGACCAGGCTGGAGTGCAATGGTGCAATCTTGACTCACTGCAACCTCTGCCTCCCAGGTTCAAGTGATTCTCCTGCCTGCCTCAACCTCCCGAGTAGCTGGGATTATAGGCACCCGCCACCACGCCTGGCTAATTTTTGTATTTTTAGTAGAGATGGGGTTTCGCCAGGCTGGTCTTGAACTCCTGACTTCAGGTGATCCGCCTGCCTTGGCCTCTCAAATTACTGGGATTACAGGCGTGAGCCACTGCGCCCTGCCAGTTTAACTGCTTTTGCTTATCTCTGCACATAGGCCAAGCTAACTATGGGAAGAATTTAGCTTAGGGTTTAATTTTAAAGCAAGGATGATCACAGTCCCTTCCCACTAACCCCCGGGGAGATAGGAGAGCACACACAAATAACCACGCTATGCTAGAATTTATAGAAGCACTGTGACCTGGTCAAGGACAGAGAAGTTTCACAACCTCCCCCGCTTGGACTCTCGCTGCCACCCAGATGTCTGTGATCATCAGTCACCTCTTGATCTCAACCCCCTCTTTTCCCTTTCCCCTAACATAACAGGAGCCTAAAATTCTATTAGCTTAAGGTGGTTCTTTAGGACACTAGTCCACCATCTTCTCAATTTGCTGGGTCTCCTTAATAAAAGCTGTTTTCCTTGCCTCAGCTCCTTGTCTCTTGACTTACTGGCTGTGATGCAGTGAGCAGTACAAGCTTTGGACTTGGTTACAATACCTCAAACAGTAGCTATGAGGATTAAATGGGCAAATACCTACACATAAGAGTACTTAGAACAATGCCCAGAACATAGTACATGTTCAATCGCTGTTGCCATTGTGATTATTTCTCTTATTATTATTACTGTGACTATAACAGCATATTGTGCATCCAAAAAAGACCCAAAGTAGATAATTCATCTGTCTCTTCTTGAAAAGCCCACCGAAGGGGCTGTGGGTGCTGTTTTTAGATGGCCTTTTCTGTCCCCTGATGCTGAAAGAGGATCCTGCTCTGATGTTAGTTATTGCATTTGTATAATCTCCTGACTGGGTAATTGTCTACAAACGTGCTATTTAGAATGTCTACACTGTGAATTTAAAGAGTGGTTTGTAATCATGGGCACACTGGAAAACCACTACACCCACCAGCCAATTATCATGGAGTCACAGACCAGGGAGGGATGGCAGATGCTAAGTCCAGCCTTCCATCCCCAGCCCCAGCCTTGGGGCAGGACCCTAGGCTCAACCAATGTGCTCAGACACAAGCCTGGCCTTCCTTGGAAATGAGGCTTTTCTGGAGAAATTTCTTTTAAAAAATGTGACCTTGATTTTGATCACTTCCTGAGAGAAAATTCAGCCCTATATTTAACTGCCCACAGCTTTGAATTCGTCAAAGCCCCAGTTTAATTTCCAATCCTTGATACATTTTGCTTTCATTCATTTCTCCCTGGGTTTCCAGCTCTGGCACTGGGAGCTTTGCAAGACTGACACTCTTCAGAGACCCCCACAGGGAACAGGCAAGGGGCCAGATTCACGCAGCCTGGGTCCCCCTAGCCGAGTGGGCCAGAGAGCACCTTCCCTTCTAAATCCTGTGACCTGGGGCAAACTTCTTGTGTCGAAGTTTGTGCAGAGGCACTTGTTCAATCAGTTTCACCTCTTCCCCAGCAAAGCATTTCGTGATGGCATATTCAGAGACACAGGGATCCTCCTCCGACATTTTCCCCAGGCCAGTGTCCTTCATTCTTGGGGTTCATTGGAGCCGTTTCCATAGTGACAGCCACTTGTTGAGTTTTGAATCTCCTATCGAGGCCCTTGCAATTTGCCAGCTAAGCCAGGGATCACCAGGCGTGTGTGCCAGGATAATAAGACAAAGTCTGTTTTATTTTACCCTTCTCTTTTTTGTCTGCTTTCGGTTGGGGGCAGCCTTACAAAAGAGAGGGGCCTTTTGGCTTTCAAAATCCTTAGGCCTCTGCTCATTATCCCAGGCGATATTTTGGACTGAACAGTATGGACTCCATTCCTGTGCCGTCTCCAGGCGGCTGCTGGTCTGAGTGAACCATGGCAACAGCTGGGAGTGTTCACGTCTGAGCAGGACACGCAGGGCTGTTTTAGTGCATGTGAGTGTGTGTTGCAGCTGACACTCCTATCTCTTTATTTTAAAGGCAGGGTGATTAGGATGAAAACAATTCTATCACAAGGCTCAGTATCCTTTATTGAAGGTTGGAATCTAGACTCCGTCGCCCAGGCTGGAGTGCAGTGGCCGGATCTCAGCTCACTGCAAGCTCCACCTCCCGGGTTTACGCCATTCTCCTGCCTCAGCCTCCCGAGTGGCTGGGACTACAGGCGCCCCCCACCTCGCCCGGCTAGCTTTTTTTGTATTTTTTTTAGTAGAGACGGGGTTTCACCGTGTTAGCCAGGATGGCCTTGATCTCCTGACCTCGTGATCCGCCCGTCTCGGCCTCCCAAAGTGCTGGGATTACAGGCTTGAGCCACCGTGCCGGGTCTGCTTTCTTTTTAGAGCATCTCCTGGGACACTTTTTTCTTTTCTTTTCTTTTTTTTTTTTTTTTTTTTTTT
>NW_016804580.1:5514859-5537827 GCF_001698545.2 Rhinopithecus bieti | reverse complement strand
TTTTTTTTTTTTTTTTTGAGACAGGGTCTCACTCTGTTGCCTGGGATGGTGTGCAATGGTATGGTCATGGCTCACTGCAGCCTTCGCCTCCCAGGCCTAAGCAATCCTTCTGCCCCAGCCTCCTGTGTAGCTGGGACCACCACGCCTGCTTATTTTTATATTGTTTGTGGGGATAGGGCCTCACTTGGTTGCCCAGGCTGGTCTCAAACTCTTGGGCTCAAGCAATCCTCCTGCCTCAGCCTCCCAAAGTGCTAGGATTACAGTGCGAGCCGCTGTGCCCAGCCTGCCTCTTTATTTTGAAGGTACTGATGATTAGGGTGAAAAAATTCCATCATGAGGCTCAGTGTCCATTATTGAAAGTTGGAATCAAGATAACTTTGCTTTCTTTTTAGAGACTCTTCTGGGACACTTAATGTCAGTGACATTGAGCAGAGCAGCCTGGAGCCTTGTGGCTCCCACTGCCTTCATGTTTCATGTGTACTCAGACAGGAGTTACCCACCATTTCCCTGGGGTGTGTTTAGTCTAATAGGTGTAAGCCAAGACCTGCAAGAAGCATTAGTGATTCAAGCAGACAACTATCCTCACAAGTAGAACAACTAGAGAAAGAAATTCAGTAAGAGGATCAGCACATCAAAGCATGCCTTGCCATCCACGATCCCTTCTTACTGACTGAAATGGAAATGCTTCCTGCTTGCGAGTCTACACCAGTGCTCCTGTGCACCACCATGAGGTTTAAGTATCGAGAGCGCCTGTGACTCCCTAATGTTTAAGTTTCACTGCAAGATTTTGTTGTTTGTTGCTGTTGAGCTTTTGGAAGAATCTCTAAAGAAAATTCCTCTGCTCTGAACGTATTTGCTGTTTTGTGTGTGGCTAGAACTTCAGCAAGGGCACAATGGGGGGCAACATTTTTTCTCTTTTAGGAGATGCCAGGTCCGGAGTAGGAGCTGACCAGGGTGCAGAAGAGAAGGGCTCGACCTTCAGAAGAATGCCTGAAAGCTCTGCCTGTCTGATTTCATCATGGGTTTTAACGGAATACTTGGAAAGGGAAAACAGGGGAACATAATGATTCAGAGCCTGGGGCTTCTTGGCTGCCAATATACCAAATACTTGAACAAATGAACACACAATCAAGGGCAGTTTATAACGCAGCATCCTAGAGCAGATTTATTTTAAAGGCAAGGCAAAAAGAAAAAGAGGAAATTATCTAAATTAAAAGTCAATGTTTCTAATTGCAAACAAGAAAATGATGAACATAATGATAGAATAAAGAAGCCCATCAGACTGCGTCTGGAATCCGCAGGCCCTGTTAGCAAATTTGGCACACCACAGACCCTGGGCTCTCTCCAGAGCCTTCTGGCTTTTGGAAAAGTGGCTCTTAAGCAGATAGGGTTGGATGACCTGCTCCTGTCTAGAGCTGTTTTCAAAGGGCCAGAGGCTGCAGAAGTCTGGACTGGATTCCCGGATGAGCTGTTTCATTCTGGGGCTTCCCATGGACTCAGTCATTAAGGGATGCTTCTTTTTCAGATTAACCCAATGCAAACGAGTTCAAGCAATCTGGAAACATATTGATTTGCCTAACAGGAAAGCCCAGATGCAAGGCAGGACTGGGCTGGTTGGATCCAATGGTTCAATGGTATTGCCAAGGACTGGATTTCTTTTTCTCTTCCGTGCTGCCTCCAGTGCTATCAGGTTTACTCCAAGGTTGGCTTCTCTCTTGGTTGCAAGGTGGTTGCCAACTGCCTTCAGAGTTACATGCTTCCTCGGCCACTCAAACATTAAGCCAAAGTCTTGCACCTTCCTGTTCCACCTTCGATCCAACCCCCTGCCCTCTAGGAAGACGCTTGCAATATTGTGGCCAAGGAAAGGCCGGCAGCTGACTGGTTTAGGCTTGGATTACTACCCATCCCTGAAGCAATCACACGTGGGGTGCAATTCTGTTGACTGTTTTTGGCCATCGGAGCCTCCCCTGGAGCTGAGGATAGGGGCCAATTGCACCCCAAACATAAGGCTTTGCCACCAGGAAGATTGGTGTTCCCTCAAAGGAAAGTCGGGGTGCTGTTAGCAAGAGGGATGTGGGTAAGGGTGGGACTTGGGGTGGAGCGAGTTAAGCAATGACCAGGTGTCATCTCTAGGTCTGGATCTTTTAGGGGTGGGAAAGGCTAGAAAGAGGTATGGGGTGAGGAACAGAAGTTGAAGTAACATCCCAAACCCTAGGAAGTAAGAGTGGGAATGAACTTGAAGCCTGTGTAAATCAGTTTCATAGCTGCACCCTCACTTCCTCCTCTCTCCCTGCCTCCTCCTCTTCCTTGCCTTCTCCAAGTAGGGACGAGCACAGCCTAGTGACGAAGACTGTGTGTCTCCAAGCCTGGCCAGTGTTGTGAAACTTCGTCTGTACTACAAATGCAAAAATTAGCCGGGCATGGTGTGGCACACTCCTGTAATCCCAGCTGCTCGGGAGGCTGAGGCACAAGAATCGCTTGAACCTAAGAAGTGGAGGTTGCAGCGAGCTGAGATTCTGCTGCTGCACTCCAGCCTGGGCAACAGAGAAAGACTCTGTCTCAAAAAAAGAAAAAAAAGCTATTAAAAAAAAAAAGACTGTGCGTCTTTTTTTTTTCCCCAAGTGTCACCACTACCAGGCAAGCTACTTAACATCTCAGCCTTGACTTTCCTCATCTGTAAAATGGGGGTAATCATAGGATCTATTTCATAGGATTATTGTGAGGATTAATGACCTAAACTACATAAAGTACCTAGAACACAGCCTGACCCAATGCAGGTCCTCAGTAAATATTAGCTATTATTTTTCCAGCCCAGGCCGGAGTGCAGTGGCCTTGATCTCGGTTCATTGCAACCTCTGCTTCCTGAGTTCAAGTAATTCTCCCGCCTCAGCCTCCTGAGTAGCTGGGATTACAGTCGCCTGTCACCACACCTGGCTAATTTTTTTTTTTTTTTGAGATGGAGTTTCACTTTTGTCGCCCAGGATGGAGTGCAATGGTGCGATCTCGGCTCACTGCAACCTCCGTCTCCCAGGTTCAAGTGATTCTGCTGCCTCAGCCTCCTGAGTAGCTGTGATTACAGGCACCCGCCACCACAGCTGGCTAATTTTTGTATTTTTAGTAGAGACGGGGTTTCACCGTTGACCAGGCTGGTCTCAAACTCCTAGCTTCAGGTGATCCAACCGCCTCGGCCTCCCAAAGTGCTGGGATTACAGGTATGAGCCACTGCACCCAGCCTAAATTTTGTATTTTTAGTAGAGAGGGGATTTCACCATGTTGGCCAGGCTGGTCTTGAACTCCTGACCTCAAGTCACCCACCCGTCTTGGCCTCTCCAAGTACTGGGATTATAGGCATGAGCCACTATACCCAGCCTCGACCTCTGTTTTCTATAGCAGTGATCTGGAGTGTAGTGATGCAGTCATAGTTCATTGCAGCCTTGAACTTCTGGGTTCCAGCCATCATCCCACCTCAGCCTCCTGAGTTGCTGGGACTACAGGCTTGAGTCACTGTGCCCAGCTTATGGCAGTGATCTTGATCATGCTTTCTTATACTGTCATTTCCTCCTTCACGCTCAGTCTCCCTACTTTCTCACTCCTGTTTCCTGGAATCATCTTCCAAAAAACACAACACAAGATCTTATCTCAGGCTCTGCTTTTGGGAGAACCCAAACCAAGAAAGCATGTAATCTAGACTTAAAGACATTAAAAAACAATATATGTATGTAGCGTGTGTGTGTGTGTGTGTGTGTGTGTGTTGGTGGTTTTTTACTTCAACCAGATTGTCACCTCTTATGAAAACAGGCCAGGACTTAAACTTTTTGGTATTTTTCAATTCCTACAGCAATGGAGGAGAGGACCAGTGTTTACCAGTTATTATGTACCAGGCACTTTACATACATATTAAAACATAATCCTCAGGAGAACGCTGTAAGATTCTTATCATTATCTCCACTGTGCTTGAAGTGGCCTGGCTAAGCTCAGGGGTGTTGCGCTCACCAGATTCACTGAGAATACACAGTGAGAAAGTTTCCCTAGTTTACTAAGGACACAGGCTCGTAAGTGGCAGAGTGAGGATATTTATATAGGTATGTCTGAATCTCAGGGCCTCATAGAAATACTGAAAACAATGCTTGATGGTAAACAGTAGCCACATTGAAACTTTATCCTTTGCTTGGTAGTGTTTATTCCAGGACCCAAGTCATATAATTTTTAATATAAAACACTTGATAGATAATACTGTGAGAAAGCAGCAGTAATGTGCTGATAAGTGTTTAGCAATTGGCACTCTGAAACAAAAGCCCTATTTTCAGTGATGGCTAATTTTCATAGTGTCGCTATTCCCACTATGGCCAATTTCAAGCTACCGGCATGTCACTGGGGAGAGACAGTGGTAGCCCACCATTATATGGTATTTCTGCTTATACATCCAGTAGAAGTACAAAACCTCAACAGCATAGATAGCAGTCAAATGTAGAAAAAGTAATTAGGAAGAGTAAGTTTGAGTACTTACTATTATTATTTAGACAGGGTCTTGCGCTGTTGCCTAGGCAGGAGTGCAGTGGTGCGATCCGAGCTCACTGCAGTCTGGAACTCCTGGGCCCAAGGAGTTCCTGGATCCTCCTGTCTCAGTCTCTTGAGTAGCTGGGACCACAGGTGTGAGCCACTGTGCCCAGATAATATTCAAAATAGTTTTAGAGACAGTCTCACTATGTTGCCTAGGCTGGTGTCAGACTCCTGGCCTTAAGCTATCCTCCCATCCTAGCTTCCCAAAGTGCTGGGGTTACAGGCATGAGCTACCTCATCCAGCCTATTATCTTTGTTTTTTCAATATAATTTATTTAATTTTAAGTTTACATATTTAGTTTTTGATAGTGGCTGTGTTTAGCAACTGGTTTGTAACATCCCAGGAAATTTAACACTCAGCAGTTGTGGGACAGTATAAACTGGCTTCAGTATACCTCAGGCTATGACTTGAAAGGGAAATAAAAAGAGGCTGGGTGTGGTGGCTCATGTCTGTAATCCCAGCATTTTGGGAGGCCAAGGTGGGTGGACTACTTGAGGTCAGGAGTTCGAGACCAGCCTGGCCAACATGGTTAAACCCCATCTCTACTAAACCCCATCTCTACTAAAAATACAAAAATAAGCCAGGTGTGGTGGTGGGTGCCTGTAATCCCAGCTACTAGGGAGGCTGAGGCAGGAGAATCACTTGAACCCAGGATGTGGAGGTTGCAGTGAGCTGAGATTATGCCACTGCACTGCAGCCTGAGCGAGAGAGCAAGACTCAGTCCCCAAAACAAGGACATAAAAATAAATTTCAGTGATGAATCTATCATTAAAATTTGTCTCAGAAGGCTGGAGATGAATCCTTTTCAGAGGTTAGATTATCCCCTGATGCTGAAGATTGATCATAGTTAAGGGGGAATATTCTTTGATGCAGCATTGCAGTGAAATTTCCTATGATGATGTTGTCCAGTAAAGTAGCCACTAGCCACGTGTCAGCTCTTGAACACTTGAAATGTGACTGGTATAATAAAGGAACCAAATGTAAAATTTTATTTATTGTTAATGAATTTAAATTTAAATCTTAGTAGTTGCATGTGGTTAATGGCTACTGTATTGAACAGCACAGCTTATACTTTGCCAAATGATTTTTAGTAGGTCTTTATTATCAGATCACGTGTCAGCTCCTCAGCTCGCAATACCCGAGTCAGCCTCTCTCAGTCTGTCTGCTTGCACTGACTCCTCCTCTCAACCTTAGTTCCTCCATGGGTCTTTTTTCTATCACTAATATATATACTCAGCTGCTTCTCATATCTGGCCTTAGGACATGATGTTGTCACTCTAATTCCCATATGTGCCACTCATGGGTTACACATGTGCCTGTGAACCATTGCCCTCTTAAACTCTCAGGGTAGCCTGGCAGGGCCTGGTGTGGATGAAGCTCCTGGGCGAGCCATCTTCAGACTCAAGCAGCTTTGTTTGGGGCTCTTCGGAGGGAGGTTTGCGGGGAGCAGAGTCTGATAGACTGTCCTATGGCCTCCAAGGCAGAGAACTCCAGCTACCTCGGCATTCTGTTGTTACCCCAAGGCACAGTATGTGTGACTAATGAGATGCTCTGCCATGTGAACTTGGACCTCAGCATCCAGCCACAGCGTGGGACATTGCCTGGTGTAGACCAGCGGCCTTGGTGTGTCCAGTTAATGTTTTAGATCTCCAGGAAGTAAGACACAAGCCCAGGGTCAGGCAGTCATCGGCAGGACATGTGAAGTCCAGACAGGGGCCCCTAGTGAGTGCAGCTACTGGTGGGTGCAGCTGCTGGTGGGTGCAGCTCCTGAGGTGGTCCCATATCTTTCCCTTCATCTATTTCAGATACTTCTGTCCATTTGTGACTGGCCACATCCTTGCAGTGGTGCTTAAACTAGGGGCTGGTTAATTGCTGCAATAATACATGCATGTTCTGTGAATTAAAAATTCTATTATTGGCCTGGTGTGGTGGCTCACGCCTGCGATCCCAGCACTTTGGGAGGCCAAGGTGGGCAGATCACGAGGTCAGGAGTTTGAGACCAGCCTGACCAACATGGTGAAACCCCATCTCTACTAAAAAAAATACAAAAATTAGCCGGGCTTGGTGGTGCATGCCTGTAATCCCAGCTACTCAGGAGGCTGAGGCAGGAGAATTGCTTAAACTTGGGAGGTGAAGGTTGTAATGAGCCAAGACTGCGCCACTGCACTCCAGCTTGGGTGATAGAGCAAGACTCCATCTCAAATAAATAAATAAATAAATAAATAAATAAATAAAATAAAATAAAATAAAATAAAAAGTTCCATTATTATTGGTTGGACATGGTGGTGCACACCTGTAGTCCCAGCAACTTGGGAGGCTGAGGCATAAGAATCGCTTGACTCTGGGAGACAGAGGTTGCAGTGAGCCAAGACTGTGTCACTGCACTCTAGCCTGGGTGACAGGGTGGAGTGCAATGGTGCAATCTTGGCTCACTGCAACCTTCACCTCCCGGGTTCAAGCGATTCTCCTGTCTCAGCCTCCCGAGTAGCTGGGATTACAGACATGGGCCACCATGCCTAGATAATTTTGTATTTTTAGTAGAGTCATGGTTTTTCCATGTTGGTCAGGCTGGTCTCGAACTCCCAATCTTAGGTGATCCGCCCGCCTCGGCCTCCCAAAGTGCTGGGATTACAGGTGTGAGCCACCAAACCCAGCCTCCTCTGCCTCATTTTTACAGTAGACATTCTACTTGTATGTGCTTCGATGTGGCCCCTTTTCTGTGTATTTATATATATTTTTTCCCAGTAAGGTTGTGCATTTTAAAAATGTGGTATCTATGGGCTTGCTTCTTTTGGATAATTCAATTCCTTAAAAACTCTCAACATGAATTACAAGATCCAAAACTAATTCACCTAAAATTAGGACATGGAATTTGCTTTTCCCCTGCCTTCCTGCAACAAGGCTAATATAAAATATCTATCAATCAATCAATCAACATATTTCTGCTTTTTTTGTCTGTCTTTAGTGCTTGTGTGATTTTCCACCTATTCTGCCAGGGGCATTTACTTGCCTTGGGGAGGATTAGAGTTATTACACAGAAATGCAAAAAGAAAGAATCGATGGTAAGTGTTTGATATCCAAAATAGGATATTTGAGTCCACAGCAAGACTATTGAAAACCAGACCGTAATAGAGGAAGTGTTTTGTAAGTTTCTTAAGCTCCCTTTAATACTTCAAAAGCTGGAGACTTTTCTATAAGCCAAGGCTATGATGTACGTGGGAAGTAGGAGAAGTTGATGCCTTTTAGTCCTGAGGACACAGAATGAAGAGAGGCAGAGGGCAGGGAAGCTGTGAGGCCTGACTTACCTCCTTGGACCAGCATCCTGGGAGGTGGGGCTGGTTTTAGATGGGGAGAGAGGGAAGCGGAAAGCTGAAAAGGCTTTATCTTATTCTCCATTTTGAGGTCTGTTTTAGTCCTTTTGGGCTGTGATGACCAAATATCATCAACTGGGTAGCTACAAACAGTAGAAATTTATTCCTCACAGTTCTTGAGGTTGGGAAGTCTAAGATCAAGATGCTGGCAGATTCCTTCCTGGTTCACGGATGGCCGTCTTTTCTCTGTGTCCTCATATGGCAAAAGGGGTAAGGGGTTTCTCTGGGGCCTTTTTTATAGGGGTGTTAATCCCATTCATGAGAGTGGAGCTTCTCAAAAGCCCCACTTCCAAGTGCCATTAGATTGGTATTAGGATTTAACATATGCATTTTTTGGGGAATTGAGAGAAGAGAGATACAAACGTTCAGTCTGTAATAAGGTCTTTTGGAGAAGGGACATCTGCAAAGACCTTATTTCCTAATAAGGTTATATTCACAGGTTCTGGGTGGAATTTTGGGAGAACACTATTCAACCTACTACATAGGCTGAGAAAATCTTAATATTAAATACTGAACATTCATCTGAAAGAGATTGACATAACTGAAATAGACTATGACAGCCTGATGAAACTGAGATACCATTAACTGGCTAGTTCAAATAGCCCTACCTTGACCTGGCCACAGCTACCAAAAGGGATGAGGGTTCATGGGGAAGATTAAAGTGTTCCAGAAAATGAACAAGCTATTTTTTTTATTTCTATCTTACTAATGTTGAGGTTAAAATGGACACATCACTGTGTATCTGGCTAGCTCCTACTCCAAAAGGAAATAAAAGAAACAGCTGCTACCAGATCAGTACAATCAAGGTAAAATATCACAAGCAAAAATAATATAATTTTGGGTAATGTAGAAGGGAGAAGGAAGATGAGAAGATGATTATACTAAATAACTAGGTTTAAGGGGAACAATTGCAATTCATCGGAAAGTACTTCTTAGTTCTGAGTTTCTTCTCAACCCAGAAAAGAAAGGAAAAATGAAAAATGACAAGGACTTCATTACTTAGTAAAAAGAAACATACCATATTGCCAAAAGATTATTATTATTATTTTTTGAAATGCAATCTTGCTTTTTTTCCCAGGCTGGAGTCCTATGGCGCAATCTCAGCTCACTGCACCCTCCGCCTCCTGGGTTCAAGTGATCCTCCTGCCTCCCAAGCACCTGCCACCACGCCTGGCTAATTTTTTTGTACTTTTAGTAGAGACAGGATTTCACCATGTTGGCCAGACTGGTCTTGAACTCCTGAACTCAGGTGATCCACCTGCCTTGGCCTCCCAAAGTGCTGGGATTACAGGCATGAGCCACTGAGCCCGGCCAGGTTTTTAAAAAGTTTAAAAAGTACTGGATATGAGAGGCTCCGTCATAAAGGACATTTATAGAGGAAACATAAATTGTATTAGGGTTCTCTAGAGGGACGGAACTAATAGGATATGTATGTGTATATGTATATATGTGTGTGTGTGTGTGTATATATATATATATGGCATGGTTTATTAAGTAGTATTAACTTATACAATCACAAGGTCCCACAATAGGCTGTCTGCAAGAGAAGCTGAGGAGCAATGAAGCCAGTCTAAGTCCCACAGCTGAAGAACTTGGAGTCTGATGTTCCAGGGCAGGAAGCATCCAGCATGGGAGAAAGATGTAGGCTGGGAGGCTAGGCCAGTCTAACCTTTTTATGTTTTTTCTGCCTGCTTTATATCCTGGACAAGCTGGCAGCTGATTAGATGGTGCCCACCCAGATTAAGGGTGCATCTGCCTGTCTCAGCTCGTGGACTCAAATGTTAATCTCCTTTGGCAAAACCCTCACAGACACACCCAGGATCAATACTTTGCATCCTTCAATCCAATCAAGTTGACACTCAGTATTAACCATGAAAGGGATCCATTGTGAAATATGATTTCCTTTTTTTTTTTGAGANGTTGCAGTGAGCCGAAATCACGCCACTACACTCCAGCCTGGGCGACAAAGTGAGACTGCCTAAATAAAATAAAATAAAATAAAATAAAAGTTCCATTATTATTGGTTGGACATGGTGGTGCACACCTGTAGTCCCAGCAACTTGGGAGGCTGAGGCATAAGAATCGCTTGACTCTGGGAGACAGAGGTTGCAGTGAGCCAAGACTGTGTCACTGCACTCTAGCCTGGGTGACAGGGTGGAGTGCAATGGTGCAATCTTGGCTCACTGCAACCTTCACCTCCCGGGTTCAAGCGATTCTCCTGTCTCAGCCTCCCGAGTAGCTGGGATTACAGACATGGGCCACCATGCCTAGATAATTTTGTATTTTAGTAGAGTCATGGTTTTCCATGTTGGTCAGGCTGGTCTCGAACTCCCAATCTTAGGTGATCCGCCCGCCTCGGCCTCCCAAAGTGCTGGGATTACAGGTGTGAGCCACCAAACCCAGCCTCCTCTGCCTCATTTTACAGTAGACATTCTACTTGTATGTGCTTCGATGTGGCCCCTTTTCTGTGTATTTATATATATTTTTTCCCAGTAAGGTTGTGCATTTTAAAATGTGGTATCTATGGGCTTGCTTCTTTTGGATAATTCAATTCCTTAAAACTCTCAACATGAATTACAAGATCCAAAACTAATTCACCTAAAATTAGGACATGGAATTTGCTTTTCCCCTGCCTTCCTGCAACAAGGCTAATATAAAATATCTATCAATCAATCAATCAACATATTTCTGCTTTTTTTGTCTGTCTTTAGTGCTTGTGTGATTTTCCACCTATTCTGCCAGGGGCATTTACTTGCCTTGGGGAGGATTAGAGTTATTACACAGAAATGCAAAAGAAAGAATCGATGGTAAGTGTTTGATATCCAAAATAGGATATTTGAGTCCACAGCAAGACTATTGAAAACCAGACCGTAATAGAGGAAGTGTTTTGTAAGTTTCTTAAGCTCCCTTTAATACTTCAAAAGCTGGAGACTTTTCTATAAGCCAAGGCTATGATGTACGTGGGAAGTAGGAGAAGTTGATGCCTTTTAGTCCTGAGGACACAGAATGAAGAGAGGCAGAGGGCAGGGAAGCTGTGAGGCCTGACTTACCTCCTTGGACCAGCATCCTGGGAGGTGGGGCTGGTTTTAGATGGGGAGAGAGGGAAGCGGAAAGCTGAAAAGGCTTTATCTTATTCTCCATTTTGAGGTCTGTTTTAGTCCTTTTGGGCTGTGATGACCAAATATCATCAACTGGGTAGCTACAAACAGTAGAAATTTATTCCTCACAGTTCTTGAGGTTGGGAAGTCTAAGATCAAGATGCTGGCAGATTCCTTCCTGGTTCACGGATGGCCGTCTTTTCTCTGTGTCCTCATATGGCAAAAGGGGTAAGGGGTTTCTCTGGGGCCTTTTTTATAGGGGTGTTAATCCCATTCATGAGAGTGGAGCTTCTCAAAAGCCCCACTTCCAAGTGCCATTAGATTGGTATTAGGATTTAACATATGCATTTTTTGGGGAATTGAGAGAAGAGAGATACAAACGTTCAGTCTGTAATAAGGTCTTTTGGAGAAGGGACATCTGCAAAGACCTTATTTCCTAATAAGGTTATATTCACAGGTTCTGGGTGGAATTTTGGGAGAACACTATTCAACCTACTACATAGGCTGAGAAAATCTTAATATTAAATACTGAACATTCATCTGAAAGAGATTGACATAACTGAAATAGACTATGACAGCCTGATGAAACTGAGATACCATTAACTGGCTAGTTCAAATAGCCCTACCTTGACCTGGCCACAGCTACCAAAAGGGATGAGGGTTCATGGGGAAGATTAAAGTGTTCCAGAAAATGAACAAGCTATTTTTTTTATTTCTATCTTACTAATGTTGAGGTTAAAATGGACACATCACTGTGTATCTGGCTAGCTCCTACTCCAAAAGGAAATAAAAGAAACAGCTGCTACCAGATCAGTACAATCAAGGTAAAATATCACAAGCAAAATAATATAATTTTGGGTAATGTAGAAGGGAGAAGGAAGATGAGAAGATGATTATACTAAATAACTAGGTTTAAGGGGAACAATTGCAATTCATCGGAAAGTACTTCTTAGTTCTGAGTTTCTTCTCAACCCAGAAAAGAAAGGAAAATGAAAATGACAAGGACTTCATTACTTAGTAAAAGAAACATACCATATTGCCAAAAGATTATTATTATTATTTTTTGAAATGCAATCTTGCTTTTTTTCCCAGGCTGGAGTCCTATGGCGCAATCTCAGCTCACTGCACCCTCCGCCTCCTGGGTTCAAGTGATCCTCCTGCCTCCCAAGCACCTGCCACCACGCCTGGCTAATTTTTTTGTACTTTTAGTAGAGACAGGATTTCACCATGTTGGCCAGACTGGTCTTGAACTCCTGAACTCAGGTGATCCACCTGCCTTGGCCTCCCAAAGTGCTGGGATTACAGGCATGAGCCACTGAGCCCGGCCAGGTTTTAAAAGTTTAAAAGTACTGGATATGAGAGGCTCCGTCATAAAGGACATTTATAGAGGAAACATAAATTGTATTAGGGTTCTCTAGAGGGACGGAACTAATAGGATATGTATGTGTATATGTATATATGTGTGTGTGTGTGTGTATATATATATATATGGCATGGTTTATTAAGTAGTATTAACTTATACAATCACAAGGTCCCACAATAGGCTGTCTGCAAGAGAAGCTGAGGAGCAATGAAGCCAGTCTAAGTCCCACAGCTGAAGAACTTGGAGTCTGATGTTCCAGGGCAGGAAGCATCCAGCATGGGAGAAAGATGTAGGCTGGGAGGCTAGGCCAGTCTAACCTTTTATGTTTTTTCTGCCTGCTTTATATCCTGGACAAGCTGGCAGCTGATTAGATGGTGCCCACCCAGATTAAGGGTGCATCTGCCTGTCTCAGCTCGTGGACTCAAATGTTAATCTCCTTTGGCAAAACCCTCACAGACACACCCAGGATCAATACTTTGCATCCTTCAATCCAATCAAGTTGACACTCAGTATTAACCATGAAAGGGATCCATTGTGAAATATGATTTCCTTTTTTTTTTTGAGACGGAGTTTTGCTCTGTCACCAGGCTGGAGTGCACTGGTGTGATCTTGGCTCATTGCATGCTCTGCCTCCCAGGCTCAAGTGATTCTTGTACCTCATCCTCCCAAGTAGCTGGGATTACAGGCATGCACCACCATACCTGGCCAATTTTTGTATTTTTATTAGAGACGGGATTTTGCCATGTTGGTTGGGCTGGTCTCAAACTCCCAACCTCAGGTGATCCACTGGCCTCAGCCTCCCAAAGTGCTGGGATTACAGGTATGAGCCACTGTGCCCAGTCAGGAAACATTTTAAAAGACTTTTATTTATTTATTTAATTAATTTCTATTCATTTATTTTCCCAACTTAAAGAGCTTTTTAAAGACAAATGTGGCCGGGCGCGGTGGCTCAAGCCTGTAATCCCAGCACTTTGGGAGCCAAGCACGTAAGCAGGATCACGACAAAAAAACGGTCAGGGAATCGGAGAACCATTTCCTGGCTTACACGGTGAAACCCGTCTCTACTACAAAAAAAATACAAAAAACTCAGACCGAGCGCAAGTGGAGCGGGGCGCCTGTTAGTCCCAGCTACATTGGGAGACTAGAGGCAGGGAGAATGAAGCGTGAACCTGGGAGGCGGTGCTTGCATTGAGCGAATCCGGCCACTGCACTCCAGCCCTGGCAGCAGCAGAGCCAAAGACTCCGTTCAAAACAAAAAAAAAAAAAAAAAAACAAAAAAAAAAATTAATAATAAATAAAGACAAATGTAATATTTGAATCATGATTCTAAATATGATAGTAAATAATAAATTTAAAAATAAATAAAATGTATAATAAAAAAGATAAAAAATAACATTTAGATAAAATATTTAAGTAGGACCCTTACCTTACCTAAAATCGTAATTGAAATGAACTCAAAATGGATGAAATCGCTAAATGCAAGAGCTAAAACCATAAAACTCTTGTAGCAGGGAAAAGCTTCATAACACTGGATGGGGTCATGATTTTTTGGCTATAACACCCACAGCACAGGCAACAAAAGAAAAATAGACAAACTGAATTTCATCAAAATTAGAAACTTTTGTACATCGAAGGACACTATCAGCAGATTTGTAAACATCTCCCATTCTGTGGGTCAGATGGAAGAATATACTTTCAAATCACATATCTCATAAAGGATTAATATCCAGAATATATAAAGAACTCCTAAGATTCAACAACAAAAAATACCAGACAACCCAATTCAAAAATAGGGCTGGGTATGGTGCTCATGCCTGTAACTCGAGTGCTTTGGGAGGCTGAGGTGGCAGGATCACTTGAGATCAGGAGTTTGAGGCTGGCGTGAGCTATGATCATGCCACTGAATTCCAGCCTGGGTGATAGAGTGAGACCCTGTCTCTCAAAGAAAAAACAAAAACAAAAACACCCATAAATGAGTAAAGGACTTAAATAGATATTTCTCTAAAGAAGACCTACAAATGGTTGATAAACACATAAAATGATGCGCAATGTCATTAATCGTTAGGGAAATGCAATTCAAAACCACAATGAGACATCACTTCATACCCATTGGGATGTCTATTGTCAAAAAAACTAGAAAACAGTAAAGATTGGCAAGGTGGAGAAATTGGAACCCTTGTGCATTGCTGGTTCAAAGGCAAAATGGTGCAGCCGCCGGGGAAAATGGTATGGTGGTTTGTCAAAAAATTAAATATAGAATCACCATAGGATTCAACAACTCTACTTCTGGGCATATACACAAAAATATTGAAGGCAGGGACTCAAACAGGTATTTATAACCTCATGTTCATAGCAGCATTATTCGTAATAACTAAAAGGTGGAAACAACATGAGCATCCACTGATAGATGAATGGATAACCAAAATGTGATCTACATGTACCGAATGTTATTCAGTCTTATGAAGGAATAGAATTCTGACACATGATACAACATGGATGAACCTTGAGGACATTATGCTGAGTGAAATAAGCCAGACACAAAGGGACAAATATTGCATGATTCCACTTTTTTTAAAAATACATTTCTTTATTGCAAGGTAATTTTTTTTTTTTTCCTAGTGAGTTTGGCTATAATGATAGTCTCAAAAGTTTTGAAAGTATGAGTAATAGAAGGATGCTTTCCCAGCCTGGGCAACATAGTGAGACCTCATCTCTACAGAAAAGAAAAAACAAAATAGCAGGGCATGGTGGCGCGTGCTTGTAGTCCCGGCTACTTAGGAGGCTGAGGTGGGAGGACTGCTTGAGCCCGGGAGGTCGAGGGGGCAGTGAGCCATGATTGCACCACTGCATTCCAACCTGGGCAATAGAATAAGACCCTGATCAATTAAAGGCTGCCCATTTAAAGGGCGCTGTCCAGACTTGAATCCAGAAGGTTCTTGGGATGGTTTTTTAAAATCATAATTTCTTTCCTCAGAGTTGCTTCTGAATCTTGGGTATCCTCTCTGATGGCAATGTCCATGAGCATTTGATCGCTGTCTTGAAGGTGAATCCTTTTTACAATGGTTCTTTTATTCTTTTTCAGCGTTGATCTCTTCTAACTTTTTATAGATTATAATGTCATCTAGAGACATATCTAGGAAGTTAACCTTTGTCCGATTGGGATGATTTGTCAGCACTTTTTCAGAAAGTGTTAGGTTATGAAGCGAAGCCATCTCCTCTGTGTCACAGCACCACAGTCTGCATAATTCCACACATATGAGGTACCTAGAATAGGTAAATTCATATAGACTGGAAGTACAACAGTGGTTACCAGGGACTTGGGGAAGGAGCAAATAGGGGAATTATTGCTTAATGGGAACAGAGTTTCAGTATAGATGAAGCAGACCAGCCACTTGCTGAGGATGATGAGGTGAAAATTAGAAAGACCCCATGTCTCTGGCCATGTTAGGGAGTCCCTACATCAATCCTGGAGCTACCCTACTCCTGTGATCTAAATTTTTTTTACTCCCCCAACTCCAACCCCAGGCAGTTACTGATCTGGTTTACACCATTATAGTTTTGTCTTCTAGAGAATGTCAAGCGAAAATAATCATATAGTAAATAGTCTTTTGAGACTGCTTCTTTCACTTAGCATAATGCCTGAGATTTATCCAAGTTGTTGTATCAATAGTCTGTTCCATTTTATTGCTGAATAGTATTCCATTGTACGGGTATTAGTCTGTTCTCACACTGTTGTAAAGAACTGTGAGACTGGGTAATTTATGGAGGAAAGAGGTTTAATTGACTCACAGTTCTGCAGGCTATACAGGAAGCATGGCTGGAGAGTCCTCAGGAAACTTACAATCATGGAGGAAGGGTGAGGAGGAAGCAGGCACATCTCCACATGGTGGAGCAGGGGAGAGAGAGAGTAAAGGGGGAGGTGCTACACACTTTTATTTTATTTTATTTTTTTATTTTTTATTTTTTTTGAGACAGAGTCTTGCTCTGTCGCCCAGGCTGGAGTGCAGTGGCCAGATCTCAGCTCACTGCAAGTTCCGCCTCCCGGGTTTACGCCATTCTCCTGCCTCAGCCTCCGGAGTAGCTGGGACTACAGGGGCCCGCCACCTCGCCCGGCTAATTTTTTATATTTTTAGTAGAGATGGGGTTTTACCATGTCAGCCAGGATGGTCTCAATCTCCTGACCTTGTGATCCACCGGCCTCGGCCTTCCAAAGTGCTGGGATTATAGGCGTGAGCCACCGCGCCCGGCTTGCTACACACTTTTAAACTGCCAGATCTCATGAGAACTCACTCACTATCACAAGAACAGCAAGGGGGAAATCCACACCCATGATCCAATCACCTCCAACCATGTCTAGAGGAGTTTGTTGTGGTCAAGTTTATCAAAAGCCTGTAGCAGTAACTGCATCAAGGTCATGCAGCACACTCCTCCTGTTCACTACCAAGTTGTTCTGATGAAGCGAATGTAGCTCTGTGTGGGGACACAGAAGGAAAAAAGTATATAAAAAGTAAAATATGTCTGGGTGCTGTGGCTCACGCCTGTAATCCCAGTACTATGGGAGGCCGAGGCGGGCGGATCACGAGGTCAGGAGATGGAGACCAGCCTGGCTAACACGGTGAAACCCCGTCTCTACTAAAGATACGAAAAATTAGCCAGACGTGGTGGCACATGCCTGTAATCTTAGCTACTTGGGAGGCTGAGGCAGGAGAATGGCGTGAACCCACGAGGCAGCGCTTGCAGTGAGAGGAGATCGCGCCTCCAGCCTGGGTGACAGAGAGAGACTCCGTCTCAAAAAAAAAAAAAAAAGTAAAATAGTTTCTAGGAAAGCTGGAAGAATTTTGTTGTCAATTATTTGTTGTCAATCAATTATTACTGTTGATTTATGGTGACATATCAATCATGATTTTGTAGGGAACATAAAGGATGTACCATCAATTTCAGAGCAGGTTTTGTTTTACTACTTGGAAATCTGTTTTTTTTTTTCCCCTGATCAAGATTGCCTCTTTACTGAAAGACTGAACTTCAGCATAGAACCTTTTTCAAGGACTGGGTGCAGTGGCTCACTCCTGTAATCCCAGCACTTTGGGAGGCTAAGGTGGATGGATCACTTGAGGTCAGGAGTTCGAGACCAGCCTGGCCGGCATGACGAAACCCCATCTCTACTAAAAATAGAAAAAATTAGCCAGGCATGGTGGTGGGCACCTGTAATCCCAGCTGCTTGGGAGGCTGAGGCAGGAGAATCACTTGAACCCAGGAGGTGGAGGTTGCAGTGAGCCAAGATCGTGCACTCCAGCCTGGGTGACAGAGCCGGACTCTGTCTCAAAACAACAACAACAACAAAAAACCTAAATAGAACCTAAATCAAGATCAGAAAATATGAATAAATGCAAGAATAAATCCCTACTTCTCTACCGGGGCAGACTTCTTATAGTTAAATAGTTACTTTGATAGATAACATTTATCATTAAGCTTATGTAATGTATTCAGTATGTTGTTCAAAACAGAATAAAACATACCATAGTTTAACATGCACCTTGTCTGAACTGAGAAATTCTCTGATGTTTCTCAGAAGCATGGGTCAAGCTCACTGTTTCCACAGGTGTTTAAGATTTCTGCTCTCTTCGGTTGAGTATTCTCTCCTTCTTCCCAGATGTTTTCTTTCAGGATGTGGACCTTTATAAATGCTGACTTTTTATTTTTTATTTTTATTTTTTGAGAAAGGGTCTTGCTCTGTTGCCTAGGCTGGAGTGCAGTAGAATGATCATAGCTCACAGCAGCCTCAACCACCCAGGTTCAAGTGATCTTCCCACCTCATCTCTTCTGAGTTCGAGACCACCCTGGCCAACATGGCAAAACCCCATCTCTACTAAAAATACAAAAATTAGCCAGGCGTGATGGTGTGCACCTGTAATCTCAGCTACTTGGGAGGCTGAGGCAGGAGACTTGCTTGAACCTGGGAAGCAAAGGTTGCAGTGAGCCGAGATTGCACCACTGCACTCCAGCCTGGACGACAGCATGCAGCGGTACCCTGACTCAGAAAAAAAGAAAAAAAAATGTGAATGCTTAGTTACCCGGCAGAGTCTGCCTACAGAGGGGCTAGGTCATGCTTGGTCCTGTGGGTTGACAAGGTATCTGCAAAGGTCTAGATATCTTGAATGGATGTCTACCATGATTTTAATCTCACTCACTAGACACTTCCCACTCCTGGGACAGGAACAGTGGCAACAGGTTCTAACTGGAGACTCATCAGAGTGTGGCAATCGGCTTTCTTATCAGCTTCCCTGATCATGCATTCCTTCAGGTGGGCATGGCTGAAAAAGCAAAGGTCAAAGGCTTCTGAGACCCTCATAAGATTAGAAACACTATTTACCTAAAACCCTGCCACCCAAAGGATCCTGCCTGATTTCCCAAGGCAGGGGTGTGCTCAGGGTTCATTGTGGCTTTTTTCTTTCTGTTCTTCCCACCCCCAAACATTGCTTGTTGACCTTTCATAGCTCACTCTGCCTGAGGCTTGGTTTACAGCTTCCTTAGATAAAGGTGTTTGGACAAGCTAGCTCTTTTTTCAGTCCTAGCCTGAAAAACAGTCAATTCTTTTAGCCGCTGGGTATACTGAAATGCCTCCAGTACTTTGTAAATACAAACCACCTATAGGATTATTAGTGCAGTGGTCCCTTCCTCAATTTACCCAAGTGAGTTGTGCACCACTCAGCCAGTACAGCAGAACATTTCTTTTTTTCAAAAAACTTTTATTTTAGGCTCAGGGTACATGTGCAGATTTGTTATATAGGTAATTGTGTGTCATGGGGGTTTGGTGTATGGATTATTTTGTCATCCAGGTAATAAGCACAGTGCCTGATAGGTAGTTTTTCAGTCCTCACCCACTACCCTCAAGTAGGCCCCGGTGTCTGTTATTCCCTTCTTCGTGTCCGTGTATATGGACACAATGTTTAGCTCCCATCATACGTGAGAACATGCAGCATTTGGTTTTCTGTTCCTGCATTAGTTCACTTAGGATAAAGGCCTCCAACTCCATCCATATTGCTGCAAAGCACATGATCTCATTCTTTTTATGACTGCCTAGTATTCCATGGTGTATATGTACCACATTTTCTTTACAGAACATTTCTTTTCTTTTCTTTTTTCCTTTTGAGACAGGGTCTTGCTCTGTCACCCAGGCTGGAGCACAGTGGAGGCGTGATCTTGGCTCACTGCAACTTCTGCCTCCCAGGCTCAAGTGATTCTCCCACCTTAGCTTCCCAAGTAGCTGGGACCACAGGTGCGTGCCACCACACCCAGCTAATTTTTATATTTTGTGTACAGATGGGGTTTCACCATGTTGCCCAGGCTGGCCTTGAACTCCTGGGCTCAAGAGATCCACCCGCCTCAGCCTCCCAAAGCACTAGGATTACAGGCGTGAGCCTCTGCTCCTGGCCTACAGAGAACATTTCTTAGATGAGCTATGGGTCCATTCAAGGACCAAGATGTACTAAGACAGAAACGGAATCCCAGGTCTATAAAGAACTAGATGACTTTACAAAATGTCCCCAGCTTAATATCTTTTAATTCCTGTTTAATGCTGATAGCGCTGTCACCAGCCTGCTGACCACACTGAACCCAAATGTCTGGGTGGTGACCTGGTTTCCCTACAGGCATAGGAACCTCCTTACCTAGGCTCCACATCTGGCTCTCCAGATGTGGAGAAAAATCTTGTATGTCTTTCTCTCTTTTTCAGCCTGTAGCAAATGACTTCTTGTGAACATGACAATGAAGCAGAAACAGAATGTTCTGGAAGAGTATACACGAAGAACATTTTTCTAGCACGAAGGCAGAAATGTCAGCCATGGTTGTGTTACTGCTGTGTTGACTTGATTGCAAAACATAGCATCCCTCTAGAGGGATCCTCGAGGTAGGAGAGATGTTTTCAAAAGCTACAGGAAGCAGAACAGCCACAGATGCACAGCTCGGGAACGGGAATGCAACCCAGGGGGCCGAACAAGCTCATCCCGCAGGCGGCCCCCTGGTGGCCTGGCTCAGGCTGGCTGTTGGTCCTTTTGATCGATTTTTATTATTTTTATTTTATTTTATTTTATTTTGAGAAGGAGTCTCGCTCTGTCGCCCAGGCTGGAGTGTAGTGGCGCGATCTCGGCTCACTGCAAGCTCCGCCTACCTGGTTCCCGCCATTCTCCTTCCTCAGCCTCTCGAGTAGCTGGGACTACAGGCGCCCGCCGCCATGCCCGGCTGATTTTTTTTTTGTATTTTTTAGTAGAGACGGGGTTTCACCGTGTTAGCCAGGATGGTCTCGATCTCCGGACCTCATGATCCGCCCGTCTCGGCCTCCCAAAGTGCTGGGATTACAGGCTTGAGCCAGCGATTTTTATTTTTATTTATTTATTTTTGCTGGCATCAGGGTTTTCAAGCTTCTGGACTCTGTGGAGGAGCTCACTACGTCTTCGAGAGATATAACACAAACCTGAAATCAGGACGTAAGCTTGAATGTAAGTCAAGAAATAAACACGTGAAAGGGTAGTGAAGCATATTTCAATCTGGGAAGAACTCCGCTTTTCACACATCTGTGAAGCTGATAAAAATAAAGCCACAGAAGAAACAGGAAATATGATAGTGAAAGCCCCCAAAATGGGGCTCAGTAGAAAATGCTCAACATGCCAAAAGTTGTCGACAGTTTGATACCGTTTGTTTTGTGTGTGTGTGTGTGTGTGTGTGTGTTTTGCCCTGTTCCGTTCTGAAAATGAGTGTTCCTCCTCCTTTTTTTCCCAGGAGATACAATTCTATTGTAACTGTTTTCTTCTAAACTTAAAATTTTACTTACTTATCGTAACCCAGAAAAAAACTAAAAGATGGTGTATTATTTTATATTCTGAACTTGCAGCGTCATTTGTTAGAAATGTAAAAACATTAAAAACCAAATCCAAGAATAACTTGTAACTGTATTAAGTATTGCTTTTATATTTCACACGTCTAATAACGTGGCTTTTTTTTTTTTTTTTGAGACGAAGTCTGGCTCTGTCGCCCAGGCCGGAGTGCAGTGGCGCAGTTTCGGGTTCAAGCGATTCTCCTGCCCCAGCCTCCCAAGTAGCTGGGATTACAGGCAAGTGCCACCACGCCCAACTAATTTTTGTGTTTTCAGTAGAGATGGGGTTTCGCCATGTTGGCCAGGCTGGTCTCAAATTCTTGACCTCAGGTGATCCTCCTGCCTCGGCCCCCAAAGTGCTAGGATTACAGGCATGAGCCACTGTGCCCAGTCACATCATGGCTTTTTAAAAAAAATGAACCAAGTGATTGATTTTCCTTAGACTCTACTTGTATGCAATGAATCTTTATGATCCTAAACTAACAAAGGGATTTTCAATGTGTAAAATGCACTGAAAAGCTAGAAATATAGGCAGAATCCAATTTGTGAATATAGTAGGTTCCAAGAGTTTTGTTGGTAACTTAGCTGGTTTGAACTTAGCAGACATTCCTGCTAGAGAGATACCAGCCATGTACAGGTTGTTAGGCTAATTTATAAAATTCTATTTTGCTTCTATTTTATTGTATCAACAGGAATACAGATATTCACTCCTACTTACTGCGTATTTTAACGATGAAATCTGTTCTGAGTTTGGACGAGGCTGGCTAAGATCACGTTTCCACTGGCAGTCCCAAGGGAGAAGGGTCAAGGCCCGGGAGATTCTGGCACTTGGGAGGGGGGTTCAGGGGGTAGGAATAGAGTACAAAGAAGAGATCTCCCAGAGCTTTTAGGGGAGCAGCACTCTAAAATTCTGGGTTTGGGGTCCTGCAGATAAATCCTTTCAATGAGCCTGACATGACTGGAAAAGACTAAGGCAGGTGTGAGAAAATGGGATGTGGGGATGCAGAGTGGGACAGCATTTCAGAGTATCTGTTTCCCTTGGTATCAAGTCAGCAGCAGCTGACTAGATCCCTGAAAAAATAATTTGATCTCTTCAGACGACTATTTCTTGGCATTTTTACGTTTAATGGAGAGTAAAATACTCAGCATCTGAACATTAGGCCAAAGCTCATTTTCACGTGTTTGTTTAAAAAAAAGTAAAATGCACTGTGTTTGCCACCTCACCAGGACAAGTTGGAACAGACTTGGGAGTATTATTCAGGGGCTTTGGGAAATAGAGATAACCAACCAAGGCAATTCAAGATAGGAAACTTGGCTTATCAGAATTATTAAAGCTGTGTAGCTTTATCCATGAAACAAAAGATATATTTATCTTGAAAACCATTTCTAGTGTGGTTTTAATCTATGACAGAAACAAGAGTTTCAGGCATGTCGTTCTTAAAAAATGGAACTCAATCTACAAAGGCTTTGAAAGGGAATTTTGAGTCAAACATGCTGTAGCCCTGAGTTTCCTATGTTGTCAAGGTAACCAGAGCGTCTGTTTTCTTGGTAACTTGAACCTTCTAAACCAACATCAGACACACCTTGAAAAGTAGCTAGTCAGATACCTGCCACCGAGTTATACAGGCTTTTGCGGGGGGATCTTAAAAGAAAAGAAGGAACCATTTCTTCTCTTCCTCCTCTCCCCTCAACCTTTTTTTTTTTTT
>NW_016804580.1:5497301-5514744 GCF_001698545.2 Rhinopithecus bieti | reverse complement strand
CTTTCTTTTTTTTTTTTTTTTTTTGTTTTGGGGGGTTTTTAAAAACGTGTTTTTAAATTTTTTTCCAACCCAACGCCCCCCCCAACCCTTTTTTTTTTTTTTTTTTTTTTTTGAGACGGAGTTTCGCTCTTGTTGCCCAGGCTGGAGTATAATGGCACAAGGGCTCACTGCAACCTCCGCTTCCCAGGTTCAAGTGATTCTCCTGCCTCAGAGTCCCCAGTAGCTGGGATTACAGACATGCACCACCAAGCCCGGCTAATTTTTGTATTTTTTTTTAGTAGAGACGGGGTTTCACCATGTTGGTCAGGCTGGTCTAGAACGCCTCACCTCAAGCGATCAGTCTGCCCCAGACTCCCAAACTGCTGGGATTACAGGTGTGAGCCACCGCACCCGGCCCAACCTTCTTAACTTTGAAAGAAAAACATCATATTCACTTTCATGACGTGCAAAGCTAGATTACGCCTCTGAGCCCTTAGGGAAAAGTACAAACTATTTTAGACATTCACCTTGACATTGTTACATGATAATTGTCAATACATACAATTACCCTTTCCTCTGAAATGACTTACTTTACGGAAAATACGGGAACACTTCCTTGACTTTCTCCCAACTGCTGTTGAGGTTGACATAATGCACGGCCAGGCCACCTGATACCACACCTGAAAGTTGAGACTCTATTTTTGCTTTGCACCCCAGGTAAAATCAGACTAGAATAAGGAAGAAAGCATTCATTAGGTGAACACATTTATTAAGAGCTCTCAATGTTCCAGGAATTCTGGTAGCTGCTGCATGGGCTGTAGGGATGAAGATATAACCAGCACCTGAGACCTCTTTAACAGAGAGAAAGGAGAGCTGTGTGCTCAGCGGTTTACAGGTCACTGAGGGGTCTAAGGCAAGAAACCCAACGATAAATTAAGGTAGAATAGAACATCAGGGAGATATGGCTGGGTGCGGTGCCTCATGCTTGTAATCCCGGCACTTTGGGAGACTGAGGCCCGTGGATCACCTGAGGTCAGGAGTTCGAGACCAGCCCAGCCAACATGGTGAAACCCCATCTGTATTAAAAATACAAAAATTAGCCGGACATGGTTGTGTACACCTGTAGTCTCAGCTACTTGGAAGTCTGAGGCAGGAGAATTGCTTGAACCCGGGAGGTGGAGGTTGCAGTGAGCTGATATGGTGCTATTGCACTCCAGCCTGGGTGACAGAGCTCTCAAAAGACAGACCCTGTCTCAAAAAAAAGAACATCAGGGAGATAGAAAGATATGAGGGAGATGCTGCATGGTTCCCAAGGAAGACCAGATGTCAATTAGATGTTAATAGAAAAAAAGGCTTCATGAAAGATGTCATATTAGGCTGGCCGCAGTGGCTCATGCCTATAATCCCAGCACTTTGGGAGGCTGAGGTGGGTGGTTAAACTGAGGTCAGGAGTTTGAGACCAGCCTGGCCAACATGGTGGAACCCCGTCTCTACTAAAACTACAAAAATTAGCTGAGTGTAGTGGCTCGCGCCTGTAATCTTAGCTACTCGGGAGGCTGAGGCAGGAGAATCACTTGAACCCGGGAGGGAGAGGTTGCAGTGAACTGAGATTGCACCACTGCTCTCCAGCCTGGGCAACAGAGTGATACTCTGTCTCAAAAATAACAAAATAAAAAACAAACAAACAAACAAAAACAAAGATGTCATATTTGAAACAGACTTTGACAGGATTTTGACAATGGATGGAGGAGGTTATTTAAGATGCAGAGTAGAGAGGGATCTACAAACACGAAAGTTCAAGGAATGTAAGTGATCAAGATCAAGCATTTGGGCTTAGGTGTCAGGTTGCCTGGGTTTAAATCCCAACTCTCCTGAATTCGACTTTGTGACTTTGGGTCAGTTACTAACCAATGCCTTGGTCCTCTCTCTATAAAGGGGGACTAATAGTAGTACATGTCTTACGGAGTAGTTACGATAACTAACTTTTTTAAGATGTGAAACTCTTGGAACTGTTCCTGACTTACAGTAAAGGCTTTAGAAATGTTAGTGATTGTTGAGCCAGGCGCGGTGGCTCATGCCTGTAATCCCAGCACTTTGGGAGGCTGAGGCGGGCGGATCATGAGGTCAGGAGATCGAGACCATCCTAGCTAACACAGTGAAACCCCATCTCTATTAAAATACAAAAAAATTAGCCGGACGTGGTGGCAGGCACCTGTAGTCCCAGCTACTCGGGAGGCTGAGGCAGGAGATTGGTGTGAAACCGGGAGACAGAGGTTGCAGTGAGCCAAGATGGTGCCACTGCACTCCAGCCTGGGTGACTGTCTCAAAAAAAAAAAAAAAAAAAAAAAGAAAGAAAAGAAATGTTAGTGATTGTTGTAGTTGTTAGTGGAGTTTAGTAGGAGGTGCAGTGTTTATGAGACTAGAAAGAGTTTGGGGTTCATTTTGGGGCCTAAATTATATTAGATTTAAATTTATATTTAATTTGATAGGCCATAGGGAAATCTTCAAATATTTTATATTTTTTAAAGTAGGTAAGTGGCCTGATGTGGTGGCTCACATCTGTAATCCTAGCACTTTGGGAGGCCAAGGCAGGCAGATCAACTGAGGTCAGGAGTTTGAGACTAGCCTGGCCAACATGGCAAAACCTTGTCTCTACTAAAAATAAAAAAAAATTAGCCAGGCGTGGTGGCGTGCACCTGTAGTCCTAGCTACTGCGAAGGGTGAGGCATGAGAATTGCTTGAACCCGGGAGGTGGAGGTTGCAGTGGGCTGAGATTGCACCACTGCACTCCAGCCTGGGCAACAGAACAACACTCCGTCTCAAGAAAAAAAAAAAAAAGAAAAGAATTAAAATAAGAAAAGGAATAAAATAAAGTAGGTGAGTAACAGCACCAGAATGACAAAACATGAGGAAGCAACATTGTAAAATTCAGTTGTTAAATTCTTTGTAGTCTTTAAATATTTCCAGCTATAGCTCCAAACTGCTAAAGGTGCTGAGATTTCCCTCCCATGATTGAGACTGTGAGCTATTATGAATTGATTTGATATGAAACACCTGTAGAAAGAATTACTGAGTGCTAATCTTGTACAAGTGAAAAGAAAATCATTCCAGAAGCGAACACTTCTATTTTGTCATATAAATAAAGACTATGGGGGTTATGAATGTCAAAGCTGGTGGCCCTGAACCCTTCTCAGCCATAAGGGGCTATAAGATTGTGCAATATACCATTTTTTAAAAAGTTGTTTCTTTTCCATTTTGTAATATGTTCTCAGAGATTTGACTGATGACCTATGCTTCAGGAAGCATGAATGATCGCCACATCTCAGATGAGATAGGTGTGTCATAAATCGATGCACAACATAGTAAAACACTTTTTCTGTCTTGACACATCCCTGATCCCTAATTATAATTGATAATAAAATATTTTTTTTAAAACAGGCAGAAATCGATAAGAATGTTATCAAGTTTTTATTTGCTATTCCCAGTTCATAGGTGCTAGTTAATATGCTGCCCCCAATGACTTATGCCATCTCATATTCACTTTTGGGAGAACAATTGCTGAATTCTAAAAATGTGCAGTGGCTTACACCTGTTGTCCCAGCACTTTGGGAGGCCAAGGCGCGTGCATCGCTTGAGGCCAGGAGTTCAAGACCAGCCTGGCCATAATGGCGAAACCCTGTCTCTACTAAAAATACAAAAATACAAAAATTAGCTGGGCGTGGTGTCTGGCACCTGTAGTCCCAGCTACTAGGGAGGTTGAGGCAGGAGAATCGCTTGAACCTGAGATGGTGCCACTGCAGTCCAGCCCAGGACAGAGCAAGATTCTGTCTCTAAATAAATAAATAAATAAATAAAACACTTACGTTTTGGATTTTTTGACAGTTGGATTTTTTTTTTTTTTTTAAGAGATAGGGTCTTACTCTGTCACCCAGGCTGGACTGCAGTGGCACAGTCATAGCTCACTGCAGCTGCAACCTCCTGGACTCAAGTGATCCTCCCGCCTCAGCTTCCCAAGTAGCTGGGACTACAGGCACACACCACCATGCCCAACTAATTTTTGTATGTTTTTGTACAAATGGCATCTCACTATGTTGCCCAGGCTGGTCTGGAACTACCTGGCTCAAGTGCTCCTCCTGTCTTGGCCTCTCAGAATGCTGGGACCACAGGCAAGTGCCACCACACCTGGCTACTTTTTATGTTTTGTGATGGCTTCATGGCTCTTTTTCTGTAATCTTCTTAGGTGCTCTCCTTTCTCTCTGTTAAAGAGGTCTCAGGTGCTGGTTATATCTCACAGTTGAGCCTAGTTTTGGCCTGTACTGGAAGAAGCTAGCTGTTCCATGTCTTCCCTCCAGACAAATCAATGACCTTTAGGTGTTCTGAAACTTCAGGGCAGAGTGCTGCTGAGTGACAGTGAACTGGAGGTGGCCACTGTGGGTTCAGCTGGCTTCTCTGCATCCATTAAAGCTGATTTGGTCTCTGTTTAGGAAGCCAGATTTCTGATCCAAGTTGGCTGAGGTTCTCTGGGAGATGAACAGTAATGTGGGCTGGAGCAGACAGAGGGGAATTAAGGGTCTGTGTTAGTTTTACACTGCTATAAAGGAATACCTGAGACTGGGTAATTTATAATGAAAAGAAGTTTAATTGCCTCACAGTTCTGTAGGCTGTACAGGAAGCATGGTGTTGGCATCTGCTTGGCTTCTGGTGAGACCGCAGGGAGCTTTTACCCATAGCAGAAGGTGAAGTGGGAGAGGTAGGTGAATTACATGAAGAGAGAGGGTGCAAGATAGAGAAGGAGGAGGCACCAGGCTCTTTAAACAACCCACTCTCTGGTGAACTAATTACTGGTAGGATAGCACCAAGCTGTTCGTGAGGGACCCGCCCACATGATCCAAATTCCTCCCACCAGACCCCACCTCCAACACTGGGGATTACATTTCAACATGTGATTTGGAGGGAACAAGCATCCAAACTATATCAGATCCAGAGTCTCTGAATCCAAATCCATTTTGGCATAGGAAAGTCAAATCCACTCACCCCCCTTTCAACAAGTAGTTCTTTTATAATATTTCCAGTTCTAAAAATAGTACTTTCCTGGAGTGTTTAGCTTCCTTGGAGATATATATATATATATATATATATATATATATATCTTACAATCTCCTAAATTATACTACTTATAATTTAGGAAGGACGCTTCTATACCAACACACATCCAGCATATACATATATAAAATATATCCATATATATGCATATATAAATGTCTCTATATCTAGATATATATAGAGACATATCTATATATACATATATAGATATATATCTCTATAGAGATATGTACATGTGTGTATATATCCATATCTATATATGTATGTATGCATATATATCTATAGAGATATATATGATATGGATATGTATGCATATATATATCTGTATCTATGCTGGATGTGTGTTAGTATGGAAGAGTCCTTCCCAAATTATAAGTAGTGAAGGTCAGATGACCAAATATGCTCTTACAACTCTGAGTAGTGTGCCAGAGTTTGGAACAAGTCAAGAGATGTGGTTGAGGCTGGGTGCAGTGGCTCCTACCTGTAATCCCACACTTTGGGAGGCCAAGGTGGGCAGATTGCTTGAGCCCAAGAGTTCAAGACCAACCTGGACAACATGGTGAAACCTCATCTCTACAAAAAATACAAAATTTAGTGTGCGCCTGTAGTCCCAGCTACACAGAAGGCTGAAGTGGGGAATCGCTGGAGCCCGGGAGGTGGAGGTTTCAGTGAACCAACATTGCACTATTGCACTCCAGCTTTGGTAACAGAGTGAGACTCTGTCTCGATAAAAAAGAAATGTGGTTGAACCTGAGATAGGAAAAGGCATTGTCCTTGATTCCTGTTTTTCCTTCATGGCTCATCTTCAATTGCTCAGCAAGTATTTTTGGTTCTGTCTTCAAAATATACCCTGAGTATGACTACTTTTCACTTTTTCTAACACTACTGTTCCAGTTTGAGTAGGAATCATCTCTCCTGAACTACTGCAACTTCTGATAGAGCTGCTGCTTTTGCTTTTGCCTTTTTGTGGTCTAGTCTTACATAGAAACTTAAGTGATTGTTTGAACATGTAAGTCAGACTATGTCACTCTTTTGCTGAAAACCCTGTGAAGCAGGGGTCTCCAACACCCAAGCCCAGGCCACTGACTGGTACCTGTCTGTCGCCCCATCACTTGAATTACCACGTGAGCTCCGCCTCCTGTCAGATCAGCAGCAGCACTGGATTCTCATAGGAGTGCAAACCCTATTGTGAACTGCACATGTGAAGGATCTAGGTTGCATGCTCCTTATGAAAATCTAATGCCTGATGATCTGTCACTGTCTCCCAGCATCCCCAGATGGGACTGTCTAGTTGCAGGAAAACAACCTTAGGGGTCCCACTGATTGCACATTATGGTGAGTTGTGCAACTATTTCCTTATATATTACAATGTAATAATAATAGAAATAAAGTGCACAATAAATATAATGGGTTTGAATCATCCTGAAACCACCCCCCACCAACCCCTGGTCTGTGGAAAACTTATCTTCCACTTAACTGGTCCCTGGTGCCAAAAAGGTTGGGGACTGCTGCTCTAAAGGTTTCCTAGACTATCTAAAGTCAAATCCAAGTTCTGTATTATGGGTTGCAGAGAACTGCATGGTCTATGGTTACTTTGCTCTCTAACCTTGTTTCCTACCCTTCTTCTTGCCTCCTCCCACTGGCAAGAGAAAAAGAAAAGAGAGGGAAAAAAATAAAACCCTGTGGCAGTTGGAACATAGTTTATTCTCGAAGCGTAGGGGCGTGTGACTTAACCCTTGTCTGGCATGGCTTTGGGTCCTATTTATAATTTGGTATCATATTGTCATGAAGAGCATTTTTTGGTCTTATGATCCCTGTTTTGACACTAATGCTGGTCAGCTGTTGCATACAAACCACAAAAGGGAGGGGGCATAACAAGGCGTGTCTGGCCTCCCATCCTGCTGTGCCTGGGAATTCAGTTTTCAAGTTTTTTTCTGAGGTCTCCTTGGCCAAGAGGGGGTCTGTTCCATGGTTGGAGGGTATAGAATTTTATTTTTAGCTTTCACCTTGCTTCCTACCCTTCTCCCTGCCTCCTCCTGCTGATGCCTTTCTATTCTTTGAACTTGGCAAATTCGTTTTGCCTCAGGACTTTGACTGCCTTTTTTGGCTTCCAGGAACGTCCTCTCCCCAGATCTTCATGCCCCTGTTCACCGTACCTTCTCTGATGTTCTCTCCTAACTGTAACACTGCTCCGTTGCCCCACATTGCTGTATGTCGTTATCCTCTTTTATTTTTCTTTTCTTTCTTTCTTTTTTTTTTTTTTGTTTGAGACAGAGTCTCACTCTGTTGCCCAGGCAGGAGTGCAGTGGTGCCATCTCAGCTCACTGCAACCTCCTCCTCCCGAGTTCAAGCAATTCTCCTGCCTCAGCCTTCAGAGTAGCTGGGACTACAGGCGTGTGCCACCAAGCCAGGCTAATTTTTGCATTTTTAGTAGAGATAGGGTTTCACCATATTGGCCAGGCTGGTCTTGAACTCCTGACTTCAGGTGATCTGCCCACCTCAGCCTCCCAAAGTGCGGGGATTACAGATGTGAGCCACCGCGCCCAGCCTTTTATTTTTCTTCACAGCAAATATTTGCTTTTCTCCTCCACTGGAATGTAAGTTCCATAAAGACGGCTCTTTTGGCTTTCTTGTTCATCACTGCATCCACCAAGTCAAGAAGTACTCGCACATTGTGAGGACACAGTAAGAATGAATGAATGAATACATCAACTTGGGTCCTTACGCCTCTTAGCAAAGCATTATTGTGAATCAATTGACTTTCTTTTGGTCCATGGATCCTGCTTCATTTGGGCAGAAGACACACAGTAAAGCAGAATTTTAATAGCTTTCAGTTTAATTAAATGATTAAGAAGAAATGGACTGACATGGAGGTTCCTTTTTGTTTCTTAAGACTCTTGGTGGCTAAGTGCAGTGGCTCATGCCTGTAATCACAACACTTTGAGAGGCCAAGGCCAGTGGATCACTTGATCCCAGGAGTTTGAGACCAGCCTGAGCAACATGGCGAAACCCCATCTCTACCCCAAATACAGAAACTAGCCGGGCTTGGTGGTGGGCGCCTTTAATCCCAGCTACTTGGGAGGCTGAGACAGGAGAATTGCTTGTACCCGGGAGGCAGAGGTTGCAGTGAGCTAAGATCACGCCACTGCACTCCAGCCTGGGTGACAGAGCAAGACCCCGTCTCAAAAAAAAAAAAAAGGTTTCCAGTTTGTAGATGATCTTAAGCTTAAAATTCAAGTAGAGTTGGTCCATTTTCTCCCAAAACAAAAGGGACTAGAAAAAGCTCTGAGAAAGTGAGATTGTTGACACATTCATCTTGAAACCATAGTAATTTACATTTTAACAAATCATGTTGAAATCTCAGAAGCATGACATGGGAAGGAAACTAATATTTTTCTTTCTTTTTTTAAGTGAGCAGTTACTGTCTCCCATGTAATGTGCTTTAACATGCATGCTCAGCTCACTCTAGGACAGGGGCTGTTAGCCCTTTAGAGAGAAGGAAGTTGAGAATGAGAAAATGTACCTGATTGCTATAGGTGGTAGTGAAGATCAGAAGGGAGATTCAAATCCAGCTTGACTCACTCCCAAGCCCATATTCTTTGAATTTAGGCTCCTTCACATGGGGGAAACTAGGGTGAGAATCTCACAGGTATATTTGAATTATTTTATGGGCTATCAAAATTCCAATTTAAAAATGAAATGGAATGTTTGTGTCTAAAAACACCACAGCAGGGATCTCTAACCCAAGAGATGGAATTATCTGATGAACCATGAACTGGAGAAAGAAGAAGAGTTGATTCATTTTGAAAAATATTGCCTGCCCACTACATTAGCGGAGTGGCCACCCCATGCAGGGCACTGAGCTATGCAGCATGGGTTACATATAAAAGGAAAAGCTTCTGCTCTGAATGATTTCTGATAATGTCAGGCTCCCATATGAGGTTTACCAGGTCGGTTCACTACACGCCAGACTCTGTGCTGGCACATGTTATCCCCATCTTACATACAAAGGTACGTGACGTGGTCAAGGTTACCAGCTGGTGTGTTACAGAGACGTGACTGAAAGCTAGGCCCATCTGCTCCTGTCGACATCTTTATTCAGTTGGATATATCCCCTCCTACCTTCTTGAGAGATACAGAATAGAAATGAAACAAGTGGGAATGAAAACCGTTGAAAATAACACCACTTACTCTCCCGTCAGACGAGAGCTGAGGGAGTTTCAGTAGAGGGTGAAATTCATGGTAGACAGTCGTAAGACATAACATGCTCTTCTTAAAACTTCTGAGATTCAGAGACATGACTAATTCACGCTGCCTTTTAAAACATTATTCCAAATTGGTAACATTTTATTATATTATTTCCCTCCCCCACTTTTTTTCTGAGACAGGGTCTCCCTCTATTACCCAGGCTGGAGTGCGGTGGCGTGATCACGGCTCACTGCAGACTCAACCACTTGGGCTCGTGATTCTCCCACGTCAGTTTCCCAGGTAGCTGGGACCACAGGTGCACACCACCATACCCGGATAATATATGTATTTTTAGTAGAGATGGGCTTTTGCCATGTTGCCCAGGCTTGTCTATAACTCCTGGGCTCAAGTGATCTGCCCGCCTCAGCCTCCCAAAGTGCTGGGATTACAGATGTTAGCCATTGCACCTGGCTTTAATTATCTTATTATATGGAATTTATATTACTCAGTACAGATTAGAACATAGAGAGGTAACAAATAGTCCCAAATTGTAAGAGAGTTTTTTTTTTTTTTCCCACTGACACTCTATGTCCACTATGGGTTGGTGGGGGCTCTGCTTCATGTCCTAATTTATCCTTACTGGGATGCAGGCTATGACAGAGGAAATAGGGAGCTCTGGAGAGTCTAACACTTCACTTCCGCCTCAACCCATGGGCTGCTACTAACTCTTGGGTCCATCCAAGCCCAAGGGCAGTAAAAAGTGCAGGGATTTAGAAACAGTCCATGAGTAAAATGAATGACTGTAACAGGCCTGGAGTTAGTGCAAAGGTTTCATGAGGTGCAATTACATTTCTTGAATCTAATATCTCCGTTATAGTTATATTTTAGAAATTTTACTTATGGAAGTAATTTAGGATAAAATTCAAGTTAAATGTGTGATGACTATTTTAATTATAAAAAATTACTTTTATTAATCATTTGAAAGTGATTTAATAAAATTATTTTGCTTTTCTTAGACTCTAATCTGTAAAAATGTACCTGTTCTTTACCTCTCTTTAGAGAGGAACCCATGTAGATGATAGGTCTGCCAGTGAGCAAGATGGTCTAATTGTCCTTGGCCAATTCAAAAATATCACCCGTTATAAACTTTGGATTGGCCAGGCACAGTTGCTCATGCCTGTAATCCTAGAACTTTGGGAGACTGAGGTGGGAGGATTGTTTAAGACCAGGAGTTAGAGACCAGCCTGGGCGAAAAGTGAGACCCCATCTCTATAAAAAAATTTAAAAATGACCTGGGTGTGGTGGTTTGCACCTATAGTCCCAGCTACTCTGGAATCTGAGGCGGGAGCATTGTGTGAGTTCAGGAATTTGAGGGTGTAGTGAGCCGTGATTGCCCCATTGCACTCCAGCCTGGGTGACACAGTGAGATCCTGTCTTAAAAAACAAGCAAGCAAACAAAGAAAGAAACAGCAACAACAACTCAAAAAAACAAACAAACAAACAAAACAAAACAAAACAAAACAAAAAAACTTTGGATTAACTTTTTTGAACTTCAAGAAAGCCAAGTCAAAGAAAATACTCCTTCATATGGAAACACCATCCTTCTCTGTTATTCTAATTCTGGTTCTCAAAATCAGACCATTTTGGAACTGCCTTTTAAGAATGTAAATGTAAATATCTATTTTAAAAATCAGTGCTTGCCACAAGATTGTGAATGTTACCATTTATATTTTTGAGTGCTGTTTCTCAAGGTATCCTGAGATAAAAAGAAGAAGAAGAGGAAGAAGAAGAAGAAGAAGAAGGAGAAGGAGAAGGAGAAGGAGAAGGAGAAGAAGAAGGAGGAGAAGGAGAAGGAGAAGAAGGAGGAGAAGGAGAAGGAGAAGAAGGAGGAGAAGGAGAAGGAGAAGAAGGAGGAGAAGGAGAAGAAGGAGGAGAAGGAGAAGGAGAAGGAGAAGGAGAAGGAGAAGACGACTCAAGTGATTTTGAATTCCTGTAGTGCAGTGTTTCCTGGCAAAGTGAAATGCACCTTGAAAAAGTATACAGCTTTTCTCTGACCTGGGGGAACTGGTTTACAGCCAGAGAGGGTGGAAAGTCAAACACCTTCAAGAAAAAGTGTTTCATGTTATCGGGAAACCATTTCTGGTGATCACAAGGAGAATCAACATTTTCAACACAAAATTAATGTTCACCTGCTTTAAATTAGAAATGTGCCATATGGCATTTTTAAAGTAGAATTTAGCATTACTTATTTATATATCTGGCAAGTAGGTATATAAATGCTATATACTAATGTTAAATTCCCAAAAGTTTGGGAGCTTTTGTAGTAGACAAACAAAAGCCCTAAAATATGGAATTAACTGAATGGAGGCAAGAAGGATGTCCCAAAAAGGAATTCTCTATCCTGGGCAAAGGAAGATGCAATGAGATCAACAAACTATCCCATAAGTGGAGTTTTAAGTTCACAGATCAGAAAATTTCCAATTAATGGAGGGAAAAAGCTTAAATCTAGCCCTCACTGAGCAATAAAAACATTGTTACTGATTTCAGATTTCAGCTATTTTATAAGAAAATATATTAAGAATTAAATTGGTGAAATTTTATCTTATTCCCAACTCTAGAGTGATATTCTGGAGTTGGGAAATGTAATACTAAAAAAAAAAAAAAAGTAGTGGGGAGGTGGAAAAGATGGCTGATTCGAAGCCGCCAGTGATGGTCCTTTCTATGGGAGCATCAAACTGAATACTATCCACACAAAAAAGTATAGGACCTAAAAGTCAAGGGAGAGAAAGAGTACCTGTATCTACCTTCATATTGCCGAGAGGCACTGAAGAGGGTGGGAAAGACAGTCTTGAAATGCTGATGCACTTTTCTCCCATTCACCACACACAGCGACTGTGTGGCGCAGACAGAGAATCCGTGTGCTTGCAGGAGGGAGAGTAAAGTGATTGTGGGATTTGGTATTGGAACTCAGTGCTGCCCTGTCACAGCAGAAAGCAACACAGGCAGATCTCAGTCAGTGACCACGGAGGGAGCATTTAGCCGTAGCCAGACAGGCATCACTCATTCCATCCCAGCGGTTGGAACTTGAATTCTGCCAAGCCTTACTACCACGGGCTAAAGTGCTCTGGGGCTCTAAATAAACTTGAAAGGCAGTCTAGGCCACCAGGACTGCAATTTTTGGGCAATTCCTGGTGCTGTGCTGGGCTCAGAGCCAATGGACCTTGCGACATGTGAACTAGTGAGATACTAGCTGGGGTGACCGAGGGAGTGCTCATGTCACCCCTCCCATAACCCCGGGCGGCATAGCTTGAAGCTCCAGAAGAGATTCCTTCCTTCTGCTTGAGGAGAGGAGAGGCGAAAGAGGACTTTGTCTTGCAACTTGGATACCAGCTCAGCCACAGTAGGATAGAGCACCAGGCAGAGTCCTGAGGCCCCAGTTTCAGGCTCTAGCTCCCTGACATTTCTAGACACACCGTGGGCCAGAAGGGAACCTGCTGCCTTAAAGAGAGGGACACAGTCCTGGCAGGATAATCAAATGCTGACTAAAGAGCCCTTGCGCCCTGCAGTGAGACCCATGCAGTACTTGTTGTGGGCCTCATGTGAGACTCAGAGATGTGCCGGCTTCAGGTGTGATCCAGCACATTCCCAGCTGTGGTGGCTGCAAGGAGAGACTCCTGTTTGAGGAAAGGAGAGGGAAGAGTAAAAGGAAGTTTGTCTTGCAGCTTAGTTAACAGCTGGCCACAGTGGGGCAGGGTACTAAGCGGGCTCCTGGAGGCCCCATTTCTAGGGCTTGGCTCTTGGATAGCATTTCTTGCCCTGCTCTGGGCCAGAGGGACATCCACCTCCCTGAAGGAAGAGTTCCAGGCCTTACAGCATTCACCACAAGCTGACTGAAGAGCACTTGGGCCTTGAGTGAACAACAGCAGTGGCCACGCAGTACTTGCCATGAACCTGGGGAGGTGTTGGCCATGGGTAGACTCCTCTGCTTGAGGAAAAGGGAGAGAAGAGTGGGAAGAACTGTGTCTTGTGGCTTGGGTGCCAGCTTAGCTGCAGTAGAATAGACCACCAGGTAGATTCCTAAGGTTTTCAACTCAGGCCCTAGCGCCCAGATGGCATCTCTGGACCTGCCTGGGGCTGGGGGAACTTGCCACCTTGAAGAGAAGAACGTAAACCTGGCTGGCTTCTCCACCTACTGACTGTAGAGCCCTAGATCCTTGAGTGAACATAGGTGGTAGTCAGGCAGTGGTTACTGTGGACCTTGAGTGAAGCCCTGTGTTATGCTGGCTTCAGGTCTGACCCAGGGAAGTCCCAGTTGTGGTGGCCACAGGGGTGCTCGTGTCACCTCTCCCCCAGCTCTGGGAAGCTAAGCACAGACTAGTTTGGGAGAAAGTTAAGGGAAGAGAAAAAGAGTCTTTGCCTTGTCATCTAGAGAATTCTTCAGGATCTTACCCAAAACCACTGTGGTACCTCTACAAGTCTGCAAGAGCCATAGTATCATAGTGAATGGGGAAAACCTGAAAGCTTCTCCTCTAAGATCTGGAACATGACAAGGATTCCCATTTTTACTCATGTTATTCAACATAGTACGAGAAGTCCTAACTAGAGCAACCAGAAAAGAGAAAAAAAAGTGGGGGCAAACAAAATTGGAAAGGAAGAAGTAAAATTACCTTCTTTGTAAATGATATGATCTTGTATTTAGAAAGATCTGAGGACTCCACCAAAAAACTACTGGAGATGATAAACAAATTTGGTAAGTTGCAGGATACAAACCCAACATACAAAAATCAGTAACATTTCTGTATGCCAACAGTGAACAATCTGAAAAAGAAATCAAGAAAGTAATCCCACTTATAACAGCTACAAATAAAATTTAATGCCTAGGAATAAACTTAACCAAAGAAGTGAAAGATCTCTATAATGAAAACTGTAAGACATTAATGAAAGAAATTGAAAAGGACACAAAACAGTGGAAAGATATTCCATATTCATGAATTGGAAGAATAAATATTGTTAAAATATCCAAAGCAATCTACAGATTAAATGCAATCCTTATCAAAATACCCATTGACATTCTTCACAGAAATAGAAGAAAAAAAATCCTAAAATGTATGGAACCACAAAAGACCCAGAATAGCCAAAACTATCCTGAGCAAAAAGAACAAAACTAGAGGAATCATTATCTGACTTCAAATTACACTATGGAGCTATAGTAATCAAAACAGCATGGCACTGGCATAAAAACAGACACCAAAAAAAGAGACCAATGGAACAGAATAGAAAACCCAGAAAATAATTCGTATATCTACTGTGAACTTATTTTTGACAAAGGTACCAAGAACATGCATTGAAGAAAACAGTCTCTTTAATAAACAGTGCTGGGAAAACTAGATATCCATATACAGAAGAATGAAACTAGACCCCTATCTCTCACCATATACATAAATCAAGTCAAAATGGATTAAAAACTTAAATCTAAGCTCTCAAACTATGAAACTACTAAAAGAAAACATTGGAGAAACTCTCCAGGACATTGGAATGGGCAAATTCTTGGGTAATACTCCATGAGCACTGGCAACCAAAGCAAAAACGGACAAATGGGATCTCATCAAGTTAAAAAGCTTTTGCACAGCAAAGGAAACATTATCGAAGTGAAGAGACAACCTGCAGAATGGGAAAAAACATTTGCAAACTACCTACCTGGTAAGGGATTAATTACCAGAATATATAAGGAGCTCAAAACACACAATAGGAAAAAGTCTAATAATTCAATTAAAAAATGAGTGAAAAATCTGAAAAGACATTTCTCAAAAGAAGACATACAAATTGCAAACAGGTATATGAAAAGGTGCTCAACATCATTGATCATCAGAGAAATGCAAATCAAAACTACCATGAGATATCATCTTACTCCAGTGATCGAAAAGACAGGCAATAACAAATGCTGGTGAGGACATGGAGAAAAGGGAATCCTCATACACTATTGGTGGGAATGTAAATTAATACAACTACTATGGAGAACAATTGGAGGTTCCTCAAAAAACTGAAAATAGAGCTACTATTTAATCCAGCAATTGCAATGTTAGGTGTATACACAAAAGAAAGGAAATCAGTATATCAAAGAGATCTCTGCACTCCCATGTTGATTGCAGCACTATTTGTAATAGCCAAGATTTGGAAGCAACCTAAGTGTCCATCAACAGATGAATGAATAGAGAAAATGTGCTACATATATACAATGGTATACTATTCAGCCATAGAAAAGAATGTGATACTATCATTTGTAATAAAATGGATGGAACTGGAGGTCATTATGCTAAGTGAAATAAGCCAGACACAGAAAGACAAACTTCACATATTCTCACTTATCTATGGAAGCTAAATATTAAAACAATTAAACTCATGGAGGTAGAGAGTGTAAGAATGATTCCCAGAGGCTGGGAAGAGTAGCAGGGATGGGGGGAAAGTGGGACTGGTTAATGAGTGCAAAAATATGGTTAGATAGAATGAATAAGATCCAGTGTTTGATAGCACAACACAGTGACTAAAGTCAACAATAATTTATTGTATATTTAAAAATAACTAAAAAATCCAGGCGCAATGGCTCATGCCTGTAATCCCAGCACTTTGGGAAGCCAAAGTGGGTGGATCACCTAAGGTTAGGAGTTCAAGACCAGCCTGGCCAACATGATGAAACCCTGTCTCTACTAAAAATACAAAAATTAGCCGGGCATGGTGGTGGCTAAAAATTAGCCCCAGCTACTTGGGAGGCTGAGGCCGGAGAATTACTTGAACCTGGAAGTCGGAGGTTGCAGTGAGCTGAGATCACACCATTGTACTCCAGCATGGACAAGAAGAGCGAAACTCTGTCTAACAACAAAAAAAAGAAAACTGAAAGAGCATAATTGGATTGTTTGTAACGCAAAGAAAGGATAAATGCTTGAGGTGATGGATATTCCATTTAGCCCATGTGATTATTACACATTGTATGCCTGTATCAAAATATCTCATGTACCCCATAAATATATACACCTACTATGTACCCACAAAAATTAGAAATTAAAAAAGTAACAAAAAGAAAATAGTAGTGACTTGGCAGGGTTAGACATTTTAGAATTGGCAGCAATAAGGTATTAGTAACAAAACTTTTCTTTAATCATATTAACCAAAAACAGCATCAGCAACAATAACATCAAAAACACAGAACAATTAAACTGTGAATTTCACAGGAGAAAATGAGATTTGAAGAGTAAAAAAATGAAGGAAGCAAAGCAAAATATGCAATTTAAATGAATTATTCTCTAGGATATAAAAATGGTGAGAATTAAACTGAAACCTAGTTTCGACTCATTGCACTTTTTTTGTTTTTTGTTTTTGGTAGAGACAGGGTCTCACTGTGTTGCCCAGGCTGGTCTCCCAACTCCTGGGCTTAAGCGATTCTCCCACCTTGGCCTCCCAAAGTGGTGGGATTACGGGTGTGAGCCACCATGCCCAGTCCAAATCACTAAACTTTTGAAAGCACCTCTTCTTTTGTGTATACCGTAATTTGAAAATATAAACTTCAAAATGAGATAGTAGTATAAAACCTGTTGAAATGAACATGGCAGAGTTCACTGCAGCCCAAAGACAGACTCCCATCTGGTTCTCGGGGGCACCAAAGAGAACGGGCTTGCTCAGAGCCTCACTATCTCCTTCTAGGGGGTCTCATCTTTCATCACCAAAGGCTGTGCAGCCAGGATGGGCACCTAGGTCTCAGTGTTTACATAAAAAGGAACACTACAAAGATGCATGAGAGAGGACAGAAGCAAGGACGTTCTTAATTTCCCTGATGTAACTTGCTAAAAGTTTTCTTTTAAGTGAAAAGAAATCATGCCTGTAATCCTGGCACTCTGAGAGGTCAAGGTGGGTGGATCACTTGAGGTCAGGAGTTCGAGACCAGCCTGGCCAACATGGTGAAACCCTGTCTCTGCTAAAAATACAAACATTAGCTGGGTATGGTGGCATGTGCCTGTAGTCCCAGCTACTCAGGAGGCTGAGGCAGGAGAATCGCTTGAACCTGGGAGGTAGAGGTTGCAGTGAGCCAAGATCGGGCCAGTGCACTCCAGCCTGGGCAACAAAGCAAGACTCTGTCAAAAAAAAAAAAAAAAAAAAAAAAAAAAAAAAAAAAAAAAAAAAA
>NW_016804580.1:5470942-5497069 GCF_001698545.2 Rhinopithecus bieti | reverse complement strand
AAAGAAAGAAAGAAAGAAAGAAAGAAAGAAAGAAAGAAAGAAAGAAAGAAAGAAAGAAATCAGACATCTGTTTTTCTTGTAGAATAGGTAGGACTTGAAGGAATGCACTGAGAAGGTGAAGGCTGACTTAGGTGTGTGTCATTAAATGATAGTTTAGCATGCTATGACTGCAGGGGCTTAGCTCTCATCACAGTAGCCTCGCACATTTGTGTCAGTTATTTTTTTATTTTTTATTTATTTATTTATTTATTTATTTGAGATGGAGTCTCGCTCTGTCACCCAGGCTGGAGTGCAGTGGCCAGATCTCAGCTCACTGCAAGCTCCGCCTCCTGGGTTCACACCATTCTCCTGCCTCAGCCTCTTGAGTAGCTGGGACTACAGGCGCCCGCCACCTTGGCCGGCTAGTTTTTTGTACTTTTTAGTAGAAACGAGGTTTCACCGTGTTAGCCAGGATGGTCTCGATCTCCTGACCTTGTGATCCACCCGTCTCGGCCTCCCAAAGTGCTGGGATTACAGGCTTGAGCCACCGCGCCCGGCCTTGTCAGTTATTTTTTTGTTCTTTATTTTTAAATCCCCACCCCTCAGCTTTATTAAGGTACAATTAACAAATAAAAGTTGTATATATTTACAGGGTACAAAGTGATATTTTTATATATGTCTACATTGTGAAATGTATGAGTCAAGCTAATTAACCTATCCATCACTTCATGTAGTTATTTTTAAAAATGTTTTTTGAGACAGGGTCTCTCTCTGTCACCCAGGCTGGACTGCAGTGGTGTGGTCATAGCTCTCTGCAACTTCCAACTCCTGGGCTCAAGCAGTCCTCCCACCTCAGCCTCCTGACTACTGGGGCTCCAGGTGCATGCCACCACACCTGGCTAATTTTTAAAATTTTTTGTAGTGAAGGAGTCTTGCGGTGTTACCCAGGCTGGTCTGGAACTCCTGGCTCAAGCAATCCTCCCGCCTCGGCCTCCCAAAGCGCTGGGATTACTGGCATGAGCCGCCACACCCAACTGTATGTCTTCTTCTGAGAAGAATCTATTCAGGTCTGTTGTCCATTTTAAAATTGGGTTATTTGTTTTGTTGATATTGAATTGGTTGAGATCCTCATATATCTTGAATATATAAGAGTAACTTCTTATCAGATGTATGATTTGCAGGTTGTTCCCTCCCATTCCATAGGTTATCTCTTCACTCTGTTGATTGTTTCCTTTGCTGTGCAGAAGCTTTTTAGTTTAATGCAATCCCCTTTGTCTATTTTTGCTTTTGTTGCCTCTGCTTTTGGGGTAACATCCAAAAAATCGTTGTCCAGATCAATGTCATGGAGCTTTTCCCCTATGTTTTCTTCTTGTAGCTTTATACCGTCAGATCTTACATTTAAGCCCCTAATTAATTTTGAGTTGATTTTTGTACATGGTGGGAGATAAAAGTCCAGTTTCACTCTTCTGCATGTGGATATCTAGTTTCCTCAACACCGTTTATTGTCAAGATTGTCCTTTCCCTATTGTATGTTCTTGGTACTTTTGTCAAAGATCAATTGATCATAGTAGTGTGGATTTATCTGTGAGCTCTCTGCTCTGTTCCATTGGTCTATATGTCTGTTTTTATGCCAGAAGCAAACTGTTAGAACTAATAAATGAGTTCAGTAAAGTTGCAGGATACAAAATCAACATACAAAAATCACGCCGGGCATGGTGGCTCATGCCTGTAGTCCCAGCACTTTGGGAGGCCAAGACGGGTAGATAACTTGAGGTCAGGAGTTCGAGACCAGCCTGGCCAACATGGTGAAATCCCACCTCTACTAAAAATACACAAATTAGCTGGGCATGGTGGTGGGTGCCTGTAATCCCAGCTACTCAGGAGGCTGAGGTAGGAGAATTGCTTGAACTGGGAGGCAGAGGTTGCAGTGAGCCAAGATTGCCCCATGGTACTCCAGCCTGGGCTACAAAGCAATATTCTGTCTAAACAAACAAACAAACAAAAATTAGTAGCATTCGTATACACTAACAATGAACTTTCCAAAAAAAAAAAAAGAAAACACCCCAAGAAAATAATCTCTTTTACAATAGCATAAAAAATTGAGGAATAAATTAAACCAAGGAGGTGAAAGATCTGTACACTGGAAACTATAAAATATTGATAAAAGTAATTGAAGAAAACACAAATAAGTGAAAAGACATCCTATGTTCATGAATTGGCAGAATTAATATTGTTAAAACATGTATATTACTCAAATCGATCTATAGACCCAATGCAATCTCTATCAAAATTCCAATGGCATTTAAAAAAACAGTCCTAGAATTCATATGAAACCATAAAAGACCAGGAATAGTCAAAGCAATCTTGAGCTACAGGCATCGCACTACCTCATTTCAAAATGTTCCACAAAGTTATAGTAATCAAAACAGCATGTTACTGGAGTAAAAATATCAGTTGTTTTTTAAATGCCGAAATGAGCTTATTTGAGGAAAAAAATGGTAATAGAGACTAGGAGTACAGACACATTTACATTTACTTTAATACTCTTGAATGTCAACTGGTTGGTTTTAGCCTCCCAAATATACATTTTAGTGGCAGAAATTCTAGCCTTTAAGTCAGTCCTGACTACTTTGTAATTTATATAGCCCTCACTTATAAAAAATACATTTTAAATTTCATTTATTACTTATAATTAATACCTTTTCTCACTTTATTTCCAAACCAAATACACACCAAACACACACCAAGCTCACATTTTTAGAAAGTTTCATTTATAACAAATCAAAGGCTGATGTCTTGGCCTGACCACATGCTCCTGCAGGGGATCAGGGTATGCCACCCCAAAATATGCCACCGTGGCATGAGGATTATTTTGAGCTGAAGGCAATGAAAATCAAATAGGAAGCATTCTCTTCTCTCCTCTTTTCTGTCTAAAAGCAGGGCATAAGTTTCCATCTGTGAAGGTTTCCCCTGCCCTGTACCAGGAAGACGAGACAACTGTACCAGGAAGTTGGAGGGTCAGCAAAATGAATCTGTGTGAACAGATTTTACTAAAATAACCCTTGTATCTCATTAGCTTTCTCCATATAGTTCCCACTCATTTTGCTACAATTTATTGTCCCTTGAAGCCCAAATCCTTTTTCCTTTGTTACTATGGCAAATGTCCCCAAGTCTAATCACTTCCTTGGGTTTTCCTTCTTTTCTGTGACCTCCCATGCATGTAAATATCAATAAACTGTGTATTCCATTTCTCCTGTTTATCTTTTATCAGTTAAATTTGAAGGACCCAAGTCACTGAACACAAGAGGGCAGAGGAAAAGTTTTTCCTCCTCAACACTCCTGCATTTTTTCCTTTTTAAATAATTTATTTTACATCTATTATACCACACAGCATGCCTGATATATAACTCCTTGATAAGATAAAGCAAAGACAAAAAAAAAAGTTTATCTTATGAGAAAAAAGATGCACCATCACATAGAGTCTTCAAATATCATTGCACTTTAACTTTCATAATTTGACAGTCATGAAACTATCTGCAGAACGGTTTAAACAGGCAAATTAAAGAATACTTTTAAGCAGACCTGACTGTCCTAAATTGTTAGGTATGCATTTTGCAAACATTACTTATATCGATGGTAACGGTGGCGCTGGGGAATGTTGTGCCTTTTCCTGCCTGCCCGGTGACGATCGCCATAGGATGTTGGGATGAGTGGCCCTTTCCAGGGCCAAGGCTCTTGAGCCTACAGATGGCAGCCCATGTCTGTCCCTGTGCTTGTGGCCTGGCTTGGTGATTGCCTGGGTGTCAGGATTTCTTCCGGTAGCTTTATGAAAAGCATCCATGAGGCCAAAGAATTTGTATGTGGACTCTTCATACACTAGCTCACCGATCAGGTAAGAACTCAGGCCTCTCAGAGCCCCAAATGATATCCAGCTTGTTCCTCTGCAGCAGACCGAAAGCTTGCAACAAACTTTAGCTGACTAATACTATGATGAACAGGCTTGCTGTAGGTTGCACCCTTAGAGTAAATCCCCATCTTAGCTGACTTGCTGGTTGCTGCCAGATGGAAATGCACAAATTTTAGATGGAGTTTGAATCATCTTTGTGCCAAGGCAAAATAAATGGAAAATACATCTTTACAATAAGGGCTACTATTTGATGAAAATTTCATTTGTGGCAGAATTGTCACAAATACCATGAATCTTCAAGTAATACTATAGAGTAAATATTGTTAAACCCATTTGCAGGTGAGAAAATCAAGGTTCCAAGCAGCGAAGTATCTTATCTGGGGTCATATAGCCAGTAACTAGCAGAGCCTGGATTTGAATCCACAATTGTGTGACACCCAAAGCCTACATTTTTTTTTTTTTTTTTCAGCAGCAGATGCTATCAATGTTAAAGTTTTTAAATTATTGGAAGCGAGTTCATATTTAGAACTTGCTGGCCACCTGGCAATATTTGGGAGAGCTGTTCACCACCTTTAAATAAATAAATAGCTGCTGCTCCCCACTCCGGAACAAACCAGATAGAGTTTCCCCTGTGAGAGGCAGCTCCTTGGCAAATCTATGCCTGTAATTTGGAGCAGTGTCCCTTGTGACTTGGGCTCATGATTGGTTTGCTTTCTCTGTCCCTGGCTGTGGCTCAATTTGGAGGAAACTTCTGGATTCCTCTCCATGACTTCTTAAGTAAATTCTGTATACTTAACCTGATAACTACCCTCTCATCTGTTTTAGGTTTTGGGGGGTTGGGATGCCAGCTTCTCTGGGTGTTACTGAAAAAGTCTTCCCCAAAAATTCTGAGTGCAGAGGTGGACTTACCTTGAAGCTAATGACACTCACGTCAGGTCCTCTCAGTGCAGAGCCCCTTCCCAGGGGCACTGTGTTCCTACGGTAGTAGTTTAGTAAAATTAGCAAAAGTATGATTTTTTTTTTCTTCAAGACTGAGTCTTGCTCTGTTGCCCAGTCTGGACTGCAGTGGCACAATCTTGGCTCACTGCAACCTCCACCTTGTGGGTTCAAGCGATTCTCCTGTCTCAGCTGCCTAAGTAGCTGGGATTACAGGCATGTGCCACCACACCCAGCTAATTTTTGTATTTTTAGTAGAGATGGGTTTTTGTCTTTCTTCCTCTCCTCGTCTTATTTCTCCTTGAGTTGGATGGCATTGAAGTGGCCACAGGCACTTGGATATGTGGCTGAGGGGAAGTCAGGTTGGGGGTATATATTTAGTGAGAGTTTAGCAGGGTGTGTTCCTGTGGTTCAGAGTCACTCTGTAGACAACTTGTGGTTGGCGCTCCCACGTAGGAATGGGTTTCAGCAGTACCCTACTGCACACTGTGGCAACTTGACTGGAATTATGAATGACGGCCTAGAGTCAGAGGCAGAATTGTGATGTGAACCTGTCTCAGGGTACTGACCCTGCGAGGAAGTAGGAAGTGAAGGAGGAACAAGTAGAACTAGAAACTAGTTTGGGAGGCCAGGTGAGTTGGCCCACACCTGTAATCCAGCACTTTGGGAGGCTGAGACAGGAAGATCACTTGAACCCAGGAGTTTAAGACCAGCCTGAGCAACATGGCAAGACCCTGTCTCTATAAAAAACCAAAACCAAAACAAAACCTGATCAAGCATGGTGGCACATGCCTATAGGACCAATTACTCAGGAGGCTGAGGTGGAAGGATCTATTGAGCCTGGGAGGTTGAGGCCGCAGTGAGCTGTGACTGTGCTACTGCACTCCAGACTGGATGACAGAGTAAGATCCTGTCTCAAAAACAAAAACAAAGCAAAACAAAAAAATCTAGTCTGTGGAAAATATTATGGTCATGGGCCAGCCAGTTAATAAACAGATTATATCTTTTTCTTTGCTTTTTGTGGCACTTGCGGTATTTATTAGTTTTAAAAGATGTGTTATTTGTTGTGATTTCTTTTCTCATTCTGAATATTTACTGTTGTGCTACATTTTGCATTCATAAGTTTGTATCGTTTTGCCTAATTTGCTCCCTGAATACAGATGCTCCAGAGAATCCTCCCAAATGTGAGTTTATGAGCACCATGAAATGTCCATCACAAACACACATTCTTCATTTGTGCAGATCTTTTAAAAACTCTTTTTAAAAGATACGGGATCTTGCCCTGTCACCTAGGCTGGAGTACAGTGGCGCGATCATAGCTCACTGCAGCCTCGAACTCCTGGTCTCAAGAAATCTTCCTGCCCCAACTCCTGAGTAGCTGGGACTGCAGGTGCGTGCCACCACGTGCCACTAATTTGTGCAAATGTAACCCACTTGTATGTTAGGTAAGAAGACAGAAACTAAAAGTTCATTGTAGTGATTTCGATCTAATCTTCAAGTTTTGTGGATTTAAAACTCTGGGCGAGTGGAAGTTGACATCTCTTCATGGGGTTGGAGGGGTCAGGGTAGGGTGAGGCAGGTGGCACAGGGAGGGTTTCACACTTTATTGCTCCTCCCTGGCAGGGAAAAGGGAACTAGATTCCAGGAGATGGGGGCACGGAGCAGGTCCCCTCCTTTAATTTATTTTCCATTCTTTTCTTAAAGAACACAGGATATTCTCTTTAAATAATCTAATGTTAAGAATGTAGCTAAAAATATTGACAATGATTAATTCTGGGAGCTTCAATTAAAAGCGATTTCCATTTTTTCCCTTTTTACATGCTATGTAGTTTCTGACTTTTCTGTAAATACCATGTATTAGCAGTTAAAAAAGAAGCACCTGAACAACCTTTTCCTCACTGTACCCAACAATCTTGCATGTGTGCATGTGTGTGTAATGTGTGTGTGCATGTGTGTGCACGTGTGTAATGTATGTATGTGCATGTGTGTGCATGTGTGTAATGTGTGTGCGTGTGTAATATGTATGTGTGCATGTGTTCATGTGTGTAATGTATGTGCATGTGTGTGTAATGTGTGTGCACATGCATGTGTAATGTGTGTGTAATATGTGTGTGTGCATGTGTGTATGGGGTAGTTATTATACTGGGGAGATCATTTTCCTTTCTTCTCTTCTTGTTTCTTTCCTTCCTCCCTCTCTTCATTTTTCCCTTAGCACAAATGCATAAAGGCTTATTAGTGTCTTAACAAACCTTCAGAAACTACAAAAAATGCTTTATTTGATACCATTAAAATACGTGCAAGATAAATTTTAATTTGAAAAACATAAGATAGAAAGCACTTTTCTTTGCCTTTTGTGTGTGTGCATGATATATACACTATATATGCATATATGTTATATACATATATAGATATCATGAAATTCAAATTACCAATTAGTTGTTGAAAATTGAAGAACACTAAGGCAAAAGTTAGATTTAATTATCTGTCTGTATTATCATCATTCAAGACACAAAACTGCTGAGCTTTAGAATTGTGGGGAAAATCTATTGTCTGTGACAACTCCCTTTACTGGGCCGATACTTACATGAAAGTCCAGGAGACACAGTTTACTGCTTTTAAGGAAGAGCTGGTCCTTTTCCTCACAAATGATTTGTGGTGTCTCCAGCTTGTTGGACTTCCTCTGGGCACAGAACACGGAAGATGAGCAGGTATATAATATATAGATATTTGCTGGTCCTTTTAAGAGAGGAATATTTGCAGTAAAAATAGAATAATTTATTTAAGATATAAACTCAACTTACATTATAGCTAAAGGCTGATATAGAACCCATTTCTAAGGTTTTTCTCTATTTACTCCTCAAGCCCAGGTTGCCCCAGGCCTTACCCTGCCCTGGTTTTTCTCTGCCTCGGGACATTCTCATTGCTAAGTCCTGAGAGCATCCTCATGAATACGTCATTAGCACTTCCTGGCTATTCATTAGCAAAGTTAGTGTCTTCTCCTGGTTACTTAAAAATCTCTTGGTCAGCCCTGTAACTGCACACAGGAGGCATTCAGACAGTGTTGTTTTGAAAGTGCATTTTATAGACACTGTTCTTTAGACTGAAGCTTCCCTCTCTCCCCTCCTCTCCCGTTTTCCTCTCCCTGCACGCAACCAGCTCTCCATCTCCATCTGTTTTCAATCTTCTCTAATGTCCTTTCTGTGGGCACAGGAGCCCAGACACTCTACATTCTGATTTTTTAAAGGGAGCCAAATCAGTTTGCAACAAGACCAAATACAAGTTCAAGGAAACTGAACCATCAAGTGAAATTTGCCTGTCAAGCTTATCTTTTTTCTGCATTCTTTGAGTATTAGTGAGTAAACAGGAATGGCATAATAAACTATCATTTCAATCCAACTTTGGGCAACCATCAGCTTGAAGGGCTTGGGTTATTGTGAGATAAAGTGAGATGAGACATGGCTAAATTCTAACTGGGTGCCTGGCACATGGTGAGCATTTGATATTAATTCATGGCCTTCTTTTTGTCACGGTGGTCTGGTTCCATTTGTAGCTGCTACTGTGTAGCTGTGCACCATGAAGAATCACTAAGAACTTAATGAGCTGTATTTTCTCCAAAGCCATAGGCTTTGTCAACACAATGCTAAACATTGTGACAATTTTTGACTGAATTGAGTTAACTGACTGAATGTTTTGAAGTATTGACACAGCAGCTAAAAGAGTGAGAACGGTAGTCAAGCCAGCTATTTGCTATGATGAAAAGTGGCAAGTATTTCAAAAATAAAACTAGTGTCGAAACACGAGAAGCCAGTGGAAGTTGCAAGTGCCCACAGGGACTCTGGAAAGTACTCGCTGAAGGACCGGGCTCAGGAACCAGGTGTGGTAACAAAAATCTAAAGACATCCGTGGTCATCCAACAAGCTAAGCAAAGCTGAAGGACCGGGTGATTCCACCCCTTTCACCGAAATTCCGTAATTTACTTCCTTAATAGAAAATGGGAAGTTTCACAAACTCTTGAGAAATGATGAGCGATAGTTTATTCCTTCCATCTTTTCAGCTGTTGCTTGCCTTTCCTTCCTTCCTCCCATCACTCTGAGGTGGGGTAGCGCTGTCCAGACATTAGTGCTGGGTGTTCAAAATCTTTGCAAGAAAAGTTGGGGCCAAGATTGCACTAACTGGGAAATCTTTGTTTGTCAGTTTAATTTTCAGTGAATTTCCTGAAAGATTAAAAAGATTGTGTTGGACATTACTGGTATATATAAATTTATAAGTTGTTATATATGCATATTATATGTAACATAATAAATCATATATTTGTATTATCTCTCTGATATATTATAAATATATTGTACATAGTATTATATATAGTATATATAGTATTATCACTCAGATGTGAGATAATACTGTATATATACTATATCTAACATAGTATATATTATATGTATACTGTGTAATAGATGTATAATATGCAATAATAATATATGTTTAACATTTACATATGTACATATGTTTATATATATATATGAAGAGAGAGAGAATTGAGTCATTTAAAACCCTGAAATGTATTTACTAGCATTACATAAGAGCAAACACACTTGATAATAACTTGGTAGGTCATTGATGAAAGGTTTCTGACCTAAGCATGAGTGAGAAATTCTGTGCTTCTCCAATTACCGTTGGAGAATGAATGAAGCCATGACGACAGATCCATTTCCATCATCACAATAACTGCTGGTTTGAGGATCCTTCCCCAACAAAAGGATCTCCCTTGGCAATGGCCAACTTTGTTGACACAACAAACATTTGTCACAACAAAATTTTACCTTTACAAAAGGACTTAGACAGGTTTTTGAAGTTGATGTAACTGGGTTTGGCATCTCTGTTCAAGAGGGAATGGCAATGAGTTGGCTTTCCTCATCAGGAAAGCAAGACCTTTACAGGGGCCAGTCTTTTCTCCAGTTAAGTGGAGAGAAGGTTTTGACTGCACACATCAGCTAACTCAGGAGAAAAAAAAACCTTAGGGTTTTGTTTTGTTTTTTGTTTTTCTTTTGAGATAGTCTCACTCTGTTGCCCAGACAGGAGTGTAGTGGCAAGGTCACAGCTTACTGCAGCCTCCACCTCCTGAGTTCAACCGATCCTCCCACCTCAGCCTCCCTAGTAGCTGGGACTACAGGTGTGGATGACCACACCCAGCTAGTTTTTCTTATTTTTTTGTAGAAACGGAGTCTTCCTGTGTTGCCCAGGCTGGTCTCAAACTCCTGACCTCAGGTGATCTGCCTGCCTTGGCCTCCCAAAGTGCTGGGATTAGAGGTGTGAGCCACCATGCCCGGCCCAAGATGTTTTTCCTATGAGGAACAGAAACCCTAGTTCAAATGATCTTAAACAGTAAGCACATTTTGAGGCTTATGGAACTGGAGGTATTGAGCAATTGGGGCTTTAGGGTCAGCTTAACCAGATGGGTCTGGTTTTGGGGAAATTCTATCGTCTGTACCCTCTGCTTGCTCTTGGTTTAATTCTAAGGTCCCTCATCCTGACAAGCATGACACCAGCTCCTGGCTCCACAAGGATAATCATGGAGTGCAAGGAAAGACAGTGTCAGCTTGGATGGCCTTTCCCAGCAGGGCAACAATCCCTTCTAGACCCAGGCATTGATTATCTTTCTGTTTCTCCATCTTTGATGTGTAGGCCTCTGTTCTCATGCTTTTTCCTCGTGATCTCAAGATGGCTGCTGGGCCTCCAGGAGTCACAACTGTGGTTCCAAAAAAAACAAAAAAAAAAAACAAAAAAAAAACCAGTCAAGTGCCTAATTGTATCAGGACACAGGAGAAACTTCCTGGAAGACACACCCTGCAGACTTCTGCTTATGTGCTATTGGCACGTATTGAGTCCTATGGTCACTGGGACATATACTTCTAGCTGCCTACCTGAAGTCCATTTTCTTCTCTTTCTTTTCAACAGAATCTTGACTTTTTTCAGAGAGGCAATGCATCCATGAAAAAATACACATCTCCCGAGGCTAGACTTTCCAGTTTTAGCAAAAACAAAAAACAGGATACCCAGCATGGGACATACATACTTCTACTAAGAATTATTTGTTGTTTATCCGAAATTCAAATTTAAACCGAACATCCTGTGTTTTATCTGGCAACCTTTCCCTAGGTTTTCTTAAGACAGCGTAGTCATGAAAGAGACCGTCCCATGAGAGGGGGGCTTCCAGAAAATCTTTTGAAAAGTGACTAAACTTGTCAGACACATTCCTTTTGTCTTTCGCACCATCTTGCAACTAGGAGATACAATTCATACTTTAAGGATTGCAGAGAAAGAAGGGAGGATAAGCCAGATTCCTTAAACATCTCTGAGTTACTTACTCCCAGATTCCTTGCTGTATAAAAACAAACAAAGGGCACCCTTATTTGGCCAAGTCACCGTAGTTCAGTTACTATCACATGCTATCAAGAGCAGTCTTGACTCATCTAGTTACTCCTTGCTGGAAGGGTGAGGTGGAGACTGGCTGGTTGTTTACCAAACTGTTCTGTTTTCTTTTTCCCTGCCATGCTGTTGGACTACATTTTCCCAGGCCCCTGCAGTTAAGTGGGGTTGTAGGGCTGAGTTCCAGCCAATGGAACGTGGGTGGAAGGAACGTATATGACTTCCAGGCCTGCTCCTTGCTTGTGCTCTCCCCACCTGCAGCAAGAACAGGGACCATAGGGAATAGTGGAGACATTGGAGGAAAGCAACTTGGGTTCATGGTGACTTCTGGGAGTAGACCCTCCCATTTCATGCTGACCCTCATTGTACTGTAATATGAGCAAGAAATAAACTTCCCTTGTGTCAAGTCACTGAAACTGTCCCTGTAAACTTTATAAAATTAATTAGGGAAGAAGGGAGGGAGAGAAACAAAAATAAACCAAGTTTGTAGCATATTCAGCATTAATCATGAGGTCAGCCTGCTCTCTGACCTCTTCCTTGTAGTCGTTCGGTACCTATTGCCTCAGAATCACATAGACCCTGTTACAAGATTATAGTTCCCTTAACTGCCCTACAGACAACAACTTGAACATTATGAGACGTTAATTTTTCCCTTTGAGATACTCTTTCAGGTCCTGGATACTAGTGAAACTATTGATGTTAGCTGGTCTGAAGGACCCCCAGGAGCTGTCACCAAAGAATGCAATTTCCATATCTTGATGATTTCATCCATCTTACCTTGACCAATCAATGACCCCAATTTTCTAGCCCTTCATCATCCACAATCTTCTTAAAAACCCCAGCCTAGAACTCCTCAGGGAAATGGATTTGAGGGTTTCCTCTCATATCCTCACTTTGCACCCTGTGATCATTAAACTCTTTCTCTGCTGCAAACTCTGCTGTCTCAGTGTAATTGGTTTGTTACTGTGCAGTGGACATATGAACCTGTTGGTCCTGTGACACCACTGAGATGCTAGGTTCTTTGGGATCAACTAATTCAACAGTATCTGTCATAAGAGAGACTGCTTCAGGCCTACGTTCCAAGTAAAAATCTTGAGATTCACCCCATTGGGCCCTGTATCTTCTGTCCACTTTTTAATGAATGGTTTCTAGAACCTGGAGAGAGATGTTCCATAGGTATAGCTAGTCTGTGGGTAGAGGGCTGCTTTTCCAGTCCTAGGACCTTAGGCTGAGAGATGCAACTAGTCTGTAAGGAGGGAGCCAGGGGAAGAACTACTCTAGCTTTACCCTTCCCCTGCTCCATGATCTCCCGCAGGGGCTCCCATTGGCCAAACCCAATCGGAAGCCCAAGGTCATGAGAGCCCATGATGTAGTCCAGCCAGGTCAGGCTCCTAGGGGAAAGTAGGGTGGAGAAAGGAGGAGAAAACAGGCTGTGTGTGTGCACAGTCAATACAAAAACCAAATCTGGGTTCTGTTAGGATGTTGGAAAGGGGACAATGATGTCATCTTTATAGAGTTAATAAGAATTCTGGACAGAAATATTGTTATAATGAAGTATTAATCAGGCTGCACTTTGACCCACTTCCTTATGACTGAAAGTCACGTAGTACTAGATATAGACCATTCACATCCCCATCATTCCTATAGATAGGATGTCTGACATTAGAATTATATGGCTTTTGGTTGGGTGTGGTGGCTCATGCCTGTAATCCCAGCACTTTGGGAGGCCAAGGTGGGTGAATCACCTGAGGTCAGAAGTTTGAGACCAGCCTGGCTAATGTGGTGAAACCCCATCTCTACTAAAAATACAAAAATTAGCCAGTCACGGTTGCAGGTGCTTATAATCCCATCTACTCAGGAGGCTGAGGCAGGAGAATTGCTTGAACCCAGGAAGCAGAGATTGCAGTGAGCTGAGACTGCACCACTGCACTCTAGCCTGGGCTATAGAGCAAGACTCTGTCTAAAAAAAAAAGAAAGAAAGAAAAAGAAAAGAATAATATGGCTTTTGCTTAAGATAGGATCCCCAACATTGGAATTGTAAGGCTTTTAAGAATTACTTAATATGTTTTTCTGGTCCTGAATTCCAGTGAAACAGCTGATGCCAACCAGCTGGAAGACTCCCACAGAGAAATGGGATTGGCATGGAAATACAGCTTCTTCATCCCCCTGTCCCATGACTTCATCTTGCACTCTTCTACCAGTCAATGATCTCTATACTTCAGCCCACTCCGAAACTCTCAAAAACCCTAGCCTCAAACTCCTTGGTAAGATAGATTTGAGGTTTCCTTCTGTCTCCTCATTCAGTGGCCCTACTCTTAAACTTTTTTATCTGCTGCAACCCAGTGTCTAGGTATGTTGACTTGCCATAAGCAATGGGCAGGCAATGAACCTATTACAGTTACAGTAAGGGAGGGCGAGGAGCAATCCACTGTTTCTACCCCCCTGGTTAGATAAATTCATGGCTACAATTTATTTTGAGATAAAATATTTTGGCCATGTGACAAGTACATAAAAAGAATGACTTCTGAATTTTCACTAGCACATGATAAATTCCAGGTTCTACAAGATGTCAAGTAACTTATTTCTCAAAGCATTAGAGTTGCTAGGACGAAATAACTTATTTTAGTAGTATTCAATTTATATATTTGCTTTAATTCTTCTGCCAGAACTCCTTACTTAATTCTGTCTCCTTAGGATTTAAAAGTGTTCCTGCTAACAGTGATTAGGATATTAGCAAGACCCATTGTGTTATTAATATTTTACATAATCCAATGATCATTTTATTGGCCAGCACTTTTTGGTCTCTTGTCATTGGTTTTATTCCAGAACATCCTGATGAAGCTGATGCTGAAGACAATCTTAGGTTTGTACTTTTAGTACTGAGTGAATTCCCATATTAATTGACACTTGATGACTAATGGTTCGTGCATAATCTTAACATTATTTTTGTGCCTGCTGATATTAATCACAACAGTTCTACTAATGCATTGTTGAATTATATGTTGAATTAAATTGTTTTGAAGATTATCATATATCTTATTCTGTGGAGGCTTTCCTTAGGTGCATGTTTATGAGATTTTTGGTGACAATCACACTTTCCTACCTATCCCTGTGAGTGAGGTAGAATAGGTGTTATTATTATGTAAAAATTTGGTTAGTATCTAATACTTATTATAGAGCAATCATATCTAAATATAAGGTGAAAATAAAAATCACCTTTGTTCTACTACCCAAATTTAGCTTTGATTAATAGGTTGGTGCCAAAGTAATTGTGTTTTTTTCCATAATATATTGGTATAGATTCTTTCAGAATTTTCTCCGAGACTTAATAAGCTTTCTTCTTACAAAAATGGGATCTATACTGTTTTGTAATTTGTTTTTTTTTTTTTTTTGCTTACATCATGAGTATTTTTTCATATTAAAAAATATACTTCTGCAATGTCACTTTTAATAGCTGCAAAGTATTCCACTAAAGATATACTGTAATTTATTTAAATACTCTCTTGATTTGGATATTTGATTTGCTTATTTTCGACATTATATACATTGCCCTGAATATAATTATGTATTCATCACGATACACATTCATTCAGCTCTTGTCCAATTATTTTAGAACAAATTAGCTAGAAATAGAACTGCTGGACTACATGGTAGACAAAATATTAAGGCTTTTGCTACATATTTGGGGCAGATATTATAATCTTATTTTGTAAAAAGTATCCCTTCAGTGTCATCTACCAATTCGCCTGTTTCAGTCATGAATTAGACTCCTTTGTTGTTGTAATATTGGATTGGAAGATGCAGATGACACTGATAAATTCTTGTTTGCATCCCTAGATTCAACTTGGAGTGCACGTGAGCATTCGTAGTTGCCAACAGCAGAAATGGACGCTGACTCATTGAAGCAGGAAAGTAGTTTATGAAATAGTAGCTCTTTGAATTATTGGAGGGCTGGACCCTGGTGCAAGGCCAGTCAGCCAGAAAAAGGGATGAAAATGATGCAGCAGAAAAAAACCATGTCTGCTGCCACAGAATTCTAAATGTCACGGTTTCATGATGGGGACTGCAGTAGGCTCTGTCAGTGCCCCACCTGTAGTTGCTTGGCGTCCACTACTCCTTCCTCAGTCACCTGTGATCCTGAAAGTACCTGTGATTCTCTCCTGAGGGCTGCCTCTGACAATGCTCTGCCCACCCCAGATGGGGCAGGCTGGGTGTCATGGAGTGATGATGCCCTCAGGACGAAAGAGAATCAGGATGTATTCCTCTGCTAGGGTTGCCTTAACAGAATCCCACAGCCTGGAAAGCTTAAACAATAGAAATCTATTTTCTCACGGTTCTGGAGGCGAGAAGTCCAACATCAAAGTTCTGGCCCGTGTAGTTTCTGGTGAGGGCTCTCTTCCTGGCTTGCAGACAGCTGCCTTCTTGCTGTGTCTTTATATGGTGTGTCATCATGTGTGCACGGAGAGAGAGAGAGAAAGAGAGTAAGAGAGAGAGAAAGAGAGTAAGAGAGAGAGAAAGAGAGTAAGAGAGAGAGAAAGAGAGTAAGAGAGAGAAGCTCTCTACTGTCTCTTCTTATAAGGATATTAATCCTGTCGGATTAGGGACTCACCCTGGTGGACTCATTTAATTTTAATTTAACTACTTCCTTACTCCAAATACCATCACAGTGGGGCTAGAGCTCCAATGTATGAATTTTGAAGGGACAAATATGTTCAGTCCATAACAGCAAATAAGCAGTTTGGATTTCTTCCTGCACAGTGGGGGTAACTAATTCTGAGGCTTGTTCTAAGCCACCTCCCAGAGGACCCCAGGAGGACTGAAGTTCAGTAGCTCACAGGGATAACCTGATCGTTGAAGTACTCTACTGACATTTTTCTGTGCCCGGATTTTTCAACCCATGCTTCCTGAGCTCACATCTCCGATAAACAACTTGTCTTCAAAGCCTGATTTCAGGGTGTGCTTCTTAGGGAACCTGACTGGGTAGATAGGCTTATTCCAGTGGACTTATTCCTGAGACAAGGCTGCTGTTGACGTCAGGGAAAGAGCACACTCCTCTGACTCTGCTTCTTGTGCTCTGAGTCAGGTCTGGTAGGGGTGGGCAATATTACCTGCCTGCACACTGGCTGCAAGGGGGCCCGGAAAAGCAAGTCTTTGGCACAGTCATCCTGAGCTCAGACCCGTCAGGTGGGATGGTCATCAAATGCAGGAAGGAGCTTTCGATACTGTGCAGTCCAAAAGAACAATAAATGTCCCCTTCGAGGGGCAAACTGTATTTTTGTTGGGTGACTCCATTTCCCCATTACAGAAACAGGTTGTATTCAGACCTGTTGCAAAAGGCATTGTTAGCATATAAAATACTGCTGTTATTTTCTCCTTTTATTCTTCTTTATCATTCGGCCCCACTCGTCTATTCCAGTTACAGAGGGAGTAATAAAGCATTTGCTGCTCTTCCACCAAAATAGAAAATTATCTGCTGGCCACTCTTAGACTGAAACAGAAATGAAGTGAAAAATTCTACTGCCTGGGTAAACACCCACGGGATTTCAGTCCACAAGTTGGAGAACTTTTTTATAAAAGCAATTTCTCAGTCTTTTTTACACTAACTTATATAGATAATTGTGGATCCTCTAGGGAAAATACTTAGCTCAGGAGTTCTGAAATTTTGATGTGGGAGCTTGTGGCCATCTGGGCCTGAGAAATGACTGTACAGAGAATGTCTTGGGAGAGAGAGAGAGATGCTTTGGTGGTAATGAGGGAACAGCTTAGTCGTGTTCTTCTATCTCATCGAGAATCCTGTTTGCAAGAGAACAAGCAGCATATTAATAAAGGCTGATTTTTAAAAAGTACCTATATAGTAATAAGTTGATTCAGGAATCTCCAAGAGAACAGAAACTTTGTTTCCAAGGACTTTATTCCCCATCTTGCAGCATTAAGTTTCCTAAATGACTATGCAAATATGCTTTAAATAAATGCATTGCCAAACTTACTAACTCTAACATGCCGTTCCTAGTCTGTCAGGAATTTTCTGTGGTCTGAGCAGAGATTCTTAGGAAGCTGGATAAACTGCTCCAGGTTACATTCTGATGCGACTATTACTTAGTATAGAAAGTATGTTCCATCTTTTAATATGTATTTTACAAAGTTCAAAGTAGAATTAGTCTCCATTCTTGGAGCTGGTAAGAAAAGAAATAATAAGAAAAATTGGAAGGTGAATCAACTCTATTCTGTCCAAGCTTCTATCAGTGGTTCTGTGATGTGTGTTTCTAGAATGTAGGTGAGTCAAGAAGTGGGCACAGAGAATGTGACAGGAACTTTCAGGAGATCTTTTTTATCTCACAAAAATAATAATCATGATAAAAGTAGCTTGCATCTATAATCCTTAAAAAACACAATGACTACTCATTTTTAAAATTACCTATCATCTATAAAAAGTGCTGTTCCCATCAATTCACATTTAATCTAGACATTTAAAAAACCCCACCCATCTTTGTAGGGTGCATAGGGTAGATCATATTCTCTCAACATGACCTGCATAGATTTTCTCTTACAGTCAGCATTGTGAGTTACCTGGTGTCACAACATCAAGATGCAGAGACAGATGTGTCACGATAGGAAATCAGATTACAGTGCAAAGTACCCAAAGGATGCCAATAGAGGAAGAAAAAGGTTGAAATGTGTAGAGCCACAAGCTACTCCATAGAATATCCTTTGAAATCTACATGAAAAAAGAAATTGGATAGAGTTTATTTTCCCAAATTTGTTTCCTAAAAATTTGCGTGACATTACAAATAGCAATTTGTGACATTGAAAGAAACTTTTCCAAACCATTCATTATAAAAAAAAGAAACCATCCATAATAATAATAAAAAAAAAAAAACAAACAACAACAAAAAAGATCAACCATACTAGAGGAAAGACAGAATTACCATGCTAGAGGAAAGACTGAAATTGAAATATTTTCTATGAAAATATTCCCAAAAATGATGCTATCAAAGAATATGCAGCCAAATTGTATTAGAGAGGTGTGTCAGTTAATTAATAGGAACAGTATTGTAATTTCCAGATTTTGTGATGTTTGCAGTAATTGTCACTTTTTGAAATATGTTGTAATTTTATCTTTTTAAAAAATAAATATTCAGGTTCATAGCTACTTTTGTATTTATAATTTTTGTATTCCTTTCCTTAAGGAAATACTCCAAAATTGTATAAGCTTCAGGACCCACAAAACCTGGTTCCACTCCTGCTTCCACTCCTGCTTCTTACCTATGAATATAAATGTGCTAATCATGCTTTACAATAAATTCTGATGCACCTAGGAAAGATTCTTTCTTTCTTTCTTTTTTTTTTTTTGAGACGGAGTCTCACTCTGTCGCCCAGGCTGGAGTGCAGTGGCCAGATCTCAGCTCACTGCAAGCTCCGCCTCCCGGGTTCACGCCATTCTCCTGCCTCAGCCTCCCGAGTAGCTGGGATTACAGGTGCCTGCCATCTCGCCCGGCTTGTTTTTTGTATTTTCTAGTAGAGACGGGGTGTCACCGGGTTAGCCAGGATGGTCTCGATCTCCTGACCTCGTGATCCGCCCGTCTCGGCCTCCCAAAGTGCTGGGATTACAGGCTTGAGCCACCGCGCCCGGCCGGAAAGATTCTTTCTATGTTAGGGTTTTGGAATTCTGCCTCTGAAAACATAAAGATCACACTCTGTTGATCTGGCCACTATGTAGGAAAGTACTTTTTTTTCAGCACACACTTACTAGAGAGAGTCCAACACAGGCAGGGAGATGAGACCCATTTTCATGAAGAAGTGGAAGTTGTATTCTTTTATCCTGAGTTAGGCAGATAGTTGAAGTAATAACCATTTCTGTCTTAGCACCCAGCTTTGGCATGGCAAACAAAATTCTGCAGAAGGAGAGAATTGGGTGGTTGCTGAAAAATCTACTTTTATTTTATTTTTTGGACAGAATCTTGCTCTGTCACTCAGGCTGGAGTGCAGTGGTGTGATCACAGGTCACTGCAGCCTCGATCTCCTGGGTTCAAGCAATCCTCCCTCCTGAGTAGGTAGAACTACAGTTTTGTGCCACCACATCCAGCTAATTTTTAATTTTTTAGACGGGATCTCTCTGTGTTGCCCAGGCTGCTTTCAAACTCCTGGGCTCGAGCAATCCTCTCAAAGTGCTGGAATTACAGGTGTGAGCCAGTGTGCCTGGCCTCCACTTTTTAAATCATCTCCATCACTGTAACCTTAGGTCACCAAAATTCAAAATGACATTCAGCTGGCCTATATTGGTCCAGGCGTGCTGGCTGACCACAGCTGGCCTCTCCTCTGACTCCAGGATGCTCATGTTCTAACAGGTGCTAAGTATTTTGAATACCAACTTGCAAACATCTCTGGAGTTGTGGCCATCTTAAAATTCCCTTGGGATTGGGTGTGGTGGCTCACGCCTGTAATCCCAGCACTTTGGGAGGCTGAGGCAGGTGGATCATCTGAGGTCAGGAGTTCGAGACCAGCCTGACCAATATGGTGAAACTCCATCTCTACTAAAAATATAAAAATTAGCTGGGTGTGGTGGTGTGCACCTGTAGTCCCAGCTACTTGAGAGGCTGAGGCAGGAGAATCGCTTGAACCCAGGAGGTGGAGATTGCAGTGAGCCGAGATCGTGCCACTGCACTCCAGCTTGGGCGACAGAGTGAGACTCCACCTCGAAAAAAAAAAAAAATCCCTTGGGATCTGTCACTTCATTCAACCAGTTTGGGTGAAAACAGTCAATAGATGTAGCCAGCAGTCTCTTAGGTCAGGTTTCCTCAGAAGCACACTCTGAGACCCTGAGTGAGTAGGGAGTGGGGGACGCGTGCTCGTTGGTGCAGCACCTGTAGGGCAGTGAGGAATGCAGGGTTGGGCTGGGGCAGAAATGGAAATACCATTAAGTTGCAGCTGAGACCTGAGCTGATCCCACAGGGAATTCTGGAGCTAAGATGGCCCATCCCAGAGTTGTTTGGACTGAGACAAAGAGATGGTCTGTGGTCGCCTGCTTTAACCAACCCTGAGATGAGGGCTATCTCAGTGCAGTGTAGAGCCAATGGTATACAGTCTCTCCCCAGCTCCGTGTTCAATAATGCCACAGTGCAGCTTGAAATTTACATTGACAGGAGCCTTGATACCTTGACAAGCTACAAATCAGGCTTTCTGTGACTTCCAGCCAGTTGTCAAAAAATTCCTGGCACACCCTGGGTGTGACAGCATCATCTTGGGGAGGACAGACTTCCCTGGACAAGAGTGACTTCTGGAGAGGGACTCACCAGTGAGGCTTAGCTGCCAATGTCCCCAGCAGCTGGAGAGATGGGTGGCTCATCCTGAAGGATTATGTGGGTGGCCACCCATGCATTGCCTCCTGACAGCACAGTTCCTCCTCAGATCATTCCAAGCAGTCATTTCTCTGAATCACCCTTGAGCTGTGTTCATGTGCCCACCTGTGATTGTGTACTGTCTTGTTTTAGTCAGTTGCCTGATATATACATTTAAGGAGGCTTCCACTTGAATAGGAAGAATTCAGATATGCCACATTCAAAGATCCTAATATGCAATTGGTAAAGACTTTGGGATTTTTCAAGAGGTTTGTGATAGGACTTTTTGTTAAATCTTTCAAGAGTCCAAAGAAATGTAATGATTTTTAAAAAATTAATTATTCCAATTGGGGTGCAGTGGATCATGCTTGTAATCCCAGCACGTTGGGAGGCTAAGGTGGGAGGATGGCTTCAGTCCAGGAATTTGAGACCAGCCTTGGGAACACAATGAGACTCCCCATCTCTAAAAAAACAAAAAAATTAAAATTTGTCCAGGTGTGGTGGTTCACACCTGTAGTCCCAGCAACTCAGAAGGCTGAGGTGGGAGGATTGCTTGAGCCTAGGAGTTGGAGGCTGCAGTGAGCTGTGACTGCACCACTGCACTCCAGCCTGCACAACAGAGTCTTGCCTGCACAACAGAGCAAGACTCTGTTGTGCAGGCTGGAGTGCAGTGATGCAAATAAATAAATAAATACAATAAAATAAAATAAATAAAAGTAGAATAGAATATAAAAAATCAAAAATTAATCACTCTTTTAGGCCCATCTCTGTAAGGTAATTGGGTACCAGTTTAATGGACAGAAACAAATTAGCTTAAAAGCAGGTGGTAAAGTTCCTGAGAGAGAGAAAATGGTCACTCTCTGGATTATTCAATAATTAGATGGTTTTGGGGGAATAATAGGGGAAGGTCTGTCATAGGGCAGGCTCTGGGCAGAGGAAGAGCTAAGTTACTCTGTGTGGGGAAAGTAGCTGGCATGGTGGCTTGTGCTGGCAGTGGGAGGGGAGTGTATGGAAGACTAGGCAAGTAACCTAGCAATGGGGAGGCTCTTTATAGAGGGACAGACACAGAAGGACTTCTGGAGTAAGAATGGCCGAAGGATTTCTACAGCACAGATTCTTAATATTAAACTTGGAGTTTTAAGCTGTTCTGTGCTCTGAGTAGCCCACCTCTATTGCCTAAACCTATATTCCACATTTGCTAGCATCTTCCTTTTTGTGATAGTGGTGCTTTGGGAAGGAGGGTGTCAAAGCCAGCAGGATGCTGTGTGCACAGAGGCAAAACCAGGAGGCACAGAGAAGGATTTTAGAGGAAGCAGCAGCCTGGAGACCAAAGAGCCCAGAAAAATGACAGTTCCACACTTCCTGTTCTTCCTCCCAATACATCGTAAAGATATGGAAAAGGTCTCTGACTTTTCCCCAGTTAATGAAATGGGGTTTACATCAGTTTTCTCAAGAGCTAAGAGAATAAGGTGACCTAGCAGGCTGAAGGACTTAGGAATATCCAGGCAGCAGACAACTGCAAAATACAGGGAAGCAATTGATATTCAGAGGAGGCTGGTGAGCACTGTGATCACTGTAAGGTATGATGCTACAGACGTTACATGACCAACAGGTTTGTTTACTTGCTGTGCAGTAATGTACCAACACACTGAGACAGCAGGGTTTGCAGCAGAGAAAGAGTTTCATGATTGCAGGGTGGCTGAGGGAGGAGATAGGAAGAGACCCTCAAATTCATCTCCTTGAGGAGTTGGGCTGGGGTTCTTAAGGGAATCATGGAGGGTGAGGGGCTGGAGGATTGGGATTATTGATTGGTCAGGGTAAGGAAGATGAAATCATCAGGGCATGGAAACTGCAGTTGTTGGTGAGTTAGCTTCTCACGGGGTTTCAAAGACCAGCCAACATCAGTAGTTTCACTGGTATGCAGGACCTGGAAGAATATCTCAAAGGGAAAACTTAACATTCTGTAATGTTCAAGTTGCTATCTATGGAACAGTAAAGGGAAACCCTAATCTAGGGTCTATGTGATTCTAGGACAATGGTCCCCAAACGGCTATGAGGCAGCCGGTGAGAGAAGGCTAACCTTGTGATCAATGCTGAGTGTACTGTAAGCCTGGCTTATTTTCATTTTTGTTTCTCACCTTCCCCACTTCTTCCCTGATTAAATTTTATACAGCTTCTAGGGATGGTTTCACAGGGGGACAGGGTATAATCCTTGTTCTCCTTATCTCACTCAAGCCCCCTTCTCCATTTGAGTCACTACATGCAAACATGGGTCAGGGTTTAATTGCTGCTTTCAAAATTTAGGAATTAAGGCAACTTTATACTCCATTCTCTGAGAAGAAAAACTTCTAGACATATTGTGGAACAGCAGTTCTCAACCCTGGCTGCCCATCAAGATTACCTGTGGAGCTTTTAAATATACAAATGCCAGCTACAGCTTCAGAATTCCTGGCAGCAGGGCCCTGGGCATCTGTATGTTTAAACAACCTCACAGGGATTCTGATGCACAGCCAGGGCTGAGCGCCACGGCTAGAGAAAATCATTGGATAAAATTCACCAGAAGAGAAGTAACCATTTTTTTCACAAATGGAAGAGCAAAATTAAATATGCCACGATTTGTCGGAGGAATCTGTGCCAATGTATCTTCATCATGCTTTTAGTTTGTAACTATGAGATCCATCACAACTGCTAACTGGGAATGTGAGAAAACGAAATAACATCCGAGAAAAAAAATTCGCACTTCATGGAAAATGCTGTAGTGCATTTCCTTTGCAGCAAAGCTTGGACATGTATTATAGGAAAGATAGCATTATACAGAAAAAGTTTAGAGCAAAATCTTGAGCTTTTAAAAGAATGCTTAATGATATTGACATAGACTGGGTCAAAGTGATGCCAATGAGTGGTTAAAACTATTTTTTGTCAAATGAGTTGTTCAGAAGAGTTCTGGCACTGCATACAAGCTGAGTAGTGTCCTTGAAGCCAGTCAAGTGGAGAGATTCAGAAATAAAGAGCTGTCTCCAGTATCAATAGTGCCAAAATAAAGCCAATGACAACTGGGTGTGGTGGCTCCCGCCTGTAATCCCTGCACTTTGGTAGGCTGAGGCGGACGAATCACTGGAGGTCAGGAGGTCGAGACCAGCCTGGCCAACATGGTGAAACCCTGTCCCTACTAAAAATACAAAAATTAGCTGGATGTAGTGGCGGGTGCCTGTAATCCCAGCTACTTGGGAGGCTGAGGCAGGAGAATCACTTGAACCCGGAAGGCGGAGGTTGCAGTGATCCGAGATCATGCCATTATACTCCACCTGGGGCAACAAAAGCGAGACTCTGTCTCAAAAAAATAAAAAAATAAAAAATAAAAATAAAGGCCGGGTGCGGTGACTCACACCTGTAATCCCAGCACTTTGGGAAGCTGAGGCAGGCAGATCACGAGGTCAGGAGTTCGAGACCAGCCTGACCAACATGGTGAAACCCCGTCTTTACTAAAAATACAAAAATTAGCCAGGGGTGGTGGTGCCTGCCTGTAATCCCAACTACTCAGGAGGCTGAGGCAGGAGAATCACTTGAACCCAGGAGGCAGAGGTTGCAGTGAGCCGAGATTGTGCTACTGCACTCTAGCCTGGGTGACAGAGCGAGACTCCATCTGAAAAAATAAATAAATAAACAAATGAATAAGTAAAATAAAATAAAGCCAATACACAAGCAAACAAAAAACTCTTTGGAGGGTTTTGTGTTGGTATAATCAATTCCTTTAATTTTGGTTGTGGGAAGATGCAGCCCTTATGAAATCAATAAAAAATATTTACAGAGTGCTTGTAATTAATATCAAATAGCACAAATATTTCTGTTGGATTATAGTATATTTTGGTAACTTTGAATTTACTGAGAGCTAATTTACTATCCCTAGAGTGTAAAATATACATGAGATTATTTTAAACTTGTCTAGTTTACATGTATATTTTAAACTACTTGCATGTATACTTTAAACTCTAGGGAGAGAGAGGAAGGGAGGTACGTGGTTACATGGTATAAAAACAGTGAAGATGAGTTTGTTTTTCAACTCTTGGAATTACAGTTATGCAACTAAATGGCTGACATCCAGTATTTAGCCAGTCATTGAAAGCACCTGTCTCATGTTTTGAGCCGGTCTGGCAGGTTCATGGATGGAATATATTCAGTGGGAATAAAAGTCCTTCCTGGTGACAGATAGTCAATTTAATTACTAGAATATACTGTACATCTGGATATGTTGTGATTTTTAGGCTGAACATCACCCTGACAACTTGAAGATTTATGTTTTTAGAAAACACCCTAAGTAGGGTTAATTTTATGGCTGTCACTCAAGTTGAGCTAGGTGTATTTCCTCCTTTATTATCATTTGCTGTTTCTTCCTTGTGGTTTAGTCTTGTTGAGTGATGTCTCTCCAAAAATTTGAAGATCTTCCTTTCATAAGGATGGGGATGGCTGTATCTACTGACATTTCTAGGGTCACTGCTTGGATTGATTTGACGTTATCTAGATAGGAGAAAGGAGGGTTGACAGGGCTAGGAAATTACCTAATTTTATTAGTTAATCATTTGCGAAATTCTAAAACGTATTTGGAAGTGGGAGTCAGTTTAAATGACTCCCATGCCCTTCTCCCCTGTGTCCCATTCGTGTTCAAGGTCTCTCTATCCAGTCTGGCTTTGATCACCTCTTGAATCTGTCCCCACTACAGCTGCCTTATACAAATAGTACTCATTTTTCCCTTGATCTACGTGATTAGCTTCCTATTGATTTCCCTGAAGTGAGTCATGTCAGATTACGTCTGGCTACATTGCTCGGTGCATTTATATTTTTGCGGCAGGCAGGGGTCGGGTTGTGGGGGCGGGGGGTAGCAAATGATTGAAAACTTGAACCAAAGTAGCTTATGCAAAACTAAAAGGAATTTGTTGGCTGATGTAATTGGATTGTGCAGGTCAGATATGGGGAGAGGCTCTGTGTGGCTTCAAAGGACAGGCATAGGACTTCCCTTTCTCTGTTCTTGGCTCCACTCCCAGGGCAGCTGCTGGCCCATATAGTGGCTTTGAGAGACTTAGAAAAAGGTGCCCTTCCCTTAAGTAAACAACGTTTAAGTGAGTACACTTTATTTCTCATAGTAACAATGATGACAAAATAATTCTTTAAAGGTGATCAGTTATTGAACATGAGGTCATAAAAATTAATAATTAGTTCCAAATGAACAGTTAGACAAAGTCTCTATGATTTAATAATTTGTTGTAAAACAGTTACAGGGCTTGCTTTTGGTATCAATGCTTACTTCAATAATTTGTTTTCTATTAAAGAATTGCTAGACTTGACAGTATTTATTGTAACTTTGTAGAATCTAAATATTTTAAAATACACTTTAGGCTGGGGGTGGTGTCTCACACTTATAATCCCAACACTTTGGGAAACTGAGTGGGGGGGAGTATCACTTGGGGCCAGAAGTTCAAGACCAGCCTTGGTAACGTACTTAAATGCCATCTCTATTAAAAAAAAAAAAAAAAAAAAAAAAAAAAAAAA
>NW_016804580.1:5466600-5470501 GCF_001698545.2 Rhinopithecus bieti | reverse complement strand
AAAAAAAAAAAAAAAAAAAAAAAAAAAAAAAAAAGCCAGGCATGGTGGTGCATGCCTATAGTCTCAACTACTCAGGAGACTGAGGAGGGAGGATTGCTTGAGCCCAGGGGTTCGAGACTGCAGTGAGCTATGATCATGGCACTGTACTCCAGCCTGGGCAACAGAGCAAGACCCTGTCTCAAAAAATAATAAATAAATGTAAAAAATGCATTTTAGTTTTGAGAAGCTACATTCTTCATTGGGAGAAATATCATGATAGTATTTTATCTTTGAATTTGTAACATTTAAAAATAATATGCATGTAAAAAGATGCTGAATTTCAACAGTAGATAATTCTTGTGCTGAAGAAATCTCCACAACAACGAATAAACATGGCTACACTGTAAGTGACAGTCCATTAGGGGCTTCCTTACAGGACTGTATAAAGAATCAAGGGCACAATGCAAGGAAAATATATGGTACTGTGCTTGAGTAAGCCCTCAATCAATATCAGCTATAATTATTCTCAATTATTGCTCAAACTGAGGTTGTGGAATTCATATCCTTTTCCCCCTTTGTCCTTCTGTTGCTCAGTGGTTGCTCTAGAATTTCTATAGAGGAGGGCTTTGGACAAGCAATCTGGTTGGAAGGAGATCTGTAGGACTTGGCTTCAAATAGTGTTTGTACAGCTAGTGCAGCCCTTAAAACTTGGATTGTATCATCCAAGCGTGGGTGATGAAGGGATGGATAATGGTGATTTCAGTGGGGATGAGTTTTGAAGCTTCCCCAACTCATCACTCCTGCACCCCTGCTGGTTTCTGACCACTTCAGGCTTTTGGCTCAGGCTCTCAAATTTCTTTGCGACCATCAGCAATCAACTTTCTGTCCAGTTCCAGCTACTAGCTGTGTGAGCTCAGATCTCTGGCATCCTTGAATCTCTTGGCTGCTATAGCTTCCAGGTCTCCAGGTGCTCACCCTCTTCTTCCCCCATATTTCTACCTTCTCTCTCCCATTCTTCCTCCCTGTCAGCCTTTCACTCCACCCCATCCCTGTGGTTGGGGGCGGTGTGACTGCTACCTCCTGAGGGCACTGGGAGCTTGTTCAGTGCATTTGAACACGCTCTTCCCTTGGTCTGCAATGCTCTGTTCCCTCCTGACTGCCCAGCAAACTTCTTACCCCTGAACATTCAACGCCGAGTCAGTCCTGGAGATTTTCCACCTCTGGAGTAAAGTGTGCCTTCGGAGTCAGTCTTTCTAGGGACTCTTATCATGTCATTGGTATTTAAGGTGTTTGTATATTTTTTTCTGTTTCATTGTTTTTAGACTGTGAGCACCTTGAAGTCAGATATTCTGTCCTCTTTTTTTTTGAGGCCTGTCACCCAGGCTGGAGTGCAAGGTGCGATCTTGGCTCACTGTGACCTTGGCCTCCCAGGTTCAAGCGATTCTCCTGCCTCAGCCTCCCTGGTAGCTGGGATTACAGGCACGTATCACCATGCCCAGCTAATTTTTGTATTTTTAGTAGAGATGGGGTTTCACTATGTTGGCCCAGCTGGTCTCGAACTCCTGACCTCAGGTGATCCACTTGCCTCAGCCTCCCAATGTGCTGGGACTACAGGTGCGAGCCATGACGCCTGGCCAGACATTGTACCCTCTTATTTTATTCCTGATGTTTATCACAATGACTGATATTTTTAAAAAAGTCTATCGGCCAGGCGCAGTGGCTCACGGCTGTAATCCCAGCACTTCGGGAGGCCGAAGCAGGCAGATCATGAGGTCGGGAGATCGAGACCATCCTGGCCAACATGGTGAAATCCTGTCTCTACTAAAATTACAAAAAAATTAGCCAGGCGTGGTGGCGGGCGCCTATAGTCCCAGCTGCTCAAGAGGCTGAAGCAGGAAAATGGCGTGAACACAAGAGGCAGAGCTTGCAGTGAGCCAATCGCACCACTGTACCCCAGCCTGGGTGACAGAGAGAGACTCTGTCTCCAGGAAAAAAAAAAAAAAATTCTATCAAATTAGGAGAGTGAATGAATGAATGAAGTGCCTAGAAATTGCATTGCCTAGAAGAGTTTATCTCCTAAGAAGCAGATTTTTTGAGAACCTGGGAATGATGGATTACCCATAAGATACCCTCTACTGAGTAAGTCATTAAAGAAACAAAAACCCTGGGACCCCTTTGAGAAGAGCAATCAATAACCCTTTAATACTCCTGCTAAGCCGGTAAAAGAGATATTCTAAAAACTTGGATTTATGGATATTTGACTGTCATTCTTTCATGCCTCCCATTGTCTCCAGGTCTCCCGCACCATTTCTAGTTTTAGAAGTTGGGGAAGCTTTCGATCATCAAATGTTTTGTGGGAAAGCATGTCGTATTTACAAAGGGAGGGGCTGGGAAAATGATTCTGAAATCGATGAGATTTGTTTTGTGATAAGAGTGACTCACCATATAGAATGCCTTCAGCTAAAAGCAACAATATTGTTATAATGTACCTATTGTTAAAGCCTTTGGGCCTATGGTCAAACAATTACATAATGGAATCACAGAAGCCAGTAGTGAATGCTGGTTTCATTCTTTCCTTCTGAATAGGCCTCTCCTACACAGGCCTAGCAAAATAACAATAAAAGTTCTGATCAGTAAACTCAGGTGTTGTCCTGGCAATAGGATAGGGCATCCCAAAGATAAGGACTTCCATTGATAGGAAAAATTTTGACTCTGACTTCCTAACCTGGTATCCAGATACTATAAACAAGGCTCAGTTCATCCTGATAGCAAATGGTGGGTGAGAATTCAACTCCAAAGCGAGATGGTCTGGATGAAAACCCAGATTCTTGCCTTACTAGTTGTGTGATCTTGGGGAAGATTATACTCCATGTGCTTCCTTTTCCTCATCTATAAAATGGGGTTATCATAATACTAGTAGGGTTATTGTGAGGCGTAGTCAATGCATGCAGAGTGCTTAGATTACTGCTGGCATATCATAAGCTCCTAGGAGTGTTCATTAAAACTATATCAGATTTAAGAGCGCTTGGGGGTGAGATCCCAGGTGGGAAATTGGCAAATTGAGTAAGAACACCTGTGGATGCTCCTGAGCCCGACACAGAACATATTGTATATGAAGCTGCATCCCTTTATTCTAAGTAGTTTAAGGTTCCTCCATTAATAGAAAATACTTCAGGCATTATTAATTATAAATGGGGGAACACTTCTAAAGGAACCAATGAACAGAAAGCAATGCCTAGTTCCTTTCTGGAAATGTGCTATTCTCGGTCCTCAGAGAGAGGGGAAAGATGAATTATGAGAAGGTAATTTGGAAGCCCTCAGATATCACTTACCTCAAACAATAAAATATAGCTGGTTAATAAAAAGGACAAATCTATTACATAGCTTTATTTACTTGCTGGTTAAATTAGCATTTTGTTTTATTCTACAAGCATAATAAAAATTTTTCTATGTTCTACAAGGACATTTCAATATCAGGAACAGTTTGGATCTCTGGATCTTGTATTCTTAATAAATCTATTCTTAATGGTCCTTTAAATGTTTGATATAAGCAGATTATAACACCCAAGTTGCATTAAGAGATTAATTATATTATATAATTCACTTCTAATAATCAACAAGTAGGTCATCTACTTTAAATTATCCTTGGACAATTCTGCCTTCCAAATTCTTATTAACTACTCAGAGATGTACCAGATCCAGGATCATTTTTTGGTTGTTTTTTAATTAGAGACAGAGTCTCGTTCTGTCACCCAGGCTGGAATGCGGTGGTTCAATCATAGCTCACTGTAGCCTCTACCTCCTAGGCTCAAGCAATTCTCCTGCTTCAGTCTCCTGAGTAGCTGGGACTACAAGCATGCACCATCATGCCTGGATAATTAAAATTTTTTTTTTTTTGTAGACACAGGGTCTTGTTATGTTG
>NW_016804580.1:5398857-5463629 GCF_001698545.2 Rhinopithecus bieti | reverse complement strand
CGGAGTCTCGCTCTGTCGCCCGGACTGGAGTGCAGTGGCCGGATCTCAGCTCACTGCAAGCTCCGCCTCCCGGGTTTGTGCCATTCTCCCGCCTCAGCCTCCCGAGTAGCTGGGACTACAGGCGCCCGCCACCTCGCCCGGCTAGTTTTTGTATTTTTAGTAGAGATGGGGTTTCACTGTGTTAGCCAGGATGGTCTCGATCTCCTGACCTCGTGATCCGCCCGTCTCGGCCTCCCAAAGTGCTGGGATTACAGGCTTGAGCCACCGCGCCCGGCCGGGTCTTGTTATATTGCCCAGGCTGGTCTCAAACTCATGTCCTCAAGTGATCCTCCCACCTTGGCCTCCCAAAGCACTGGGATTACAGACATAAGCCACTAGGCCTGGCCCGATCCAGGATCTCGTGTTGTCTTTTCAGTCAATTAATAACTAAATATTGAGTGTCTATAATGTGTCAAGTTTTGTGCTGGGGTAGCAATATGAATTATCCATGATATCCTAGCACTTGAAGAATTTATAATTTATTAAAGGAGACCGATTCCTTCTTGCCCTGAAGCAAAAACACGTCAATTCTGGGATGATATCTGAAATTCTGAAACATTTCAACAGGGTAATTGAATTGAAGCTGTTATTTTGCATCAGTCAGAGATGAGATGCTGTGATGCCAGGAAGAATTCTGAGCAGGGGAGCAGAATGAGAAAAATGGACACTTTAGAAAACCTTTCCAAATTGTTGGATTAGTTTCTCAGACCCCCCTTAACAGATTACCATAAATGTGGTTGCTTAAAACAAAGAAAGCTGGTCTTCCACGGTTATGGAGGGGAGAAGTCTGAAATCGAGGTGTCTGGAGACTCTGGGAGAGAACCCATTCTTTGCTTTTTCCAGCTTCTGGTGGCTGTCAGCATTCCTTGGCTTGTGGTTGCATCACTCCAATCTCTACCTGTGTGGTCACATTGCCTCCTCTTCTGTGTCTTCTCCTCTTCCGACTGTCTCAAATCTCCTTTTGCCTTTCTCTTGTGAGAACCCTTGCCATTTGATTTAGGGCCCACCCAGATAATACAGGATGATCCCCTGACCCCAAAATACTTAATTAAATCTGCAGAGGCCCTTTTCTATGAATAAGTTACCATTCCATAAATGTTGGGGATTAGGCCATGGACATACCTTTTTGGGGGTCACCATTCAATCTACTATAGTTATTTACAGTATGTGTATTTCCAATATTTTTATTTTAAAAATCTTCAGAAAAATCTTATATATAATGTAGGTGCCGAAGTATGTCCCCTAAAACAATAGTAATTTTGAGCTACTCTATTTCTTCATTTATGTGGATAATTAAGAATTCACGGCTGGGTGTGGTAGTTCATGCCTGTAACCCCAGCACTTTGGGAGGCTGAGGCAGGTGGATCACCTGGGGTAAGGAGTTCGAGACAAGCCTGGCCAACATGGTGAAACCCTTGCTCTACTAAAAATACAACAATTAGCCTGGCGTGGTGTGGACGCCTGTAATCTTAGCTACTTGGGAGGCTGAGGCAGGAAAATTGCTGGAACCCGGGAGGCGGAGGTTGCAGTGAGCCGGGATTGCGCCATTGTCCTCTAGCCAGGGTGAAAACAGTGAAACTCCAACTCAAAAAAAAAAAAAGATTTTACTATATATCCACCAATTGCCTGTTTAAATTTCATTTTTGCATTTTCACATTTTGCAACTATTATAGTTAGGCATTTTGCTATTATAACACTTGTTAAACTTTGAGAAGAAATAAATCAGACTTATAATTAGTATAGGAAATATAAATTCCCAAACTGTGACAAGTCTAGCTAGAAATGACAACTGTTTTTATATCACACTTGTGAAAATGATGCTGAGGTACTTGGATTTTGTTAGTGTTCCAGATCTCATATGAGCTGTCTGGTCATGGGGAACTAGAACATGAGCCATAAAAAGTGTTACACGACAACTTCGGATTTCTGATTGGGCACGTAGGGAGCTTGAAAGTTGCTACTCTCGTCCACACAAGAAGAAAGTTGAATAATTTTAAATCAGCAAATCTTCTTAGATCCATGAGAGAGTTAAGGTCACAGGGCAAACCACTGACCTCAAAATTAGAGAGACAGAAATGTAGGTAAAGAGAGTGACAACATACCGGAGCAGAAACCTTCATGAGAGCTGGTATTGGGGTAGGAAAACCTCAACTGCAATTGATGAAGCCTCGGTGAGGACAAGCCTGAGAGATAAACTTTTCAGAGGGGCCTAGTTTTACAACGGCCCCACACGTTGTGAGTTTTACTTCCAGGAGCCCTACCAGTCTCTCACAATGAAGATGGGAGAAAAATCCCATCATACTTCTGGCAGGCAGAGGGGAAAAAGGAACCATTTTGAAATGAGCAGAGCATTCTGTTTTTCTTAACAAGGTGTGGCCAGGTGCTGTGGCTCACATCTGTAATCCCAGCACTTTGGGAGGCTGAGGTGCGAGGATTGCTTGAGCTCAGGAGTTCGAGACCAGCCTGGGCAGCATGGCGAAACCCCCTTTCTACAAAAAATACAAACATTAGCAGGGCATGGTGGTGCACACCTGTAGTCCCAGCTACTCAGGAGGCTGAGGTGGGAGAATCACTTGAGCCTGGGTGTTTGAGGCTGCAGTGAGCCATGATCATGGTACTGCATTCCAGCCCGGGTGACAGATCTGATCTTAATAATAACAATAACATAATAATAATAATAATAATAATAATAATAATAATAAATAATATATTTAAAAAGCCAAGATTTGCCCTCAAAAGAAATTATTTTACCAGATCCTAGCTGATGGGGTTTGACAAAGCGTCATCCCCGTGAGGAAAGAAGAAATACCCAATTTCAGGCTTCCCCGACAAGTCTTCTCTTCCTGTCTCACTTAGGAGAGTGTATTAGTCCATTCTCATGCTGTTATGAAGAAATATCTGAGACTGGGGAATTGATAAAGGAAAGTGATTTAATTGACTCAGTTCTGCACGGCTGAGGAGGCCTCAGGAAACTTACAATCGTGGTGGAAGGCACCTCTTCACAGGTCACTTTGGTAAACATCCTTTCAGACCTTTTAATGCGCACACGTGCGCGTGTGTGTATGTATGTATATATACATGTGTATGTACTTGAATTTACATAAAAGAGGAAGAGTGTTAGGAATAAATAAAGGTAAAATAAAAAATTATTACTTACATATACATATGTATACACATACACACACAGAGAGTTGGCCCTCTGTATCTGTGGGTTCTGCATCTGTGGATTCAACCAACCAAAGATGAAAAATATTCAGAAAAAATGCATTCCTACCGAACATATTCAGGCTTTTTTTTTTCTCTTGTCATTATTCTCTAATCAATATGGTATAACAACTATTTACATGGCTTTTACGTTGTATTGCCTATATGTTGTCCAGAGATGATTTAAAGTAGGGGTGTCCAATCTTTTGGCTTCCCTGGGCCACACTGGAAGAAGAATTGTCTTGGGTCTCACATGAAATACACTAACGCTAATGATAGCTAATAAGCTAAAAAAAATCACAAACAATTGTCATAATATTTTAAGAAAGTTTATGAATTTGTGTTGGGCCACATTCAAAGCCATCTTGGGCTGCATGTGGCATGTAGGCCATGGGCTGGACAAGCTTGATTTAAAGAATACAGGAGGATGTGTGTAGATTATATGCAAATACTACACCATTTTATATCAGAGACTTGAGCATCTCAGATTTTGGAATCTGCAGGGAATCCTGGAACAAATCCCTCACGGATATCAAAGGCAACTGTATACACACATATACACCCTCATGACCTAGTCCCTCTCCCTAGGGTACCACTTCTGAATACCATTATCTTAGGGGTTAGGACTTCAATGCATACATTTAATGGTGGGGGAAATGTGTGTGTGTGTGTGTGTGTCTGTATATATAAAAACTTTTTAAAAGGGGATGGTTATGTATGTTCTATCTGATTTCACATTTAATACATCTCTAACAGCTTTCTACGCATAAAAACACATTTTACACAGTTTTAAGTATGCCTTAATATCACCCGAAGTCTTAAAATTTAATAGTCACTTTTGGCTTTGATGTTTTACGAAGTGATGGGAAATTAGAGAGGTACAAATGGAAATGAAACCAAACAATCTTCTCATCGGGAATGGAAGCCACCATAGCACACATCTCTGATGCCTTTAGTGAGCTTCTCTGGAATTCAAGCAGCAGCAGGAATATAACTGAAATCCCTGTTCTCAGCCAAAATAGTCTACTAAAGTCAGACACGAGGATTTCCCAAATAGCAAAATCGATTGCACAAACTACTAGAATTTTATGAAGGCAATGTATGTGTCACAGGGTCTGAGGAAAAGGGGGCAGAAAGAGGTAGGGCGCAGTGGGTCACACCCACAATCCCAACACTCTGGGAGGCCGAGGCGGGGCGGATCAACTGAGGTCAGGAGTTCAAGACCAGCCTGGCCAACATGGTGAAACCCCATCTGTACTAAAAATACAAAAATTAGCCAGGTATGGTGGTGCATGCCTGTAATCCCAGCTACTCGGGAGGCTGAGGCAGGAGAACCACTTGAACCTGGGAGATGGAGGGTTGTAGTGAGCTGAGATCATGCCACTGCACTCCAACCTGGGCAACAGAGCTAGACTCTATGTCAAAAATAAAGAAAGAAAAGAAAAGAAAAAGAAAAGAAAATGGAACAGAAAGAGAAGTTGAAATTCTGTGTGCTTAGCTTGGTGGTGACCTCTCTCCACGCAGAGGTGAGTTTTGAGAACCCACATCCTCCTCTATTCCCTGACCCCCAGGAGTTCCAGAAATGGAAAAGACTTGGATTATTTCCCATCCGTCTTTGCCCAGCAGGTCTCTGCAGTCTCTGGGAAGGGTGACCTTTTCATGCCCTTTCACTCTTGTAAGGAGCCAGAACAAGGGCTGTGGCTTGGGTGTTACCAACCGGCCACATTCTTTAAAATGTGAACAAAACAAAACAGAAGCCACACCCTAAAATTTGTCCTGAGGACTGGTCATTACTTTCTCTTGGTTCCTTTTTTCTCTAATGGAGCAAGAGACATACCATTATGGGGAGGGCCACCATCTTTAATGGTGGTTGAATCAGATGGAGCCTGGTCAGGGGAGACATGGGGCTAGGATGGGAGAAGGTAAGAGAGCAGTCTTCAAAACAAAGCCCTGTGCTTTACAGAAGAGTTGACTTGTTAAAATAATGTTTATTGTAGAAAATTTGGAAAACACAGGAAAATACAAATGAACTGTATGTAATCCCACCTCTGTTAACAGTTTCGGGTACACCAGGCCAATGTTTTCTATACACATTCACTTATATAAAATTAACAAAAAATGAGATCATCACAAACAAATGTTTTTATAACCTGTCTTTTTTGCTTAACAAAATATCAGAAACATCTTCTTATGTCATTAAATTCTATTTAACATTATGTTTTACCTTTTCACTTTAATTTTTAAGAGGCACTCTGTTCCAACATGACATCTCTGTTTTGTTTTACTTGAGCTTTAATACCTATTTTGATTGGATGAAATTCCTGTAACAGCAGCAGCAGCAGCAGCAGGGGCTCAGGTTTCTTTTTTATATAATGAAGACTCTTTTCTCCATCCACCGCCATGAAGCCAGTTTCATTCATTTCACTTAATTCATATTCTTCATGCTGAAGGACACTTGGCTGTTCTGATGTCTACTACTGATGGGCACATTGTGTACCGTGCACATTTGTAAAATACTGGTAGAAGAGCAGGCTACATGCTTGTTTGATGAGTCATTATCCTGAAGGGAAAACCACCTTCCAGATCTTTCAGTGAAATCTCAGCCTCTTTTACTGAGCAACCAGCAGTACGTTAGCATGGGTTACTTCTGTTGTCGATTGCCACAGGACATTTTTGTTGTATTATTTGAGACAAGAAAACACCTTTGGATAAGGCTGCACCCATATTTCACTGGAAAAGGATCAGAGAAATAATAAAAGTAATATTCACTTGGACTACTAGCTTAGTTTTCATTTGGGCTAAGCTTCCTTTTTTCACTCATTAAAAACTTGCCCTGTGTATTAGTCTGTTTTCACGCCACTGATAAAGATATACCCAAGACTGGGCAATTTCCAAAATAAAGAGGTTTAATGGACCTTGCAGGGGAGGCCTCACAATCATGGTGGAAGGTGGAAGGTGAAAGGCAGGTCTCACATGGCGGCAGAAAAGACAAGAGAGCTTGTGCAGAGCAACTCCCCTTTATAAAACCATCAGATCTCGTGAGACTTACTCACTATCATGAGAATAGCATGGAAAAGACCCTCCCCCATGATTCAATTACCTTTCACTGGGTCCCTCCCACAACACATGGGAATTGTGGGAGCTATGATTCAAGATGAGATTTGGGTGGCGACACAGCCAAACCATATCACCCTGCAACTATTTCCTCCTTACGTCCGGCCTGCAAGTGGGCCTCATTCCCAGGAGCTTAAGTCATTCGCACTGAGCTTAAACGCAGAGTTAGTAGTTGAACACAAGTAGACTAAGCAACTGAATTAATTTGTTAATATAAAACGAAACATTGTACTTTTGTAAATGACGTGGATGGCATTTGTCTTTGAGACTGTCCTGCTGATTTTTTCCAGGCTCTTGGTTTCTGTGAAGTTCACTTCTGGGCTCAGCAAACCCTGCAGCCTCCCTGAATTCATGGGACCCTTTCCTTGTTTTCCCTTCCATTTGCCCTGTTGAGTTTGCTGAGAGGCCCCCGCATCTGTGCTCTTTCTGGTGGTGTCCAGATGCCGTCTTGTCCTGTGGTCGCGGTTCTCCCCTCTTCCAACCCTATTTGTCCTTACTCGTTTCTTTCCTTCCCTTCTTCACTTTATTTCTTCCTACCCCATCTTCCTCCCTCTCTGCCCTCTTCTTGTCTCTCTCTCACAGTGACTCATTCATTCATCTCTGCTATTTCTCTCCCTCTCATGCTGCCAGGCCGAGATCTGGGAATAGAGCGGGAGGTGATGTATCAGCGGTTTTGATGTCAGCAGAATTTGGTGGTGTCCCTGCTTGGGGGTCCCTGGTGTAATCACTCCTGCCTGGAATTCTTCAGAGTAAGCAAATGCTAATCCTGCCCAGTTCTTTGACCCTGGCCCTGTTCATGCCACCTGCTTTCTGTCTTAGGGTGAATGAATATCATGCTGTCCAACGGGCCATTGGTGATTCTGAAGCACTTGCAGTGTGGCTAGTCCAAATTGAGAGACGCTATAAATGTAAAGTGGGTACTGCATTTTGAAGTCTTAGTATGAGAAAACCAATGTAAATGATCTCATTAACTTCTAAAATACTGATCACATGTTGAAATAATATTTTGGATACATTGGGTTAAACGAAATATATTGCTAAAATATCGTCACTTGTTTCTTATTACTTTTTAAAATATAGCTACCAGAAAATTTAAAATTACACATGTGGCTCACATTTGCAGCTCTCATTATATTTCTGTTGGATGACACATGTGTGGATCTTTGGACTATTGCTCAGAACTTGCAGTTTTCTGGTTGCTAAGTCTCAGAGCTTTCTTCTGAGGACATTACGACTTTCTTGTTTTTGTTTACTTTACTTCTTGGAAATGGGAATATTTGTCTTAAATACAAGAATATATACACTTCTACTCATCTTAAAGTTATATATTTTTTTCTTTTTAGAGATAAGGTCTGTTTCTGTTGTCCAGGCTGGAGTGCAGTAGCACGATACTACCTCATCGCAGCCTAGAACTCCTGGACTCAAAACGATCCTCCTTCCGTAGCCTCCTGAGTAGCTGGGACTACAGGCACACATCACCACACCTGGTTAATTATTATTATTTTTTTGGTAGAGACAGGGCCTTGCTTCATTACCTAGTCTGGTCTTGAATTCCTGGCCTCCTTCAATCCTCTGGCATCGGCTTTCTAAAGTGCTGGGATTACAGGTGTGAGCCACCGTGCCCAGCCCTAAAATGAATTTTTAAAAGCGGGGGGGGAAGCCAGTATCCATATCCTGTCCATGGATAAATTTTAGTTTATAATGATATCCAGATTTTTAAAAATGAGCTTTAGCCCTTCCTCCATTTTTGTTCATGAGTTTCCCTTAATATTCTGGATAGGTTAGGCCATCAGATGCCTCTGCTGACAGGCAGGTCCCTGTGCCCTGTGGTCCTGTCCAGTCCGCTTCCTCACTTCCTCCAGAACTGCTAAGGCATGGCTGCAGGACAACCCAGACATAGATTCATGACCCAGAGATGTGCAAAAGTGAGCTGGGCCAATCAGCATGTTTTTCTTTGGAACCCTTACTGGAAATAGGAAAGAATAAGGCCGTTGTTTGTGGGAGGTGAGGATGAAAAGATGCCAAGAGAAGCAGGAGGGTCCATGTGTGGTCACAGCCAGCCAACATTATAGGGATGAAATTGTGGGAAAGGACGCTCTGTGGGCAAGGAAACCTGTGCATGAAGAAGCAGGTATGATTGGCAGATGAGTGTGAAAAGCAGCACATGGCGTCGCGAGAAGCTCATCCGGGAGGGTCAGAGATGTTATGCTAATGCAGATCGCTCAGCTGAAGACCCTTGAATTGATTCTATTACAGATGGAGTTGTTTTTTTTCTCTGGTGGCCCAGCTTTACAAAGATTTCTTCCTTTTTGAAGCTGGGTTGTTCAGTTTTTCCTGGGTTCCTGCATGTGAGGGAGATGATCGTGAGTCTCCTCTTACTGAGAGTACGTGGTAGCTCTGTTTTTTTTTTAAGCAAACAGTTCACAGAAAACGCTACCTTCACTTTGTTTGTTTTGTTTGTTGGTTTTTTTTTTGTCTCTAACTATAACTGTTTATTTTTTCTTATTATTTTATTTTATTTTAGTCTCCGGGATACATGCGCAGAACGTGGCTACATTCACTTTGGATAATTTCTTTTTGAGACAGAGTTTCATTCTTGTTGCCGAGGTTGGAGTGCAATGGCTTTATCTTGGCTTACTGCAACCTCTGCCTCCTGGGTTCAAGCAATTCTCCTGCCTCAGCCTCCTGAGTAACCGGGATTACAGGCATGCACTACTGTGCCCGGCTAATTTTTGTATTAGTAGAGACGGGGTTTCACCATGTTGGCCAGGCTGGTCTGGAACTCCTGACCTTGTGATCTGCCCACCTCAGCCTCCCAAAGTGCTGGGATTACAGGCCTGAGCCACCACACTCGGCCTACTTTGGATCAGTTTTAGAGTTAATGTCTTTTTTGTCTCCTAAAATGCTTTTGAGTTTTAGGTACATTCCAACCCTCTTTACTTCTCCCCTACTTGCTTTTTGTTGAGTCCACACAGCAGTTTAATTAATCCATTGTAACCCTAGTTTTGTTTGTTTGCTTGTTTGTTTTTTGTTCTTAACTACCTAAAACAACCCTTCATTGACTGGTACTAAATCATATAACTTACTATGACTCTTTAAAATGATTAAACATTTATTTGCTGTTTTGTATATTAAGAGGAGGATGATCCCTTACTTTGTCACTGAACATAACTGCAATTATTGCCAAGCAGTTGGAAAACTGACTTTCCTCATAGTTCAAAATGGATGCAATTAGCGAGCAGAGCTTTGGTGTAAAAGGCATAAGAACTTACTACAAGGAATTCAGAAACAACTTGTCTTTATTTCCATCACTATCCTTATTGCGCAAGAAAAACATTTTCCTTGATCTAGTTCTCTTTCTTTCTTTTTATTTATTTATTTATTTAGAGCTGGAGTTTCGTTCCTGTTGCCCAGGCTGGAGTGAAATGGCGTGATCTCGGCTCACTGAAACCTCTGCCTCCCCGGTTCAAGCTATTCTCCTGCCTCAGCCTCCCAAGTAGCTGGGATTACAGGCATGTACCACCATGCCTGGCTAATTTTGTATTTTTAGTAGAAATGGGGTTTCTCCATGTTAGTCAGGCTGGTCTCGAACTCCTGACTTCAGTTGGTGCACCTGCCTCGGCCTCCCAAAGTGTTGGGATTACAGGTGTGAGCCACTGTGACTGGCTTATTTATGTTTTTGAGATGGAGTCTTGTTCTATTGCCCAGGCTGGAGTGCAGTGACGCTATCTCGACTGACTGCAACCTCTGCCTCCTGGGTTCAAGCGATTCTCCTGCTTCAGCCTCCCGAGTAGCTGGGATTACAGGTGCATGCCACCATGCCCCGCTAACTTTTGTAGTTTTAGTAGAGACAAGGTTTCACCTGTTGGCTAGGCTGCTCTCGAACTCCTGACCTCAGGCAATCGGCTCGTCTTGGCCTCCCAAAGTGCTGGGATTACAGATGTGAGCCACTTCACCCAGCCTCTGTATTTTTTGTGTGAAAGCAAGTTTATTAAGAAAGTAAAGGATAAAAGAATGGCTGCTCCATAGGCAGAGCAGCCTTAATCTACTTCTCAATTGACTGTAAGTCATGCTGAGGTAGAGTATTAGTCAGCTCAGGGAACCATAACAAAATACCATAAACTGGGTGGCTTAAACAACAGAAATTTATTTTCTTACAGTTCTGGAGGCTGGAAGTCTGTGATCAGGGTGCCAGCATGGTTCTGGTGAGATGATTCTCTTCCTGGCTGGCAAATGGCCACCTTCTTGTTGTGTCCTCACGTGGGGAGGGAGAGTGAGAGTAATTATCATCATGCTTGTCACCTTCCATCTGATTTATATTAAAATATATCAAGGCATCTGATTTTATCTTTTATTGTAGTCATTGAATGATTAAATAAATATTTGGTGAATTTATTGTAGTCATTGAATGATTAAATAAATATTTGCTAAGAACTGTGCTCTGTGGTTTACATTTTTTTTTTTTCTTTTTTTGAGTTGGAGTCTTGCTTTGTCACCTGGGCTGGAGTGCAGTGGCACAATCTCGGCTCACTGCAATCTCTGCCTCCTGGGTTCAAGCGATTCTCCTGCCTCAGCCTCCCAAGTAGCTGAGATTACAGGCGTGTGCCACCATGCCTGGCTAATTTTTTCTATTTTTAGTAGAGATGGGGTTTTGCCACATTGGTGAGGTTGGTCTCGAACTTCTGACCTCAAATGATCTGCCTGCCTCAGCCTCCCAAAATGCTGGGATTACAGCATTGAGCCACTGCACCTGGCCTACATGATTTATTTTTATTTAAAAAAATACAGTGCAGAGGTCCCAGGCCTACAGGTAACAATTTTCTAATCTACCACATTTCTACATCCTGTCTGGGAGAGTAAAATCCTACCTCCTTTCTTGCCTGGCATGATAAGACCTCAGAGAGTCTTATCATTACAAAACCAACCAGGGAAGACATGATAACTTGCTTAGCTAAGGCAGTGGCAGTGGTTCTTGGTGTGGGGATGATTCAAGAGCTCTTTTTGGAGACAAAATTGGCAGAATTAGACAGCTGGACAAGGTGGCTTAGGGAGAGAGGGAGGAGTTAGTGTTGACTTTCAGGGTTCTGGATCAGAAGATGAGGATGCTGCTAATGGAGTTGCTCTATAGAGAAGGAGGGGAAATTTGGAGAGAAATATGTTGACTTTGCAAACTACCTAGAATGCTTGTGTCTACCTGTGCAAAATTAAATGGAGAAGTGAGGCAATTATCTGAAGACTGCAAGTAAAATAAGTCCTTTTATTTTGATGGGGCGGGGAGAGAGAATGACACTTGTTGAACTTTTACCTACTTTGTTTTAAGGTCTCTTTCATGGAGATAACACGGAGAAGGAATCATAACATCTCCCCTTCCAACTGATTATTTTAGAAGTCCCAGAAAGTCATTATTTCCCTAAAGAGAGACCAGAATTCACACAGAGAGGGTGTATTAGTTTCCTTTTGCTGCCGTGACAGCACAATTAATTGGCTAAAAGCACACATTTATTATTTCACAGTTCTGAGGGGCACATTCCTTCAGGAGGCTCGGGAAGATAATCTGTTTTCTTGCCCTTTCTTTTTTCTTTTTTTTTTCTGAGACAGAGTCTCACTCTGTCGCCCAGTCTGAAGTGCAGTGGCAAAATCTCAGCTCACTGCAACCTCCATCTCCCAGGTTCAAGTAATTCCCCTTCCTCAGCTTCCTGAGTAGCTGGGATTACAGGTGCATACCACCACACCTAGCTAATTTTTATATTTTTAGTAAAGATGGGGTTTCATCACGTTGGCCAGGCTGGTCTCAACTCCTGCCTGCCTTAGCCTCCCAAAGTGCTGGGATTACAGGTGTGAGCTACCCCTGCCAGCTTCCTTGCCATTTCTAGTTTCTAGACGCTACCCACGTTCCTTGTCTTGTGGCCCCTTTCCCTTCCTCCATCTTCAAGGCCAGCAGTGTACCATCTTCAAATTTCTCTCTCTGACCTCTGCTTTTTGTTGTCACATCTCTTTCCCTGACTCTGATTTTCTTGCCTCCCTCTTAGTGTTACAGGACCAACAGATGCAAATGCCTCTCTGCGCAGTAATGGTCCAATACACTGAAACAGTAGGGTTTGCAGCAGAGAAACTTTAATGATCGCAGGGCACCGAGTGAGGAGCTGGGAGGAGATCCTCAAATCTATCTCCTCAAGGAGTTTTGGGCTGGGGTTCTTAAGGGGATGATGGGGGGGTGAGGGGCTGGAGGATGGGGGTCATTGATTGGTTGGGGTAAGGGGGAAGAAGTGATCAGGACATGGACACTGCATTCTTTGGTGAGTTAGCTTCTTGTGGGACCCTTCAGAGCAGCCGACCTCACTGGTATGCAGCACCTGAAAGAATATCTCAAAGGGAAAATTGATGTCTCATAACATCCAAGTTGTTATCTATGGAGCAGTTAAGGGGAACTATAACCTTGTAACAAGGTTTATGTGATTCTGAAGTAACAGGCCCCAAACAATGATGAGGCAGCAGGTCATAGAGCAGGCTGACCCTGTGATTAAGGCTGCATGAGCTATAAGCTTGGTTTATTTTGTTTCTCCCCTCCCTTCCTCCCTGATTAATTTTGTAAAGTTTATAGGGACAGTTTCATTAGGAGGCCGGTTGTGATTACACTGGATCCACCTGGATAATCTGGGATAATCTCCGCATCTCAACATTCTTAACTTAATCACATCTGCAAAGTCCCTTTTGCTGTGTAAAGCAATATATTCACCAGTTCTGGGCATCAAAATGTGGACATTTTGGTGGGTGCATTATTTTGTCTGCTATGAAGGGTCTGTCTTGTCCTTTATCCCGTGAGACTCAGTCCTAGAAGGGGCAAAACAAGGGTTGCTGGTCCTCCTACCTTTCTTTTTTTTCTCTTTCCAAGTCTTGAAAGGTTTTGGCTCACACTTGCAATTATGAGTTGATATCTACAGACACTTTTGATAAATTGGAAGTTTGGGACTTATTTTGATATGTCATCTTATCAAGAAATGTTTCATCATTATTTGAAGTTTGTTGCTGTTCTGTGCTATGTTCGCCAACATTGAGTGATGTAAATAAATTTTCAGCATGTATGCCAAAGCAGAATAATCCCCCAAACAGGAAAAATAGTAAACACCCCAATCCCTTCACTTTAGGGGGTCTTATATTCTCTGGGGGAGAGGAAATCAGGTAGCTCCAAACCTGGTGAGATGTGTAGTAGTGATGACTTCTTCTAGCTATCTTTTCCTGACTTCCTGGTGTGAATTAGAAATTCCTCCTCTGTTCTTCCATGGTATCTAGAGTAGAGATTTATTTTACAGCATTTATCATATTGTATTGTAATTCTTTGCCTACTTATCAGTCCCACTAGATTTTATTATAAGCAGAGATCATGTCTTATTCCCCAGTGCATTTCCTGGTGCCTAACATCCTGGCTACCAATAATTATATGTTGAATGGATGAATGAAGGTAATTGTTTCTGAAATAGCTTCTGAATCTTGAATTTCCCTTAATGTTTATATTTTACATTTCTCATTGACTTGCAGAAATACTATAATGGTAAATGAGATAATTTCTCTACAGTGCTTAAGATCTTTGGAGAAATGTTTCATTAGGCTAAAGCTCATATGTGGATATCAAATGAAACTGTGAGCTAAAATTGACCATTTTCCTTTCGTTTTGCCACCAAAGTTGTTGGTTGGGAAAACTTTCCTCCATGGTGAATTTGAGTCAGCTAGGAACAACATACACAATTTTACACAATACCTGACAAATGGAAAACACACAGTTGAGCTGTATAAAATGAGATGATGAAATAATAAGAAGAGCTCTATACTTTATTGGCCACTACACTTTTAACAGCTCGCCTTTTAGAAAATAAAGACTGTGTACTGAATTTTATGTAAATTCATTTGTTTCTTATTGTTGATGAAGTGGAAAACATTTCTCTTGAAGTCTCATCGTATTAGTAAGCTTTTGCTGCAGTAACAAACAATCCCCCAAATCTCAGTGACTTACAATAACAATTATTTCTTACTCCCGTTCTGTGAGGGTTGTGGGCTTGTTGTAGCTCTGTTGGGCATGGCTCAGCCCATCTCATTCTTGGACAAAAGTCAAAGAAGCAGTCACCCCCTTGCAGTATGATCTTTTCAAGGCCGAGGGCCAAAGCCCAAAGGGGTGGGAGAACAGGAGCAAACTGTGCAAGTGCATTTTAAGCTTCTGCTCAGATACGACGCATGTCTTGTCCACTCACATTCCGTTGGCCAACGGAAGTCACAGGGTCAAGCTCAGTGGGGAAAGATACACTGCCCATAGGAAGTGTATCAGAATAGAAGGAAAAAAAAATTGTGAACAAATCATACCATCCATCACGCTCTGCATCCAAAGTGATGTTAGTCAAAGTCATTCTTTGGCCTTTTGTGATATTAGTTATGCTTTAAAACTTTTATTTGGAGTTCAATTTATGTAGCCTGAATAATAAAGGTGATTATAATTGATTTTGCATAAACGGGGCTCTCATAAATAGGAGGAAAAAGTAAACAGATTTGGGGATTTTAGCTAAAAAAAAATTCAACTTTATAAATATAGAAGTGTTTTTAGGATGGTGATGAAGGTCAGTTGTTTTTTATATCTGTGGATGTCACCGCCAGCAGAAAAGGATTGAAATTAAAGTAGAGATATTAGGATAGAGTTAACATAAGGAACAATTTCTTAACCAGTCAAGTTAAAAAGACATGGAAGGGCAAAGGTCTCCCTAGTAGACAATTCAATCATTTATCTGCTTGAAGAGGGAAGGCTGGCTAGAGGACAGGTTTCTGCCAATTCTTTGTTTACAGTACTTTGAATCTGGAAAAAAAGAAGTCCTTTTAAGACAGACGGTATTAAAATTCTTCTTACATCAGTAAAATGGCATTAAGAAATTTAGAGGCTGGTTTGATGTAGAAAATGAGAAAAAATGAGAGAAAAATGTAACTCTGAGCATGTATCACTTCTTCAGAGAATAAAATATCACATGAATATGGTTTTAATGTATTTGTTCATTTCACTCATACTATATGTCAGGCACTGTGATCACTGCTGGTTTGGTAAGAAATCATCAAATGTATCTGGGTGTGGTGCCTCATGCCTGTAGTCCTAGCACTTTGGGAGGCTGAGGTGGGAGGATTGCTTGAGCTCAGGAGTTTGACACCAGTCTGGGCAACACAGCAAGATCCCATCTCTACAAAAAATACAAAAATTAGCAGGGCATGGTGGTGTATGCCTGTGGTCCCAGGTACTCAGGAGACTGAGATGGGAAGATCACCTGAGCCTGGGAGGTCAAGGCTGTAGAGAGTCGTGATTGTGCCACAGCACTTCAGCCTGGGTGACAGAGTTAGACCCTGTCTCAGAAAAAAAGAAAAGATTAAACATAACTTCTAGTTAAAAGGTCAGATGTAATCAGCTCTACATGTCACATATCACCAGCATTCTTGCTCTGAATTTTGTGCTTACAATTTGTTGCTCTGAATTTTGTGCTTACAATTTGAAAAAGAGAATAAGATATTCAAACTATATTTCATGATCTACAGTTATGAAAATGTAATTTTTTTTAAACTACTGCCTTTCAGGTGATCACATATTTTTCCCCCTCCTCATACATTTCTAACGAGCTCTGAAATATTTTTAGAAGACAACCGATCCTCTCTGACAGCAAATTCTCATTTTATTTGCTTTTGAGGTGGACTTGTGAACATGGCAGCGAGTGAGTGGCTCAGGGGCGGTTGCATTTGGTGAATACATTTAAAGAAGTTACGTCTTCTGGAAAGTCAAACAGTACAGCATTATTATGAATATGTTCATCAGTGCAGCTGTTTAAGAGGCCGAGAAACCAATGGTTTTCTTTTGTCATGAAAAGCTGCAGCCATGATATTTTTTTTGAAATGACAGAAATATTCGTCAGAGCAGTGGCAGTTGGTATGTGGCATTATTGAGTCTTAATCTGTGTGCTAGCAACGGAATGTATTCGCTTCTTTGTTATAACCAATTTATAATAATCCTAGCTGACTCTTCCCTAGAGCTTCCCTTCAGCCAGGCCAATTGAAGCAGTTCAGAACTGCTGACTCATTTAATCCTCACAGCAGGAGGGTAGAAGCTGTTACGTAGCTGCATCCTTACTCCCATTTTGTAGATTAAAGAATTGAGGCACAGAGCGACTAAGAATTTGCACAAGGTCACATCATTAGACGGCGGGGTCAGGCTTTGAACCTAGGCTGTGTTTGATTCATTTTGCTCCCTCTTATCAAGTGAGTCCAATAACCTGACATCTGATTAAAAGCAAGAAACGATTCCTGTTCCCTTTGGTTTCATCCTACCCTGAGCCTTCTACTTGATTTTCTGGCTCCTCTGGTTTGGACTACGAGTTTGTAATTGCTTTCCGTAATTCAGGTGAAGAACTTTTCCCAGATCTTTGAGGTGTTGAATTGCAAAACAATACAATGTATACATCTACGCACATTTAAAACGAGCCGTGGTCATTTATTAATCAAGAGAAGCTTGCCTCGGGCCAAAAATGACCAGTCGCTCTGCAAGGAAAGGTATTAAAAAGCACGGGGTCTGGAAGCCGGTGAGAGAAGGCTCTTTCTCATCCAGGATCCTAGGACTTCCCGCGGACACGCGCGGGAAGCGTCCTCTCGGAAGAGGCCCGTGGGAGCGGGCGCGGTGCAACCCTCGGCGCCTCTGGGACGCGGGTCTCCAGGTTCCCCGCGGATCTTCCGGCCCTTGGGCCTGGGCGCGTCGCTGCGCGCAGCAGAAACGGCCTCCGCCCTGAGACTGGGTGCCACTGTCCCCGGTTTTACTGGCTGGAGGAGGAGGGAGGGCGCACCCTGGCCCCGCACTCCCCGCGACATTTGGGTGCCAGGGATGTCAGTCAGCCTGGGATGAGGGTGCCCCTGGCTGGGGAAGAGAAGCGAGAGGGAGGGAAGGGAGTACGTGGGTTTGAGCATTCTCCCCACCGGTGTTTGTCACGTCCCCCGCCTGGATCCCTCCCTCCCCAGCCGCCGCCCACCTGGGCTCCCCGGCCTGCGGCGGCGGTGGCGCGAGGCTCGCTCCCCAGGCCGCAAAGTCGCACCCGCGGCGGTCTGCGGAGCTTTCCGGGTCTCTGCCCGCCCCCTCCCCCGCTGCGCCCTCCCTCCCAGGGTGCCCGACGTGCACGTTCCCTGCCACTTCGGTCCAGGCGCGCCAGTGGGTTTGGCCTGCGCGGCGGCGGCTAGGCGGGGGAGCGAGTGAGCGCGAGGGGCGGGCGCGAGTGACTGTGTGAGTCACCCGTACCTGGAGTGCGAGCGACGCAGAGCCAGCGGCGCGGAGCCCGAGCCGGAGCCGAGCCCCAGCGCCTGCGAGCCCTAGAGCGCGGCCGGCCCCAGGCGCCAGGCCTCGTCGCCCTCCCCGTGCACTCACCCGGGGCCCGGCGCCGACTCCCCACCCGGCGCCAGCCGCCCGCAGCCCTCCCGCCTGCCCGGAGGCGGTGCGGGGCTCGCCGGGGGATGTCACAGAGGCTCCTCGGAGCCAGCAGCCGCCGCCGCCGCCCCCGGGAATCGCGATCATGAACCCCCAGTGCGCCCGTTGCGGAAAAGTCGTGTATCCCACCGAGAAAGTCAACTGCCTGGATAAGGTGAGCGAGGGGGCGCCGGGCCAGCCTGGACCTGCCGGGCGCCGGGCTGCACCTGCTCCGAGAAGTTTTGGCACCTGGGATGGAAAGCGATGAGTGGGTCGGTGCGTGTGCCTGTGCCTTGGCAAGGGGGGAGGGCGCGCGAACGAAGACGCCCGCGGGAGTGTCAGAGACACGCTTGGCGATTGTGGTGTTGGAACCGGGAAGGGCTTTTGTCGCGGTACCGGGCTGCGCGACATCTGCCGAGCCGCTGCGGAGGGCGCACGGCGGTGCGCGGTCCCGGGCCCCGGAGGGACCAGGCTGGGCACCCAGGGGGGCACTTCGGCGAGCCGCGCCCCCTCCACCTCCACTTGTGTTCCACAATACCCCTGACCCCTGCAGCACAGATCCGCCCGCGATCCCACCTCACCGCCCACCCCTAGCGCCTCCTGTGACCGCGGCGAGGGGGAGAGGCAAATAGTAATTAATATGTCATGGGGCGGCCGCTGCCGCATTGCTAAGAATAATCCCTGCTGGAGAGCCCCGGCTCAGCGTGGCAAGCCGGACCCAGGGGTGTCTAATCCACCGGGTGGGGAATTCCAGGGGAAGTAGTTTTGTAGCCGGGCCCCTCCAGCCCTACCTCCTGCCCTTCCCGGGCAGGGATGGAGAGGAACAGCCGGGGAGAGACACCCAGGAGCGATCCGGAGTGACTGACAGTTGAAACCAGCCAGGGGCGTTCTGGGGAAATTTGCGTCTGAAGATACAAATGCTTCCTTAGAACAAGCTGTCATCTTGACAGTCATCCCAGGCAGAGTCAGAGGTCCAGCATTTTAGTGGAAGCTGGTCCTGTGTAGGGGTACTTACATAGTCCTCCTGCAGCCCCCTCAGCTTGCCTGACTTCGGGTGAACACATATTTGTTGAGATCCTACAAACCCTGCATTTAGACACTTTGAACTGGCTTCCTTTTGGTTTCAAAGCCACTCTCTGGGCCCCGTTTCTTCATTAACCGAGCTCAGAATTCTTTTCTGGCTGCTCAGAGAAGTGCTGTTTCGACAGAGCGTTGACAGTACTTCCATGGTGCGTCGGTATATTGTGGTGAGTCTTCCTTTAAGACTCAATTTTCAGAGTTGCCTGCTTGCCTGCTTTATTTACTTAGCTGAAAGTAGGTAAACACATCCACAGTTCCCTACACTTATTTTGTTGTAGCATTTTCAGCTACAGGGACCGTGATGCGCTCAAAAGCCTTCCTTCTGTGCCCATCCTGGCAAGAACTGGCATTGTACTGAATTTTTAAATTTTTTTTTCCAGTATTGGCATAAAGGATGTTTCCATTGTGAGGTCTGCAAGATGGCACTCAACATGAACAACTACAAAGGCTATGAAAAGAAGCCCTATTGTAATGCGTAAGTATTGTCAACATGCTGTCCAGGTGTGGCACAGCCTCAGAGCTTGAGAGCCAGTGGACCTGCCTGTTTTGAAGAACTGACTCACTGTGTCACCCAGGTGTGGCAGTGGCTAGTTACCTGTTTATATCACAGACTCTGGAGCCATGTACTTTGTTGATGATCACTGCTTTTTATGCCTTTCTAATGTGTTGGGTAACTTCTATGCATCTTCAACTAGGTTAGTTTTTGAGGTTCACAGTGTTACAGACTTAGGGACACTTATTAGAAGCTGCAGAACTTCCCCACTGAGAACGTGTGGGCTCTGAAGTGCATGTCAGGTAGATTTCCATTTTAATCCTGTGTCAATTTCCATTTTAATCATAGGATGTTGCCATACTGCAATTTCATACCTGAACCTAGTTGCTATGGAAAGGAGTCTTGCTCATTTGGTCTTAGCTGAGACCACTGCAGAGATTCTGGGCTTAAACAGGAAATCAAAGAGTGGTTTGGAGAATGGAACCAAAGACATGGGTGTTCCTGGCTGGTTAGTAGTAGGTCGGTTGTAGTAGATCTACTGCAGTAGACCCGGTACTTCCGGCTGGTTAGTGTTGTAGTAGGTGGGGATTAAAAAAGGTAAGCCTTCTTTGGAAGGCTTTTGTGTAGGCATGCTGCTAGCCTAGAATAGCAATTAGCTAGCATTTATATCGTGCTCACCATGTGTCAAGCTCTGTTCTAAGCACTTTATGCATACTGATCATTTAATCTTTACAACGACCCTACAAGTTAGGGGATGCTATTATTACCCCCATTTAGCAGGTAATGAAATTGAGGCCTTGAGAGGATCAGGCTCAGGCGGGGCTCAGATCACTCCTGGAGGCTGCTGGTGGTTTGATTTGACTAGTGTTTCCGTATGTCTATCTTGCTGCCCAGAGGCACATGTTTCTCCACTCCTGTGAGCATCCCCCTACCCCAGACTGTTTTCAACTGTAAGCTCTTGGCCCTGATGGTTAAGTTTTCTTTTTCTTTTCTTTCTTTCTTTTTTTCTGAGACAGAGTTTTGCTCTTGTTGCCCAGGCTGTAGTGCAATGGCGTGATCTTGGCTCACTGCAACCTCCGCCTCCCAGGTTCAAGTGGTTCTTCTACTTCAGCCTCCTGAGTAGTTGGGATTACAAGCATGTACCACCATGCTCGGCTAATTTTGACCTCAGGTGATCTGCCGCCCTCGGCCTCCCAAAGTGCTGGAATTACCGGCGTGAGCCACCGCACCTGGCCTGATGGTTGAGTTTTCTCACCAGTTCCCCTGTGGGGTTGGCATGGTCTGGAGCCAGCAGAGGTGCCTCTGGACCTCAAGCCTTTTGGCTGGAACATTGCCAGAGATTCATCTTCCCTACAGTTTTTGAAGTAGGTTCATCATTCAGGTCTCCTGGAGATGGAGGGCCCTTGATTAATTCATGCTTCATTACATACTGACAGTATGTTACCATAGACCGTATATTTTTGGTAACCAAATGGAATTGCTCATGCCTCTCTGGTGAAGAACTTCAAAAAGCATTTTATCTGGTGAAGACTTTAATATTTGTTTTTCCTTAGTCCTTAGTGCTTACAGGTAGACCAGAATCTTTTCAAGAAATCAGAAAATGGCGGCATTGAACAGAATTCAGGACTTTCTTGGAGAGGGGAAGTCCACAGATATTCCCCAAACTTTCTGATGTCTTCAATCCTGCTATACCATTCTTCCTATTGGAATAGCGTGAAGCAAAAACGAGGTTTCGGTGTCATGATTTCCTGCTTCCCTTCCAGAGAGCCATAAACAACTGGTTAAAGATCAAAGGCAGGCGTAAGGAGAAGGGAAAGGGCCCCAACCACCCATAAATGGGATAATTGTTCTTTGGTTAAAGGAAAGTGAACCATTCTTCCTGTAACTGTTTCAGTTGGCAGCCTGATTCCATCAGGCTTTATGGACCACATCAGGATTCAGGATTCTTTACAGGGCAGGGCCAGGAGTTTAACCCCAGTGATAACAATGCCTTTGGGTGGCCCTGGTAGGCCTGAAGGGATTGGGAGGGAAGGAGGAAAAAGAGAGAAAAAAAAATGGGGAGAGAATAGCAATTACAACAATGAGAGAGAACTGGATAAGGGAGAAAAGAAATGATCAAAATAAAAGGACAGAAAACAGTTCAACTGAAGTAGAGTCATTGACTGCATTGGGCTACTTGAAAATTATTTAGTGCTTATTGCTTAGTTTGGGTTCAATCTAATTTTAAAAGTTTATGAGATTCTGGATGAGTTAGGAAGAGCTATTTTGCACTTTGACTTGATAGTGATGAGTGCCCAGAAACGTTGAGATTTGGGCCCCAAAAGGAAATGATTTTACTTATGAAAAAGAAACATCCTGTTGTATTGTTTCATAGGTCTTGATCTCATTTTTAATACTCTCAATATACCTGTATAGAATGTTTATAGATTTTCCTCTCTAAAATTTCTCATACGATTCCAGTACATTATTATTAGTTTTCAGTTGAATTCTGGGGGTAACACTCGAGGATTTTTGCTTCATGTTGAACCTGGTAGTCCACTTTATTGAGCAGATAAATAGGGGGAAATAGGAATTCATCCTTAGTGAATGGATGAGTAGAGAGCTGATATTTAAAATTCAGATTTAGGTTCATGTCATAGCTTGATATGCTACCTCTAGAAAATGGAACCTGGCAAAGTTTTGGGTTCTGTCTGCTATGAGGGTTCTGGGCTCGAAGGTCCCTGCTGTCAGTCTGTAGTCTGCTAAGGATACATGTTGCCGTGTACACTGGCTGGGCAGTGTGGATTGCCCTCTGGGGATCCTGATGCATCCGCTCTAATTCAGGTGGTGCATGTCAATCAGCTGTTCCCTGTGGTTGTGGCCAGAGGGCTGCCATAATTTCTCTGGGTCAGTAGTAGAAAATTGATTCTCTAATGTATACTGCTACCAGAAAATGAAACATTTGCTTTTCATGTAATGCAATATTTTATCTGCACCTGGTTGGTTCAGGAGTCAATGTATATACATGCTTAAATGAAAACAACTCTTCATCTTCCGCTGTCACTTTTTATTGTGAAAATTTTCATACATGCAAAATAAGTAAAAGAATAATACAAGGAACATCTCTATCCCCTCCACTGACATTCAACTATTATTAACATTTTGCCATGTTTGCTGCTTCGTATTTTGATCTCATTATATGTCCAAATATATATATATATTTTAAAAATTTATTTATTTTTATTTATTTATTTTTTTGAGTCGGAGTCTCACCCTGTAGCTCAGGCTGGAGTGCAGTGACGCCATCTCGGTTCACTGCAAGCTGCGCCTCCTGTGTTCACACCATTCTCCGGCCTCAGCCTCCCGAGTAGCTGGGACTACAGGCGCCCACCACCACGCCCAGCTAGTTTTTTTTTGTATTTTTTAGTAGAGCTGGGGTTTCACCATGTTAGCCAGGATGGTCATGATCTCCTGACCTTGTGATCCGCCTGCCTCAGCCTCCCATAGTACTGGGATTACAGGCATGAGCCACCGCACCCGGCCATGTCCAAATATTTTTATTACTGTTGAGCCATTTTTCCATTTCATACATCAAGCTGGTTTCATACATCGTGACATTTCATCCCTAAAAACCACATCATGCATGCACTAAGCATAAGGGCATTTTCTTAAAGAATCATAGAGCTTTTATTACACTTAAGAAAATTAACAAATGCGTTGTTATAACATCTTATATCCTGTCTATTTTATATTTCCCCATTGTCCTAAGAATGTTCTTTATAGTTTTTTTTTTTTTTTTTTAAAGCCAGGATCCAATCAGGGTTCATAATTTACATTTAGCTGTTATGAAAATGACAACTTTTCTTAGCTATTAGAGATTCAATATCAGTTATTCAAGTTCTGCTATTATTTCTACTAATTTACAGAACCTCTCACAGTTTTCAAGAAAAGGGCTTAAGTAGCATTTCTTATGAAAATAACATCCATAATTAAATGAAGAACCTTTAAAATAAATATTAAGAATATGCTTAAAAATTGGAAAGCATGAACATAGACATTTAGAATCACTGTAAGAAAACATAGAGGTTTCTCATTTTAATTGCTACCTGAGGGCATTCTTTAAGGAAATGAAGTAGTGAGTGCTTCTTCAGTTTAAATATGTTGCTTGTTTATATTCTCATGTGTTTAGAGAAGAAACAAGTATTCTCTTTGATTTCATGCAAAGGAGAACATGTATAAAATATAATTTACATGATATTTAAATTTTGATCTTTAGATAGAACGATCAAAGTATAGTACACACTAGATGTAAGATTGAGCATAATACCCGTTTTGCTCCTAACGCAGCAGTGCACACTATTAAAATATTTAAAAACAAACTGTTGTACTTGAGTGCGTGCCACGTTTTCATAAGCCTTTATGTTTCATAAGCAGGCAATGGATTCTTTAGCACATTTAGGATTTTTTTCATCGTGGAACTTGCAAAGAAATGAGGACTAGGCAAAATTCTTATCACTAAGAGGTGCCGAGAAAGTAACACTAGATGATTAGACAAAAAACATAGCTAATATTTCTATGTGAATTTATATGCCAAGCTAAACTAGAAACATTTTCCTACCCAGCAAGCCACACACCCTAAGACCATTTGTCAAATAAATTATTTAATTTGCTGTGTGTATAAGTCAAAATTGCATTTACTATGTCTTTGTAAAATATACATCGGTTCTTAAAATTTCCTGGGAGGTATTACCACTTAGAAGTAGCATTGCCAAGACTGACCAGTTAATGTGTTCTCACCAAATGTCAAGTTATATTAGGTCTGGGGTGCCACCAAGGAACGATGCAACAGTTTAACATGACCTTGCCAATAATTTCCGCAGAACATTATTTGGGCTGAACATTATTTGCAGACATATTTTTGGGCTGAACATTTGTTCTGACCTGCCTACATTTACTATACCCTGTATCTTAGTCAAATGTATCTTTAATTATGGGGCTAAAAGAACACAAATATCCACTTAAGTATCTTTAGTGATCCTTCCAAATAAGATTCCCTCTCATCAAAGAGTTTCACTTAAAGTGGTTTCCGAAGACTTTAAAAAATAAAACAGCAGGCGCTGAGTGTTGTGTTTACTTTCTCTCTGCCTGTGTTTGCATTCCCTCTCGTGAATATTTATTGACTTTCTACCACCTGCAAGAGGCTGGGCTGGGTGCATCTCATGACGAGTCACTCAGAACGGTCAGCACAGTTCTGCCGGCCCGTGTTGAGTGTGATTGTCCAGGCTGGTGCTCCACTGCCTCCTACGTACCATTTTGTTGCTGGTCACTCCTCGTTAGTGCCTTTCCTAAGGAATCAGAGGACACAGAAGGAAATTAAATTGAAACCTGAGAGTATTCCCACCATCTGTTTTCCTTATCTGTAGTTGGGCCTCCTGAATTTGGTTCTAGAACACTCCAAGGACTTGAGTTATCTCAAGGAGATTGATGAAATTCCTGCTATGAAGTTAGCTTTGATTACAAAACAATGTGTCACAAAGTACAACATGTTGTCATTGGAGTTTTGGAGCTAGATAGAGCTGGAGTTGAATCCTGGCTCCATCCTGGCCTACTGAGCAAGTCTCTGGATTGCCAAACATCAGTTTCTCCGTCTGTCAAATGGGTACAGTAATACTAAACCCACAGAGCTGTATGAGAAGTAACAAAACAATACTAGAATAGGCCGTAGCCTAGTTTCTGGCACATAGCAGATCTCCAGGAAACAGTAGTGTCCTTCTTTCCTCATCAGTACTTTTTTGAGGGGTGAGGAAAGAGTGGGGAAGAGAGAAGAGGAGGTATATCAATAAATAATAGGAACTCACTCACACGTATTAAAAAGATTCATACCGAAGTTTTTCACACTGTGGGCTGCTACCCATTAGAGAGTTGTAACCAGAATTGAAAGAAGGAAGAAAAGAGAATAAGAGAAAACATCAGACTTCATTTAAGTACTAAACAGAGGATTCTTTTGGCAAACATATTTTTTTCAGTGATACGGGTACATATGTGTACTGGATCATGATGTAGACTTTTTTTTTTTCTTTTCTTTTTCTTTTTTGAGACAGAGTCTCCCGCTGTCGCCCAGGCTGGAGTGCAGTGGTGCAATCTCGACTCACTGCAAGCTCCGCCTCCCGGGTTCATACCATTCTCTTACCTCAGCCTCCGAAGTAGCTGGGACTACAGGCGCCCTTCGCCATGCCCGGCTAATTTTTTGTGTTTTCTAGTGGGGTTTCACCGTGTTAGCCAGGATGGTCTCGGTCTCCTGACCTCGTGATCCACCCGCCTCGGCCTCCCAATGGAAAATAATTTTTACTGGAAGTGGTGATTGAAAGGTATGAGAAACACTAGTTTAGTTCCATATTCTTAATGCTCCGTACATCAGAGAGCACTGAAAGTTACCTGTAATGTACAATGGCATGCAGGTTTTGAATTCTAACAACCATGTTTCTGTTTGTGCCAATCACACCCGACCCCACACCTTTCCCTGGGGTTCAGTCCAATACAGTCATCACATAGGTCTCAGCTCAACAGTAAGAGCCTACATCCTGTGCAGGAACCACGAGCTTATCTGTCTGTATCCTCCAAGGGATCTGTCCCATGTATCTGCATATCCCTCAAGCCTGGCACATAGACGAGATTGGGCACGTTCAGGGTGGTATGGCCATAGATGAGCCTGGCATTTAGAAGGTACTTGATCATATTAGTCACCTCAGTGACTATAAGAACTGTGTGTAGCCTTTGCACTTAGTCCCTCGTTTAGGATGAGGCCCAGGCTGGTTTCTTGTGGGAAGGCAGACAGAATTTGCGTGATTCAGAAGAACTGGGTTAGGATGAGGCTTTGAGGAGCCTGATCCATGTGGACTGGTGACTAGGGGTCATTAAGCCTGAATTCCAAGGGATAATAAAGTATCCTGCTGTTGGGATAGTCTCATGTCTTCTGATCTGTAATGAACATAGTGGGAATTTACTTTCACTACTTAGAGGTTTGGCTTCAAAATGTGACATCTTTCTAAAAACATTTCTTACGAATACTCATTTATTTCCTTCTGGGTTAAATTACAATCTCTACAATGGGAAAATAATTCCCACCTACCAGGGACTTTATAGAGATTAAATGGGGGAAATGTTTGTAAGCTTGAGCCCGTCAAATAACACCTAAGGACCCAAATGTCAGTCCACTCTTTTACTTATAATAGTAAATGGAAAATTATTGTCTCATATTTCTCCGTTAAAGACAAGAGAAAATGTCACATTGTTAGAAGTGACCGTTTCTATGGAAGGGTATTGTGGCATGTAAGAGTTCTAGTTAGCATCCACTGCAATGTGCCCTGCCTGACTTTTTAGTTACATACCTCAAGGAAAAAATTAAACCTTTGCCCCTTGACACAGTATCTGACATGAGAGGATGACAGTTTTCATTTTTCTTTTCTGGTTATAACTGGATGATTAAAAACAAACGAAGGAGATACTTTGAGCCAATAAAAAGGTTCCAGTGTATATACAAAACGATCTGGTTCTCAGTCACCGTATTGGACCGTTGGCGATTAGATATTGCATTTTGGTACTTTTGAAGTCATTGTAGGGAATCATATTTACAAATCACTCTCTGGGTTCTGTGTCCCATTTGAAAATGTTTCTGAAAGGTGCCTTTGATGTGTAAGTTCTGCCTGTTTATGATGGTGTATTTATTATGGAATGATGTCAGATTAGAAAAGATTTTGAGATGAAACCCAGCCGATCTCATCTCAATCATGGTGAAATGCAAGGTTAATACAAGATACAGATATGTGTGCTTAGAGGAATATTGATTATGTATCAAGGGCCTGTGCAAGAGAGAACATTTCAGTAGGTCCTCTTTTTTTTTGAGACAGAGTGTCGCTCTGTCTCCCAGGCTGGAGTGCAGTGGCGCGATCTCGACTCACTGCAAGCTCCGCCTCCTGGGTTCACGCCATTCTCCTGCCTCAGTCTCCTGAGTAGCTGGGACTACAGGCGCCCACCACCACGCCCGGCTAATTTTTTGTATTTTTAGTACAGACAGGGTTTCACCATGTTAGCCTGGATGGTCTCAATCTCCTGACCTCGTGATCTGCCGGCCTCGGCCTCCCAAAGTGCTGGGATTACAGGCGTGAGCCACGGCGCCCGGCCAGTGGGTCCTCTTTAAATGTTTTCAGATGAGTGCTTTACAGAGTGGTTCCTAGGACATCAGGGAGTAAGAGAGATACAGACATAGCCATGCATGGCACCCTTGTCCTCAAGGGCTTAGAACTCCTTTAAGTCTCTAGAGGAAGAATAAATCAATTACTTTTCTGTTCTGTTTCAGTTTTTACAGTTAGTGTTACTAGGAAGACCTTGGCTTTTAGCCTTAGGAGACCTTGGCTTTAGCATGGAATCTAGAATAATATTTATGAGCTGAGTACCCAGAACGTTTTAGGAACTAAGTAAAATGATTATTATTGATTTCTTCCATGCTCAGCTTGGCTATTTGAATTCAGCAAAGTCCTGCTAATGGGTCTAACAGTTCTTCAGGCCTCTAGTTGAACCTAGATAGGGCACAGACCTAACCATGAGAACAGGAAGTTGTGAGAAGGACCAGGTTTAAGTGGCAATGATTGTTTCTTCCGTCACTGGAAATCCCGTATTAATTTTATTTATAGTTAGCTGTGCAATTTTCTTAGCAGAGTCTTCGAAGGAGTTGCTTTGCGTTTGACTTCTGTTTACTTTTTCACACTCTCTGTTGACTCATTCTTATTGAATTCTAGGAGGAGCCAGAAGATAACTAGTTCGATGTGTGCATTCTTGAAGAGCATCTAATCGATAACCAGACTGGTGGTCTGTTGTACTTCTGCATCAGCTCAGCAGTCTAAAAAACCATTTGGATAAAAATCTTTGATTGGCACTCTGATGCTTATTATCCATCAAAGGCAGGTGCAACCAAACACAGAGAACTTGGAGAAATAGGATGGCTGAGCTCAGCCAAGGGTCTATAGATCTGGGATGTGCAGTGGGAGTTAGATGGTTGCCTGCCAATATTGAATTTGGTTTTAAAATATGACTCCTGTATCCGTTAATCCTTTAATTGATCCAGAGTGTGAATTCCAGCAAATTCAGGCAATGCATGGGAGTGGCAAGAACACTGCAGCAAACACATACACCAGTACAGAAAGACGTGCTCTGTAAGTAGATGTATTTTTGATGGCCTGTTTGGATAACCTACATGTCTTCTCCTGCCTACTCTCCCCACTATCTGCCCAGTCTCCTGAGCTTCATGCATTTCCTGCCACTACGGTTATTTTCTGAAAACATGGTTCTGATTATACTACTCTCTTGCTCAAACACCTTTGATGGCTTCCTATTGCTTATAGGAAAAATAATTGGGTTTCTAGCAGACATTCAGAGCCTTTCACAGTCTACCTTCCTCTATCCACTTCCATTTAACCTCCTTCTCTTCAGCCACACTGGGCTGCTAGCTTTGAAACCTTCACCAAATTTCTTAATCTAAGCCTCAGTATCCTCATCTGTAAAATGGGTATAATAGATTCTACCTAATAGGATTAAGGATTCATTGGAATATCCAATCTAATAATGAGCTTAGCGGAGTTTCAGGCACATGGTAAGGAATTAATACAATTTAGATATATTTATAACTTTAATCATTATTAACTAGACACAGCGATTTGACCCTTTACTCATGCTGTTCTTATGCCCTCTGGCACTGGAGTGACTTTGATCCTTAAGGCACATCTGTAAGGCTATGCCTACCTTTGCAAAGATATTCTTAATCCCTCAATCACTGAACTCTTTCTTTGTGATTCATTGTACTTTTTATGCCTCAATTATATCACCTACCAAAGAGCCTGCTTTGTACTATGGCCATGTTTGTCTTCCCATTTGAGTTGGTTTCCTGCTGAGATTGGACCATAGATGTTCTCGGCCTGGAGTGGGAGGTGGGTTGGGGTAGGTGAGGTCAAGTCAGCCTGTGAGAGCTTTGCTCCTTGAAGGGACTACTTTGTGTTTTAAAGAGCAAGTGTGTAAGGAATTGAGAACGGGTGTTACAAAACTGCAATGCTCTGATGCCAGCCATGTGGAGTTAGCATCAACTCCGCCAGTGAAAGGCGCAGACCCCAACAAAATTGCTCTCACTTCAAGCCCAGGAGTCCCTAGGTCACCTACACTCTGGACCAACTGGCTGCAAATTTGAGAGTTCACAACCCCCTCAGATTTGATAATTAGCTGGAACAATTCACAGGGCTCAGGACAGTGCTGTACCTAAGATGATTGTTTTAGCATAACAGATACAAATCAAGACCAGCCAGATGAAGAGACACTTAGGGCAAAGTTTGAGAGGATCCTGGATGTGGGGCTTCTCTGTCCTTGCTCTATGGGATCAATATGTGTTATCTTCCTGGCACATTGATGTGATCATCAACCAGGGATCTCCACCAATCCTTGGTGTCCAGAGTTTTTATTGGGGTTTCATTATGTAGGCATGATTGATTGACTCATTGGTGATGTGACTGTTCAATCTCCAGCCTCCTCTCTTCCCTGGAAAAGGTCAACTGATCTTATCCGGCTCAAAGCACCAACCATCTAATCACAGAGTTGGTTTTTCTGGTGCACTGAGCCACCTTGATCACGTCCCCTTAGATATGGTCCAAGGAGCTCATGAATAACAAAGACATTCCAATTACTTGGGAAATTTCAAGTATTTAGAGTATGCCTCCCAGGAACCAGGGACAAAGGCCATTCAAATTCTTTATTATACAACAGGCATGCTTCATGCTGTCGCCATCAAAGCTACCTTTGTTGTGTTGCCTCTTTATATCCTGAGCCTTCCTATTCCATCAGGACATGAATGAGGGCCTAAAATCCACCATCTCCAGTCAGTCAATAGAAGTTGGGGAAGATTAGAAATAGTTTGCTGCTTGTGAACAGGAAGGAGGTGGGGGCACTAATCATGGGTGGACTCTTAATATAACTCTCTAGATTTTGTTTTTATTGATACATGAGTCTGTCCTATTGGCAAATTACGTTCTTGAGGTCAGGAATGGTCCTAATTGCCGTTGTCTACACAGCACACGTGCTGTGTGCTCAGAAACTGTCACCCTGTTGGAACAGATTGCCCATCTAGCTTTGCTGGGGGCATGGTGAGTTCTTTTGGCTGTCTGAGTGATACAGCTTAGCCTTATTCTAGGCATCCTCAGCCAAGAAAGCTGACTCAATGAGAAGGAATAGAGGATGAGTGTGGTGGCTCACAACTGTAATCCCAGCACTGTGGGAGGCTGAAGCAGGAGAATCGCTTGAGGTCAGGAGTTCAAGACCAGCCTGGGCAACATAGCAAGACCCTGTCTCTAACAAAAAAAAAAAAAGAGAGAAGCAATAGACCTATCTTTCCATGAGGATCTGTGTGGCGATCCCAGCTGTTGCTTGCCATGCTTGGACTGATAATGCACACGAACAGTAGTGAACACGTCCTCTGTTTAGGTGAAATATTGAAATTTATAGCTGGATTACTGGTCACTGACATGCAATGGAACAAAGGATGACAAGAATAATGTTGTCTACAAAGGTAGTTTATAAAAATCACTTTGTTACGACTGTTTTTCAAAGTCTCAGGAGTGAACCACGTGTTTGACACATCAGGTCATATATACATTTACTTGCATATCATGTTTTTTGTATCTCCTGGAAATAAGTTTGATGGCTTCGTTTCCTGAAACTAAATTTAATCAGGGATTAATGGTCAATTCCTGATGAATGAAAGGTCTTCACAGGCTCTCGTGGAAGAATCTTCTTTTCTCATGTGATTTTCCTTCAATGTTCTGCCTTTTCTCCCACATTTCCAGAACTTTAAAAATAACTCTGTAGGATCAATGCTTCTCCCCAACCCAACCCTCCCCACCGCACCATCTCTCCATTTCTCTTTCTCTCTGTTTGAAGTCTTTTTTGTTGCCAGTGACGTAGTTCTCTGATTCTCTTAACATTAAGGGGAATTCTATTTTAAAATGTCTAAATGCTTAAGGCACGTAATAATTAAGGGTTATTCCTATCAGGAATAGAAACACCGTATTAGAACAGTTCTTCCTCAGAGGCTACTAAAGAAGGAAAATTCTGTTTAGAGGGTTTGCCTCTGTGGTCTTTTTTTAAAACGGTAGTTATGTAATGTCAGGTTTAATTGGCTGGGAGTCAGGAAGCTAGTTTATTTGTGTGCCTCTCATGTCATATATACCTGCAGGGCTGAGTGGCCCGTAAAAAGCACTTAAGATTTGCACATGGGGGCTGCTGCCCAGGAAGTATCCTGCAGAATGGCAGTTTGGCAGACGTTGAAAGAAAAGCATATTGGTTTTTTTTTTTTTCTTTATACAGTGATGAGTATATAACAGGGACTGAATAAACATGTGTTGATTGACTGTAAAAGAACCTTTACTCTGAATGGGAGACAGCGGTCGTTGATCTGATAGCAAGCTTCCCAAGTCTGGCTTCTTTCTCTGGATCTGTAGTGGTGGGTCAGGAACAATTGTTACCCAGGATTTAAAAATTAATTCCCTAGCAGGAGAAAACAGGTGGTAACATAAAAGAAGTCCCTGAATGGAGGAAGGATCAAGTAATTCTCAGAAGAGACCAGCAGGGGAGTGTTTACAACCTCACTTGTCTTTACCAATGCATAGATAGACATGTTAGGGGATAGGTAAGGTCCAGGAGTTTTGCCAACGTGGGATGACGACAGGCTGATGATTCAATTGTGACAGTGGAGAGGCTTGGTATGCTAAAAGAGAAATATGTCTAGGAGGTGAACCCACGAATAGAAAGAAAGAATCTTGAAGGTGAAAAGATGATGGAGAACATTTGAGTGAGAAGGAAAAGAAGGGAAACAGGTGGCCCTGCTGCTGGGCAGACCATGTGCCTCTTGTCCAGAATGGAAATGTCACAGAGGTTTTTTCAATGAACTATCTGCTGAAGGTTTAAGAGAGAATACCAGTTGGTTTCTTGCTTTGCTTTTTGTGGACAATGTCACTGCTTTCAAGCTGCTTTGCGCTTAATTTGGAAAACAAGTAAGAATTGGTTGATGGAGTAGCAGTTGTGAGGACTTTAGAACAAGTGGTCTCTGTTATGTTGAAATTCACAAGAGCAAAAGGAGTCACACCACACCCAGACTTTGAAGAAAGCCTTCAAATGGTGTAGGGGAAGAAGGAAACGCTGTGCTTGTTCAAGAAATCTTAGGTTCTCAGAAGCTCTGAGATAAACGAAGTGTGCCATATCCCTGTGACTGGTCTAGTCCTTAGCTCACAGTTAGCTTTTAATAAAGATTTACTGAATAAACAAAAGAAGGAATAAGAAAAAAAGGTGGCTCAAGTGAGATAGAAGACTTTCAAAAATAAAATCCTGATTGAAAAAGTGTTAATTATTTCAGAGAGAGAAAGGAGGAACAGATCTTTAAAAAAGTGTGGAGGAAAAGCATCATAGGACATCCCTCGGGAGCTTTCTAAGCTCGGATTAGCCTAACACACAGTTTAAGAGATGGATGACTGAGTGTTCAAAGATGGCAGACACAGTAAGACCGGGATCCAAAAAACCAAAACCATGGCTTGTGACAATTCTAAAGACAAAGTGGGTTTCAAAAGCACTTATATTCTAAGAAAAAAGTGGAACCCTGGCTTAGGGAGGATAATTGTGATAATAAACACTGACAGGAAAAAAAATCCTATTTAGCTTTTATGCAGTTCCTTTGTAGCTTTTATCCTTTCAACTGAGAAGAATAGATTTACAACTAGAAAAGATCCAAAAACATCATTAAGAAATTAAAGTAAAAGTTAGGAGAGCCAGCAGTCAGGCAACATCAAGTCGTTTTGCATTGGGTTAAAGACATTAGAATCTCTCCATCCAGAGGGTGGCATCTCAGGGACCTGAGAAAACCCTGTAGATGTGGTCCTGGAACTGAAATGCTGGAATCATGTCTCCTAGCAGTGAAAGCGGATGTGGTGGGGGAGTGAAGGGACCATTCCCTTCTGGGGCTGAGGCTGAGTTACTTTACCTCGCCGTCCCTCAGTTTCCTCACCTATAAAATGGTGATGTTGTCTTAGTTATCTCGTCTGCAAAATGGGCATCCTGTGTCTCACTTGCTGATAATAATAGTATTTGCTACCTCTTCTGGTTACTGCAAGGAATAAATAAGATAATCTATGTAAATAGTTGATACAGAGTAGACACCGTATAAAAGTTGGGCTGTTATTACTATTGCCTATTCTGAGAAATTGTCAGCAAAAGAAAGCTTTGGGGATGGGAAAACATTCCAAGTTTTAGAAAGAAGAAGAGACAGATTGTAGAAATTACAGCCTAATTAATGTGAGAGTAATTCCTGGCAAAATCCTCATATGGATGAGTGCAGGATGGTTGTAAAAACTTCGAAATAAAAAGTCCTCTTAGGTTCTGTCATAGTTTGCTAGGCTTGCTGTGACAAAGTACCATAAATGGGGTGGCTTAAATAACAGAAATTTGTTGTTTTACAGTTCTGGAGACTAAAAGTCCAAAATCAAGGTGTCGGTAGGGTTGGTTTCTCCTGGGGACTGTGAGGGAAGAATCTGTTTCAGGCCTCTATCCTTGGCTTTTGTTGAATAGATGGCCAGCCGTCTTCTCCCTGTGTCTTCACATCAACTTCCCTTCGTGTGTGTCTGTTTCCTAATCTCGTTTTCTAAGGACACCAGGCATCTTGTATTAGGGGCTACGCCTATGACCTCATTCTAACTTGATTACCTCAGCAAAGACTCTATCTCCAGATAAGGTGACATTTCGAGGTCTGTGGGGTTGGGACTCTAACACACTTTTTGGACTCCAATACATACACAATTCAACTCCAACAGGTTCACTAAGAAAAGTCAAGCAGAGCAAAATTAACTGTGTTTTTGGTGCTAGAGAAGAAAGGAAATAGATACACAGTGAACTTAAAATTTTTTTAAAACAAATTCAGTGCTGTTAATTATTTTTTATTTTTTGAGATGGAATCTTGCTCTGTCCACCCAGGCTGGAGTGCCGTAGCACCATCTCGGCTCACTGTAGCCTCTGCCTCCCAGGCTCAAGGGATCCTTCCACCTTAGCTTCCTGAGTAGCTGGATCTTTCAGGCACGTGCCACCATACCCAGCTAACTTTTGTATTTTTGGTAGAGACGGGTTTCACCATGTTGCCCAGACTGGTCTTGAACTCCTGATCTCAAGTGATCCACCCACCTCAGCCTCCCAAAGTGCTGGGATTACAGGCGTGAGTTGCTGCACCTGGCCTCAATGCTGTTAATTTTTTGCATATCAATGATACCTCAATAAAGCTTATAAAAGATCAGTGTTAAAAAAAAATGAAAGACTAATAGAGACTTTTTCTGAATTACAAGTTGACCACAGTGTCTGTTTCTTCATTTGACATGCGTGTCTTCATGATTTCACTAATATTTTCAAGGAGTAATAACCTTTTCCTCTTTCACCCAGGACCTTTACTTTGTGACATTATGTGCTTTGTAAGCTTGCAAAACAATTAGAAAATTGTTCTCTGATAGATTGTTCTTGCTTGTAGGAGAATGGTATTGAAATATTCATAAGGAAATGAATTTCAGTTTCAAATGGCAAGAAGAAATATGGTTTAAAATTTTACAGAAAATGACATAGTTCTTGCTTTATGTTAAAAGAAGGGGAAAACACACGATTGTGACCTTGGCTCTAGTTCAATGTAGAGATTCTGGTGTGGAGATTTATAATCTTAATATTCCTACAATTTAGGATTTATATTTCAATTTCAAAATTTAATTATTAATTTTCTCATGAAACTTTCTCAGATAGCTTCACTTTCTTAAAGCTTCTTTTATTATTTTATTAAGTAATGAAGGATTGTATCCGTATTTCAAGAGTGAGTGAAATAGACTTTTGTAATTGCCATTTTTTATATATAAGTAATGGACTCCTAAAAAAAAAAAAAGCATGAAGGCAGCATAGTTATGTCCTGTGATAAGAACTGGGTTGGTCGTCTTGCTTTGTTTCCAGTAGACATGCTCCCTGGTTAGCCTTTTCTCCCAGGTGAACTTTATTACCTGATAGAAATCTGATCCATCAATTGAATTAATGTGTGTTTTGAAAACAGCATTCTTCCATGCTTGCTCCTGACTTTGAAAACAAATCCCAAACACACCACTCTCTTTTCCTCCTCATAATCAGTTCTTAGCTTTCAATGCCTCCTAAATGCTGTTGAGTTAATTTTTTGATAACTCTTTGTCCATTTGTACAAAAGCACATTTGTACTTTTCTGCCCCATGTTTACAACCACACCAAAAAGATGCCAAATGGAAAACTCTCCTGGTCTTTAAAGAAAGGGCAAAGCTACTTCTCGCAAATTACATGACTAGAATTCCTCCTGTCCCCCAATAAATGAATGCCAGCAGTTTTCTTCTTTCCTTGGAGGTTCTACTGATTCTTTCTATTTTATCACTTGAGTGGCCAGAAATTCAGCACTTGTGATGTGATGGATGTTTTTAACTTTTCTATGAACCGTTGTTTTGAAATATGGGGTCTGGGCCCTGCTGGAGACTGTAGGGCTGTTCCCCATATTGCTTTTGAGGGGTGGCAGTGATCAGTAGGCGGGGGTCAACTCCACCTCTTGCGGCCTCTGTTCTTGTCATGCAGTGGGGGTTAATCTCTGCAGAGAAATTGATTGTGAGGAGGAAAAGAGAAAATGGATAATTATAAAGAACTGGGCACAGCTCAATAAATGGAAACACGAATGACCACGTGATAGTGCTTTTCCAACGCACCTCCCTTGCCCAGTCAGTTTTCTTTGTGGACCCAGGCAATGTTTTCCCTATTTCACTCTTCTAGCCTTTTCAAGTGTGTCAATTGTTTGAGCTGTAGCAATGCAGTGATTACCAGTGATTACCTGGGTTTTGAATGTGTGTTTGAAAGTTGAAGTGTTACCTTATTATAGGCAGAGTGCTTGTATGTAAGGGAAATGAATCAGACACAGAAAAAGAAACATAGCATGTTATCACTTATCTGTGGGATCCACAAATCCAAACAATTGGACTCATGGAGCTAGAGAGTAGAAGGATGGTTACCAGAGGCTGGGAAGGTCAGTGGGAGAGTGGTGAGGAGGTGGGGATGCTAATGGGTACCAAAACAATAGTTAGAATCAATAAGACCTGGTATTTGATAGCACCACAAGGTGATTATAGTCGATAATAACTTAATTGTACATTTAAAAATAACTAATAGAATATAATTGAGTTGTTTGTAACTCAAAGGATAGATGCTTGAGGGGATGGATACCCCATTTTCCATGATGTGATTATTAAAAATAACATTTTTTTTTTTTTTTGAGACGGAGTTTCACTCTGTCACCCAGGCTGGAATACAGTGGTGAGATCTCATCTCACTGCAACCTCTACCTCCTGGGTTCAAGCAATTCTCCTGCCTCAGCCTCTGGAGTAACTGGGATTACAGGTGTGCACCACCACGCCTGGCTAATTTTTGTATTTGTAGTAGAGATGGGGTTTCACCATGTTGGGCAGGCTGATCTCGAACCCCTGACCTTGTGATCCACCCACCTCAGCCTCCCAAAGTGCTGGGATTACAGGCGTGAGTCACCACGCCCAGCCTGTGATGTGATTATTATGCATTGCATGGCTGTATCCAAACATCTCATGTACCCCACAAATATATACACCTACTATGTACCCACAAAGGTTAAAATAAAAAAATTCAAAAAGTACTCCTGTATGTATTTCAAATTGGATTGCATTGTCAGATTATTTTAGATTTTGTGTAAGATTTGGATTTGGAATAAGAGTTAATAAAGAAAGGCGATAAAGAGACTCCAGACTGTGAAGATTTATTTTATAATGTTGATAATTGAGGAAAGTGCGCATCCAGCATCTCTTTAACATTTTGAATAATGTGGAGAGTTTGTGCTGCTGGTTTTGATTGCTGTGCTACTTTTCCCATATTCTGTTTCATATTGTGAATTTCTAAACACAGGTGCTACTGAGGCCCACGAGCACAAAGACATGAAAATTTAATGTTATAGCTTGTTTCCATTGTGGCTTACTTTTTTTTTTTTTTTGGCAGAGTCTCACTCTGTCACTCAGGCTGGAGTACAGTGGCGCAATCTCCGCTCATTGCAACCACCACCTCCCAGGTTCAAGCGATTCTCCTTCCTCAGCCTCCCGAGTAGCTGGGACTACAGGCACATGCCACCATGCTTGGCTAATTTTTGTATTTTTAGTAGAGATGGAGTTTCACCATGTTGACCAGGCTGGTCTTGAACTCCTGACCTCAGGTGATCTGCCTGCTTCGGCCTTCCAAAGTGCTGGGATTACAGGTGTGAGCCACTGCGCCCAGCCTGTGACTCACTTTTAAATCTGACTTTAGTGTTTGCTTTAAAGAAAATTTATTCTCTGTATGGTATTAATAAAATGAGAAGTTCCTCTCTGAACTGGAGAATCATTCTATGATTAAGCCAATTTTTAGGAAACAGTTTCCCAAAACACTGAATCAGGTGGAATAGATTTCTGAAAAATATACATATCATGTCTGTGTTCATTATGAACTTCTCTATTTTGCCCATTCTATTTTGTTCATGTAGTCTTATTTCATTTTGCATCATTTAACAAATATAACGAGGTGCTACATCTTACTTTTAAGATGTAAAGGCTTACATTTATTTCTGTATATACTTTTATTTTAAGAACTTAATTTACGGCCGGGCACGATGGCTCACGCCTGTAATCCCAGCACTTTGGGAGGCCGAGGAGGGAGGATCACAAGGTCAGGAGTTCGAGACCAGCCCGACCAACATGGTGAAACCCTATCTGTACTACAAAAATTAGCTGGTTGTGGTGGTGTGCATCTGTAATCCCAGCTACTCAGGAGGCTAAGGTGGGAGAATCACTTGAACCCTGGAGGTGGAGGTTGCAGTGAGCTGAGATTGCGTCATTGCACTTCAGCCTGGGAGATACAGTGAGACTCCGTCTCAAAACAAAACAAAACAAAACACACACACACACATATATATATATATATATATATAAAACAAAAAATTAGCCAGGTGTAGTGGCAGGTGCCTGTAATCCCAGCTATTCAGGAGGTTGAGGACGCTGAGGCAGGAGAATCTCTTGAACCTGGGAGGCGTAGGTTGCAGTGAGCTGAGATCTCACCATTGCACTCCAGCCTGGACAACAGAACAAAACTCCATCTTAAATTTTTTTTTTAAATTTAAAATACAAGAGTCTTTGCAGCCTTGCTATATAGCGTGGGCATTAAGAGCCAGACTCATTTCTTTTTGAGCTCTAGACCCACATGGGGAATCACTTCATCTCTTCAACCTCAATTTCGTTATCTGTGAAATGGGAGATAATATTGAATAATAGCATCTACTGCCAAGAGTTGTTGAGAGGTTTACATGAGATAATGCATAGAAAGTGCCTGACCCCTATATATTACGTATTTTCACGGCCATTGCACAGTTGTGAGCTAGAAGGCTCATGGTGTGGGGTGGACAATTTTGGCTTAGGAGACTGGAGTTTCTTAACCAGATAAAATCCACCAAGTCTGAAGATGGAGGTTGAGACCAAGGAGACCAAGACTTTGGTTGTAAGTACATAAGGTGGTGCTGGTTTTCTGTGGAGTTATTCTATTATTCATGTTGCTACAAACAAGGACACTGATGTACAATTGTTTTTTTCAAGGGCACTCTTCACTTTAGAAGAATAAAGAAGGAAAATAATGCGGCCATTGGATTTCTGGACTACAGCTTGACTCATTAGTCTTTCTTTTCTCTCTAAATAGAAAGTTAAATTACTGTTCTGAGGTTCTGAAATTCAGAGTGGAGTTTGTGCTTGAACCAAGTATAATATTACTTAATGTGCAATTGGGCAGAATAGTTAGAAGTTTGGATGAAATTTTATCCTCTTCCTGTTTCTTTTTGGCTTTTGTTACTCTGGATTTTTTTTTTCTTTTTCTTTTTCCTTGGACAAGTTCTTGCTGTGTTTCCTAGGCTGGAGTGCAGTGGCATTATCATAGCTCACTGTAACCTTGAACTCCTGGGCTCAGGTGATCCTCCCATCTCAGTGTCCTGTGGATTTATGTTGACTTTTATCAATGTTGGATACTATTGTCCTTGTAGCCTGTGATGTGAGGAATAGCCCCGGGGGCATTGTGTAACATTGGGAAATGGAGGTGAGGAGATGCTCATTGGATGCCTTTGGAATTCTTGGTACTAATGGATTTAAAATATTTTACTGGAGTCACTGTCCTTGGGGCCCAATCTATGAGATTCGTTAATGATCATTGGAAGTCAAGGGGTGGCCAGACGGATGAGCCTGAAAGAGAATCCATGATGGATTGAGCTGTGTTGGGTGGAAGTAAGATCAGACTTGACTCTGTCTACATTCCTCGCAGGGCCTGGAAGGCTTGCCTTCTCTGTCCCATTTCTGGATAGTGGAAATGCACTCACTCCTTCATTTATTATTCAGTAATGATGGAATTCATTTGTTCATTTACTTAATATTGAAAGAGCCTCTCCTATGAACCAGGCGCTGTCCTAAGTACTTGGAATGAGGCAGTGAACAAAGTAGAGGAAAATTCCTGTCCTCGTGGAGCTTCTTAGTGGAAAGAAGCAGATAAAAGCCAAAACAAAACCATCAATAAAATATTAGAAACGGATGCGTTCTATAGAGAAAAATCGAGCAGGGGAAGAGATAAGTTTCACTAGGTTGGGCAGGGAGTAGGAGGAGAGTTTGCAATTTTGCATAAGTTGGTCAGGGAAGTCTAGTTCTCACACTGGAGTAAAACCTGGTATAGGCAAGGGAATAGCAAGGGCACGGAGTGAACTTGGGGCGTGTGGGAAAAGCAATCCAGGCAGGAAGCCTGTGTGGAAGGGAGGAAGGGACAGAGGGACAATGGGGACCCTACAAGGCCTGTAAACCATTACAGGGACTGCAGAATCCGGGCAGCTCTGACTAAGAGGGCAGTTGCTGGGGTGTTGAGCAGAGGAGTGACGTGATGTGTGACTTAGGGTTTTAGTTTTTTTTTCACTTTGCCTGGCTGTAAAAATAAAGCACTAATGGGCTAAAAAAGGACTTTTGTGTGTGTGTGCTCACGCTAAAGGGACAGTCACATATTTACTGTAACGATATCCCCTTGGGTGTAAACAAGAGTGCATTTTGTCATTAAAATGAACCAAGAGTTATCATGAGGCTATGGTCCTTGAGGGAGTTGGACCCCCTGGAAGTTTCTACACGTGAGTGTCAGAAGAAAGTGATGACACAGGAGGTTTCTGTCATCATCAGTGATAAAGTCATGACCATTGACTAAAGCAGGGTAAATTACATGGTGTGCGTTGCTGTATGTGCGAAAACATATCTTTTGTTTCCTGAATATAATTTTAGCCTAGGTTGCTTTAGAGGGAACTTGGAAAAATCCTGCAGAAGAATTGAGTCTTGTTTATTTCTCCAAAAATGACTTCAGTTCCTTTCTTTGCTCTCCCTCATTTCATCCTTCCCGTCTCTGCCCTTCAGTGACGATCAGAGGTCAGGGAATTGCCCTAACAGTGTGTATATTTCTGAGTAGTGGTCATTAATTTTCCTTGGCTTGGCTGAGGAAACATTCCTGTCACCTCTTTTGAACATCGAGCACCACCTTGGTGTGAATGAGTTTTGACAACGGGACCTTGTTCTGCAGCCAGGGTTGAAGAAGTTGGCGAAATTCCACTTCCTATTAATTTTCTTGTACAATTTGGACACCTAGGAAAACATCTGAAGAAAGTTTTCATTTTGTGAGCTCATAATAAATGCCATAACGTGGTGTGCCAGGCTGTTGGCTTCAGGTGTGACTTTTGTACAGAAGGTGTGCAAAGAATGATTACTATAAAGATTAATTAGGAACATGTAATGATTCTGTCTTTTAAACCTTTGAAACATGGAAATGGGTTTACACAGATAATAATTCTGAAGTTTTCACATCTCATTTTTATATTTGCCAAACAACCCCACCAGTTTCTTTTCTTGGCAGTGCAAATGTTTGGAGATATATTGTATGTTCTTCAGCACATGTGACTTCATGTTTTTCTTCACATACTGTAGTTGTGCAAGTCCGTGGTTGGAGCCTCACTGGGTAGACTCCCAGCCATCATTTCAGCTTTAATTGGTTGTAAAATATTAGCAGGAAGGCAAAGTTATTTTACACCGAAGTGACTTTTTTGGGAAGTAGCAAATTAAATTTTATGGTAGCAGCTGTTCTGAGCAGAATTTGTCGGAAAGTTGATGAGAAGCGAAAGCTTCCAACAGTTCGATATAAATCCTTAGTTTAAAAAAGATGCAAGCCGCACATAAACGAGGCTATGGAAGTAGAGACAAATATTTTTGGTCCATATTTTATTTATTTGTTTTGTAAATAATTTAAAAGTGAGGCCTTCATTATTTCATACTTCAGTCTTGGTCTTTCAAAAATAATCGTTGCTCTGATTTTGCAATGGGAGCCTTTATTTAGTTTTGAAGTCAATAATAATATGCTAAAAAAGGAACTTAACTTAGTAGAGAACCTCCCTAAGGGGAGAGTTCTGAGTGGAAAAAACACAAACTGTTTTTCCTCTGTTTTTACCTGACAGCAATCAACACAGAAGAGTTCTGTGACCAGATGTGTGAGGGATTTTCCCACACATACAGAGCAAGTGATCAGTTCTGTGGTGGACACCAGCTGGGTGTCCTCCAATTCACTTCTGACCCTATCTACCTGGAGATAGCACCAGATCCCACAGGTTGAGGGTTCAGTCCCACAAGACCGCCCCCATCACCCACTTCCAATGCCAGTCGCAAGCTCCAATTCACTTTATTTGCGCTTGTGACCAACAGGCTATTAATCAGGGTTCCCATGACTCTCTCCTTGGGTTCTGTTAATTTGCTAGGTCGTCTCACAGAACTCAGGGAGACCCTTACTTATATTTACTGGTTTATTAGAAAGACTTACAGGTCGGGTGCGATGGGGCTTATGCCTCTAATCCCAGCACTTTGGGAAGCCAAGACAGGTGGACCACTCCACTTGAGGTCTGGAGTTTGAGACAAGCCTGGCCAACATGGTGAAACCCCGTATCTACTAAAAATATAAAAACTATCTGGGTGTGGTGGCGTGCGCCTGTAGTCCCAGCTACTCAGGAGGCTGAGGTGAGAGAATCGCTTGAACCCTTTTGCCTGCTCCTTTCTCTCCCCAGGACAGGCCATAGAAACTAAGAATATGCTCTCACCTTCCCCTACCTTTCCATAAAGAAATTCTCTGACGTCCATTATCTGATTGTGGGTCGCAATCAGAGGTTGCAGTGAGCTGAAATCGCACCACTGTACTCCAGCCTAGGTGACAGAGAGAGACTCTGTCTCAAAAAGCAAAAAAAGAAAGACTATTACCAAGGATACCGATGAGGAGGTGCAGAGGGTGAGGAAGGGGTGCAGAGCTTCCATGCCCTCCCCTGCTGCACCCCCTCCAGGAACAGCTGTCCAGAAGTTCTCACTACCATGTTCTCTTGGGCCTTTTTGGGACACTTCACTGGATAGGTGTGATTGAAGTGTGGACACCCGTGTGGAGAAATGTGATTAGACACAGAGGGGATGATCTAATGCTAACAGACGAGTGGGGAAAGCCAGCCAGACCCATCCTTTCAGGTTCTTCTTGGCCTCTCTGTGCAGGCTTCCTTCCTCCTGGGGATGGGGCAGGACCCCTTCTGAAACGGGGGTCTTGCGACCCACAATCAGATAATGGACGTCAGAGAATTTCTTTATGGAAAGGTAGGGGAAGGTGAGAGCATATTCTTAGTTTCTATGGCCTGTCCTGGGGAGAGAAAGGAGCAGGCAAAAGGAGGGCAGGGGATGGGCGCGGTTGCTCATGTCTGTAATCCCAGCACTTTGGGAGGCCGAGGTGGGTGGATCACTTGAGGGCAGGAGATCGAGACCATCCTGGCCAACATGGTGAAACCCCATCTCTACTACAAATGCAAAAATTAGCTGGGCATGGTGGTGCACGCCTGTAGTCCCAGCTACTCAGGATGCTGAGGCAGGCCAATCGCTTGAACCTGGGAGGTGGAAGTTGCAGTGAGCCGAGATCACTCCACTGCACTCCAGCCTGGCAACAGAGCGAGACTGTGTCTAAAAAACAAAAACAAAAACAAAACCACCACAACAACAACAAAAAAGGAGGGCAGGATAAAGCTCAGACTGAGAGATTCTGTTTTCTGAGGCCTAAAGAGCCCCTACATTCTAACACAGGACTATCTTTCACCTTCATCACTCTGATACTGTTCCAAAGCTGCTTTGGGAACCAGGGACCAGAGTCCACATAATTTAACAGAAGAAATACTTACTGTTTCAGTCACTTAGGAAATAACAAGGGTCCTGGGAGTGATGAGTCATGAACTGTGGATGGAAACTAATGTACATACTTCATAATATCACAGGAGTATACTGGATAAATCATTTGAGTAGAAGCTGGGACATTTGCACGTGTTATTCCCTTTCTGGAACTTTCTCCCACCACATATCTTTGTCTTGTTGATGGCTTTTTGTCCTTTAGGCCTCAACTGTCAACGGGGATGCCTTTTCTGGTCTGGCTACTTCTCTCTACTGTAAACTTTTCTAACCTTGTGTAGTTCTTCTTAGCACTCATTTTATATTTATTTGAGTAATTCTTTATCCTGTGAACTCCAAGAGATAAAGAAGAGTTCCGTTATTTTTTCTGGACATTATTGTATCATCACTGCCTAAAAACAATGCCTGGCATGGTGATAAATATCTGTGATTGATAAATATTTGTTTCATGAAGGAACCTGTGAGTGAATTGAATTTGGTTGGCGACAGGAAGGCCAGTACAAAGATTTCTGCCCGCAGCCTCAAGTCCAAACGCTGAAGGGGCCGGGTAGCTAAGGTAAACGGGTGAAGCAGACTGTGAGGAGCTTGAGTTGCTCTGGGCAACCAGATAGAATGTTCTGGACAGGTGCTTGCTCCGTGGATGTTCTCTTGTTCCTTCCGTGGAGGCAGATTCTTCTCACTCAGGGATGTAGGCTTGAACTATGGTAAATATCAAGGACTCCCCGGGAAGACAGGACTTATGGAGTAGAGAAGACTGAGGAAACTTACACTACTCTTCATTGAAGTCTTTCTAGAATCCACAGCAATGGTGACTGAAAGAGGAAATCACGAGGTAAAGTTAGCCTGCAGTGGGTTGAGGACTGAGTGGGAAGTGAGAAGGGAAAGCCAGTGAAGGGAGGCTCCTCCCTTGAGAATTTTGTCCAAAAAAAAAAGAAAAAAAAAGGCAAAAAAAGAGACCGGAGGAGAAACAGGGTCAGAGAAGAATTCCAGAAAGATACAAGGGAGGGGAGGGACTTTCTCTGCCAATAAGGACCCCTTCTTCTGAGAAACTGGGCGAAGGTCCCTAGTTTCTGAGGTGAAAATAGCAAACGGACAATGAGACCTTGTCGCGAGGCAGGAGGAGGTCCCAGGCTCAGTGAGGGGAGTGCGTGTGGGGTTGGGGTTTTGCTTTGGGGAAGCTGTGCGTGGATGTAGTCCTAAATGCATCTCCATTTCTACTTTTTATCACAGATTTTATTAACAGGTGCTGAAGAAATAGTATTGGAAAGATGGAGGCAAAGCTTCCCTTGCTTTTTGCTTCTGACTTGAAGAGTCACTAGAAGTCTCAGGCACTTCGGAAATTTTGAGTGGGAAGAGGCATTATGGCAGGGAGGACCTTGCGGACCCATGGAAATCAAGAAAGCATTGATTTTCTGTGCAGAATCCTGCATTGCCTAAAACCCTGAGGCCTATCTCCCAGAGCTTCGGTAGCTGTTCAGTCAGACAACTGTGTCTGAATTGATTCTGAAAATAATAGACCAGCCATAAAGCAGCATAGAATATTATGAAACTACTCCAGAAGTTCAGTAATATCTTTGGGACCTGCTCATAGCCCAAGTTTGTGAATACTTTTGTAGTTAAAAAAATATTTTTACTTTACCAGGCCATTGCAATTCTTTTCCATCAGTGAATTTCACTCTACAGTCTTTTCAGAGCATCTCATAATCAGTCAACAAATCTATTTCAAATGTGTTTGTTACTAAGCAACGGTTGCTAAGAGCTTCTGTAATTAAGATGAAAGTTCCAAGGTAACAATGCCCAAACACAGCACCATTTTCACCATTTTCTGATAATGCAGGAGGAGTAGGATGGCTACAAGTGAAAGAAGAATCTACTCTATGGAAAGCATGGCACCTGAAATTTCTGAAGATATTGGCTGTCTGTCTTCTAGCTTATATGAGAGAGAGTGTTTGTGTTTTACTAATCAGCCAGTCATTTTTTTCTTGTGTGGCTGAAATGTACATTCCAGACATGAACAGGTAGAGTATATATTGGAGGCAGGTTTATACTGCATGGCTATGCTAAGACAGGGCCACGTGGTGATGTAAATGATGCTGCCTGACACGTGCAGCTATAAGAGGGGTGAACGGAGTACGCTCTGCATGAAATAAACTTCCTTTGCAGTTATCACTGACCTAGATTAAGCAGCAACGCAGGCCTGTTCTGTACTTTGTGTAACAATGCAGTTTCTTTTTCTTTTGGAGATTTGTAAAGGAAGACTCAGATGAATTTTTCCCTATTCATGGTGCCTGGCTCATAGCGGGTGCTTAACGAATGCTCCTCTTTGCCTTCCCACTCCATTTTGTTCCAGGGGCGAGGAGGGGGTTAGGGTTTCCATGGCGACCTGTTGTTGAATGACCTCCTTTCAGACCTGTTGTTAGATGCCCAATGGGCCCGAGCTGCGGTCCAGAGAGCCGAGCCTCACCTAATGGAGGGCTTTGCTGGTAAAAGAAGATTCAGTCAGTCCAAATCAGCAAGCAATTACTGAGTCACTCTCCAGCTGCCGGAACCCTTGGCATTTCCCTACAGGGATTATCTGCAGGTTAGCCTTGTTGCAGGCAGAATGGATGTCAGGTAGATCTGGTTCTGTTTTGGTTCCATATGTTTGGGATGTTTGGCAGGTCATACCTCCTTGGACTTTAATTTCCTCATCCTTACAGAGTGCACAATAACAGCCACTTGGCTCATATTGTAGGGTTGGCGTAAGAATGAGAGGAGATAGATTATGTAAAGTGCTATGTAAAGGTGTATACATATTCATTTATTCAACAGATATTTACCAAGTGGTTCCTAAGTGTCAGGCACTATTCTAGTTTCATAATATAGTTCATGTCAGAACAAATCAATAGATCTATTTAATCCTTTTTAATGGCATTTTAATATCCTATAATATAGATGTTCCATCATTTATTTAACCATTCCCCAATTTATGGACATTTAAACAAATAGTGCTGCATTGAACATGTTTATACATATAACTTTGGCATATGTGAGAATATTTCTCTAGGGGAGTACTGAAAGAGATTTTGTGAAGCCAGAAGTCTTATATATTTCATGTTTTGTCGGCTACTATCAAACACACCAAAGGGCAATAGCAACCTACCGTCCCAGACAACATGTAAGAGAATGCCCATCTTTCCCTATCTGGCGAATCTAATTTTCCAATTTTACCAGTTTGCTGGATGAAAAGTAATATCTAATGGTTGTGTTATTTTTGGTTTCTTGTTCTATCCACAAGCATCTTCTATTTTTTTTTTTTTACCATTTTACTTCTTCTGTGGGTAGCCTTTTATCCACCCCTTTTGTGTGCTTGGAGAGACTTTTTTTTTTTAAATTTGAAGGGGCTGTTTGTATACTTGAACATGTTTAATACTTTTTCATTTCATTTTATGTACTTTTTCATTGAGAGGAGAGAGCCCATGTTAACCACTATTTTACAGAGGCGATGAGAGACATATGAAGTGAATAGCTAGTTACAGTCACTTGGCCGTATATGATGGGGCCTGGGTTGGAACCTGGCTCTTCCTATTCCAATCTGCCTTTTTTTTTCTTTTCTTTTTTCTTTTGAGACAGGGTCTCACTCTGTCTCCCAGGCTGGAGTGCAGTGGCATGATCTCGGCTCATTGCAACCTCCAACTCCCCGGGTTCAAGTGATTCTCCTGTCTCAGCCTCCCAAGTAGCTGGGATTACAGGCACCTGCCACCACACCTGGCTTATTTTTGTATTTTTAGTCCAGATGAGGTTTTGCCAGGTTGGTGTGGCTGGTCTCGAACTCCTGACTTCGGGTGATCCACCCGCCTCAGCCTCCCAAAGTGCTGGGATTACAGGCGTGAGCCACAGTGCCCGGCCCCAATCTAGTTTTATTTGAGCAAGAAAGGGTTATTTGGGAGGCTCAGCTGGCCAGGGAGGGTGGGTTACCTTGCAGGGCAATTTGGATGATTGAATGCAGTACCAGGGAAGCCACTGGGTTAAGGAAGCAGAATGATGCCCAGCACAGGTTTCTTCTAGTACCAGCCGCCATCCAGCCCCATCTGCAGGTGTCACCTAATCCTGGGAAAAAGTGAAGGTAACTGAGGGCCTGAGGGCCTGAGGGCCATGACTGTGTCTTTGTTCCTGAGGAGTTGGCTACAAAGACAAAGGAGGAGGAGAGTGATAGCCCCTTGGCGGTGCCACCTTTCTGCCCTACAAGGGCACAAACAGTACTGTAGTTGCCTCGCATTACAGAGACCAGAGAACATGACTATTCTCAATAATCACAAGAGACTTGAAACAAAAATCCTCTCCTTGTTGGAGTTTTCAGTGGTATCTTATTTGAATAATCATCACTTCTTTTTTGTGATTGAATAATTACCATTCTCCTTTCCCATGTAAAAGAGTAAACTTGATATAAAGTTTTTCTGGAATGGTCTTATTTTAAGATTTTTTTTTTTTTTTTTCTTATCCTGATCTGGCTTGTGATGTTTTTTGATGGGACTAAGTCCTGGAATAGAAAGTCTAGATGTATTTATTTGTTTGTAAAGGCTGGAAGGAATCTTCAGAGCTCTCTGGGTCAAGTCACTTATTGAACACGTAGGGAATCTAAGATCTGGGGAAGTGGGGTGGTTTGCCAAGGCACTCAGTTATTCCAGATCGAAGACTAGAATTTGGGGTCCTCTTCAACTGTTTTAGGACTTCCGATTGGGCCATTTTATATCTTTTTGACATTTGTCTATGTTCTCCTTCCTCTTACCTTAGGATTCTTACCTGGAAGATGAGACTGGTTGTACTTACTGCATTGAATTGTTGTGCTAAGTAGTTGATAAAGCTCTTTTCACGTTTGAATTTTTTTTTTTTTTTTTTTTTTGAAATGGAGTTTTGCTGTTTTCACCCAGCTGGAGTGCAATGGTGCTATCTCAGCTCACCGCAACCTCCACCTCCTGGGTTCAAGCGATTCTCCTGTCTCAGCCTCCCAAGTAGCTGGGATTACAGGTACCCACCACCATGCCCAGCTAATTTTTGTGTTTTTAGGAGAGACAGGGTTTCACCATGTTGGCCAGGCTGATCTTGAATCCCTGACTTCAAGTGATCCGCCCACCTCAGCCTCCTAAAGAGCTGGGATTACAGGTGTGAGCCACTGTGCCTGGCCTCACGTTTGAATTTTAACCTCCCTTTGAACATGTTTATGAAAACCCCTTTTTTTCCACATTCACATTATGCATATAACATGTGCTTCGTTGACCCTTGTTGAATTAATAAAAGAATAATTGTTATGTATTTCTATACTTTAATCACACACACACACACCCCCCCCACACACTTAAGTCTCAAATTCACCACTGTATAGCCACCCCAAGGGTATACAGCCCAGCCATCCCCAGCCTTTTTGGCACCAGGGACAGGTTTTGTGGTTTCCACAGATGTTGGGGCTCTGGGGCAGGAGGATGGTTTCAGGATGAGAGCAGGAGGATGGTTTCACGATGAAACTGTCTCACCTCAGATCATCAGGCGTTGATTAGATTCTCATAAGGAGCACAACTGGGATCCCTTGCATGTGTAGTTCATAGCAGGGGCCATGCTCCTGTGAGACTCTAATGCCACCGCTGATCTGGCAGAAGGCAGTAGCAGTAATGCTCACCATACTGTCTGCCACCCTGGGGGTGGAGGCCCCTGATATAGTCTATCTCCTGTTTTCAGGTATAGAGTATTTGAAATATTAAAAGTAAATCCTTTTCCCATGATTTTAAATACAGAAGAGGATCCCACAATTTCCCTTAGATGCTCATTTTGATTTTTCAGAACTGACGCTGTTGGAAAACTTGTCTGCTTTAGTCTGTTTCACAGGTGGCTGTTGACTCCTGTGCTCGCTTGTTTTGCCCGAGTATTCTCTTATACACCCTGAATGGGTAGTTGGGCCATGGACTGAGTGGTAAGGCGATCTGGAACTTCTGGAGTGGTGTCCCGTGGTGCTGTCAGAGTAAGCCAAGCTGGAGTCTGCGTGGCTGCAGTACATAGGTGACTCAGGCTATGCCAGTAGACAGGCCTGGTGCAACCCAGGGTGAAGTCATAAATATTTCTAGGCTATTTGGTTGGTCTGTCTTGTCATGGTCTCTGAGAAAGGCTGGCATGTTTTAAGTCAGATGTCTGTGTATTAGGAATACCACCAAGAGTGAATGCTTAGGAATGGTGGGTTATATTACCAAGGAGAGTGGTAAGAGAATTATTGTTCCTACAAGTTTCACCACTGAATGAGGTCTTTTGTCCTTTTACAGAGAGTGATTCAAAACCCTTTAATCCTGGCCAGGCTGGAGTTGATGTTTGGATACCGGGGGCAGGGCCTGTCTTCTACCTAGAAGTATATGGTATTATGTCAAGAGGAAGATTTTCTAGAACAGGAGTTCTGCTGAAGGTGTGGGAGGTGGAGCGGCAGATTAATCCTGGACCTCAGGCACCCTACGGGTAGAACCTTAGGACATGGATTTGCTGTGAACATCTCACATGCTTTGTATCAGAGCTTCATCCAAAGGGATATCATCAATTTTGGGTTCAAGGTAGAGGAAAGATTAACATACTTCAGATAACACACTCTGAGATTTTCTGACTTTTATTCATTTTATTCAATCTTGTTCTAGTCTCTTAGATTTACTTTTTCAGCTTTTAAAAGTTTTTTTTGTGTTTCTCTGTCATGGGTGATTTTTGATGTTCACGGGTGGCGTTAAGAAAACAGCAACAACACTTTTACTTTAAATATTAGTTTTTCATTCTTTCAACTTTTATTTTGATGTAATACTAGACAAACAGAAAAGTTGCAAGAATATCATGAAAAATTCTTGTGTACTTTTTTCCAGATTCTCCAAATGGTCACATTTTGATACATTTGTTTTATCCTTTTTCTTTATATGCTATTTTTTTTCTCCTGAGACCATTGAGGTAAGTGCAGATAAGATGTCTCGTTGCCCCTAAATAATGCACTGTGTATTTCCTAAAAACGAAGGCATTCCCTTACATAAATACCATATAACTTTCAAAACTGGGAAATTAACATTGATACTGTCGTATTATCTAATCTACAGACCTCGTTCAGATTTCACTAAATGAAACAATAATGCCATCTTTTAGCAAAATAAAATCCAAGATCATGCAGTTTATTGTGTTGTCATGTCCCTTTGGTGTCTTTAGTTTGGGACGTTTCTTTCTTTTCTTTCATACAGTGAGATTTTTGAAGAGCATAGACCAGGGTTTTTTTTTTGTTGTTGTTGAATGCCTCTTGTTTTGCATTTATTTGATGTCTCCTCATGATTAGATTCAGGCTTTGCATTATTGATAAGACTAAAATTGATACTAGTTTTTAAAAAAATTTGACTTTAAGTTCTGGGATCCATGTGCAGAACGTGCAGGTTTGTTACAATAAAGGTATACATATGCCATGGTGGTTTGCTGGCACCTATAACCCGGCCATCTTAGTTTTAAGGCCCGCGCATTCAGGAATTTGTACTTAAATGCTTCTCCCCTCCCTTGGCCCCCACCCCCGACAGGCCCATGTGTGATGTTCCCCTCTCTGTGTTCATGTGTTCTCACTGGTAATTTGTATTAGTTTTAAATGGATATTAGTTTTTAATTAGTATTGATTTATTCAAGTTGAAAACTATATTTTTTCATTGTATGATTTTATTTTACTGTAAATGTCTTGTTATTCTATATATAAATCTAGCAAGTAGAGTATGAAATAAGAACAAATCATTTATGGGTGTTTGCTTTAAATGATGCTTGATAAACTCAGGCTGGACAGACTAAATTCCCATTAATCCATTCAGTTTGTAACTTAATTACATCTTCTTAAACATTTAAGATTGTATTTGTAAATAAATATATCTAATCTTTCTTTTATCACTTTAAATGCCTCATAAAGCAAACCTGAAGACCTTAGCAAACACTTTCCTAAGTACTTGAATAATTCTTGCAAATTAAAAATTAAACTTATAAATGCGGTAGATTCCTCATTCTTCCAGACATTCTAATATTGTTTGAAAACACTCATATTTTCACTGCTTACTCAATCACATCTAAAATCACTTCAAATCTGGCACATTTTCAAAGATGTCAGATTCTCAAACATTCCATATACCTTATTTATTATTATTATTTTACATTTTTTTGAGACAGAGTCTTGCTCTGTCTACCATCTGAAATGTAGTGGAGCAATCTTAGCTCACTGCAGCCTCCACCTCCCGGGTTCCAGTGATTCTCGTGCCTCAGCCTCCAGAGTAGCTGGGATTACAGGCCTGACTAATTTTTGTATTTTTTTTTTTTTTTTTTTTTTTTTTTTTTAGTAGAGACAGGGTTTCAACATGTTGGCCAGGCTGGTCTCGAACTCCTGGCCTCAAGAGATCTGCTTGCCTCAGCCTCCCAAAGTGCTGGGATTACAGGCATGAGCCACTGGTACCCGGCCACATTCCATACACTTTAATCCCTAATTTACAAAGATTATTCTGAGCGTCACACAAAGTTATTAATACTATGGCTTCAGCATTTCTATATTTAATTCCATACCTTCCCAAGGTTGCCAAGACAAATGTGCACTGTGGAAAGCAGGTCTATTATGGGAGTTGGATTGAGGTTACCACGCTAATAGGTGCGACATGTGCTAATATGTTCCTCTTACACAATTGTTTATCTGGCAGAGATTTGGGGTTGAGGAACCATATGTCCCTGTTCTTTTTGCACTACAGATAAATTCATTTCATCATTTCTATGACAACATGAGGCTAAGCCTCATATAATTGCTATGACAACAGATAGCGGTCCACACCCTTCAGATGTAATGGATTTTCAACTTTGGTCTCCTGGGTTGATATCCTTTCCTCCGATTTGGGTGGATGCAGGGCATCCTCATCCAAATTGCAAAGGATTTCCCCTCCTGCTTGATTACGTTCTGCATTTCTTTAGCTCTTGGCAGCATTATGTCGTCATTTTATTCTGTCTGATTGGATTTTACATTTTCTTTCAAAACCTTTGGCCACAACTCCAAAGCTTCATGCTAATGAAAATGCCCTTCTCTAATTTCTTCATGTTACTTTGAATTATAGGTTTTAGAGCTTGACTTAGATTCCCAGAAAAAGTTCCACTAGTGCTATGTAACATGATTATAAAAAATTCCTAGGCCAGCCATGACTCTTAACATCTGAGAGCTCTGTGTACATATTGTAACTAGAGATGACTGAGTGTGCTCTTTTAAATTTTGTTGTTGAATTGCTTTCAAACAGATTTGAGAGCTAAATTACAAATGAACAAATACAATCAAAGTAGGAATAGATCACGTATAAGAACATCATGAAGTCATGGATAGTGGCTATTATTTATTACGATGTGCTATTTACTCTTGGTAATTTAATTTAATTTTGCTTACTTAGAGTGTCTGGAATAACAGTAATCACTTTCCATTTTCTTAGCAGATATTCTGTCCATTAATCTTTTTTTTTTTAATAGTTTAGTTTGGTGTCGTTACTAAAAGTACATGTTTTGGAATCAGCTGCACTTGGGTTGAAATTGCAGTTTTGCAGTTTTTTTTGCTGTGTGACTCTGGGCAAGTTACCAAACCTCTCGGAGCCTCCTGTGGGTAACCTTGCAGGGTTGTCATGAGGATTAGGCTGATTTTGGAACACATAACATAGCACCTGGAGTATAGTTTTTTATAATGTTTATTATTCACACTTCCCATTTTTGTTGTGTTTCTGTCCTCATCCATTGATTCTGGTCTGCCTCACCTCTCCCAATGACATTTTATTGAGCCCTGACCCCTCTTTTGGTTTCTCTAATAGCTGTATATTGCCTATATTCAATATATATTTCTTCTACCTTATAATCACGGTAGAGGCATAGTGGACAGTCCATTTATTATAAAGATTTCTTCTCTGTGTCTCCTGGGAGAGCCCCTCAGTTGTACCTTCTTGGCTTCTTTGTGTTGAGCTTGGTGGGAATCCATAAGCCATCATTCCTCTCCACCTTAGAGGCCATTCCTTGGATGCATCTGTTTCTCCTTGATCTTGGACACTTCCAGCAGAACATGCACACATTTTGCAGTGTTTACGGTGAGTTGCATCAGTGCTGTCCATTGTCCCAATACTAAAGACTGTTTTGGTTTCTACTGTTTTCGGAAGCCAGATTCATGCTCCCTCCTACCTTGTTCTTTAGGGTTATAGACATCATTACCCTCTAGGAGGAGGACTTGGCAAGGAGGAGCTGACCACTGACCATTGGAAATCGCGACACCCACCATCCACAGCATGCTGGGCTCCTCTCCACTTCCAGTTCCTTCCTTTCTTTTTTCCTTTCCCTTCCTTTCCCTTCTCTTTCCTTTCTTTTTTTTCAGGGTCTTGCTCTGTCACCCAGGCTGGAGTGCAGTGGTGTGATCATAGCTCACTGCAGCTTCAACCTCCCAGTCTCCCGGGCTCAAGTGATCCTTCTACCTCTGCCTCCCGAGAAGCTGAGATCACAAGCACACACCATAATGCTCAGCTGGTTTAGTTTTTTTATTTGTAGAGATGGCAGAGGTGTCTCGCTATGTTGCCCAGGCTGGTCTCAAACTCCTGGCCTGAAGCAATCCTTCTGCTTCAGCCTCCCAAAGTGCTGGGATTATAGGCATAACTGGCTCACTTCCAGTTTCACTAAGCTTAGGTTGTGCCACCTATCAGGAGTGGTCAAGGAGGTAGTAACCTCAGTGACCATGACCTTGAGTGGATTTTAAAGACAGAAAACCTAATGGGGCAGCAGTAGCCATGGTGTTCTTAGACACTGAGCAGGAGCAAACTGGAATAATTCTATAGATTTCTACTTGCCCAGGGCAAAGCCAGATTGGTCCTGACTGATATTTTTCTCAGTTTTCAGAATTATAGATAAACACCAAGGCTATATGAACAGTTAACAAGGAAGACTAACCATGCAAGAATAACTATGGCTAACTGAATGCAGCAGTTGTTTGGATGGATATTTGTTATATACGGACTCTTATAATGACAGTTACTATTAAGTACCAGATGCCAGATACTTTGAAAAAATTTATTTCTTTGGATTTTAACAACCCTTTGAGATAAATGTTATAATTATCTCCACTTTCACAAGTAAAAGGTTAAATTCATTGCCCAGAGTCACATGGCCGGTAAGTGATAGAGTCAGGACTAAGACCTATATCTACATAAGATCAAAGATCATGCTTTAATCACTTCCTGTAGACAAATGGCATAAGGAATTTTCTAACAACTAACTTAGTGAGATTTTTCCTTGCCAAATTAAGAAAATGTTATGCCAGTCAGGGAAGTCACCAGAAAGCACTGATTTAAAGAAGAACCTATCAACTCCAAAAATATTGTCTCTAGATGTCCATTAATTCTACCAATCCATGACTCACTGGGGACAATAAGCAACTCCTCCATCCAGAGATGAGTAAGAAGTTTTATCAGTCGTTCTGCTCTAGATATGAATTAATTTACCCAGATTGCTTTCCTAACAGCAGGCTGCAATGTACTGCGTGAATAAAAGATTTGCTGTTCGGGAAGGAGAAAGTGGAGGTGGTTTTGGAACATGGAGACCCTTTACAGTAGGGTAGGCTTTGGCGACCTTTGTCCAGCCATAGGGTAGAAAGTAAAGAGGAAGGTGAGAGGGAACTTGGAAGGCTGAAATAGGACAGGGATACAGAAGGAGCGGTGGGGAAGATCCAAAGACAAGTTCACCTCTCTCCTGCTTTTGCTGACTCTGAGGATTCTTGGTGGTGGGTGATGAGGGTGAAGGTTTGAAATAAGAAGTAATAAAGGCTGGGCATGGTGGCCCATGCCTGTTATCTCAGCACTTTGGGAGGCTGAGGTGAGAGGATCGCTTGAATCCAGAAGTTTGAGGCTGCAGTGAGCTGTGATGTTGCCACTGCACTCCAGGCTGGGCAAGAGAGTGAAACCCTGTGTTTAAACTACAACAAAAAAGTAGTAAGGAGAGCAGTCCTTGGATTTCAACAGTCGCCAGTCGTATTTGGGGCTTTCTTAAAAATGGAGATTTTGGAAATGTATTACTAGAGAATTGGATCCAGCAAGTGTGGAGTGGACCAAGGAACTTGGATTGTACCAGTCTCACTGGGTGATCTTAATGCAGATGCCTTGAGGACCAAACTTGTGGCAAGTTTGAGTTAGAGTGTCTTCCACTGGGCTGGTAGGCAAGTCTACACCCAACCCAGAATGTGATCCTGTGGCTTCTGTGAGGCTGGGGACTCCCTGGTTGAACAGCTCAAGGTGTTTAAATTGAAGAAGGGCTTCCTGCCTTTAAGAAATGTGTTTAATCAATCCAGGCAAAGCTTTTCAAGGCCCAGAAAGTTCTGCCTCAGGGATAGGCTGCCTTTTTCTTCCTTGCCTCTTAGCTAATTTCTGGCTCCATCTCTCATCCTGGCCAGGTTTGAGGAGGAAGAACTGGGTTTCCAGCTTCAGGGAGCCAAGAAAAGAGGGGGTGACCGCTGAAAATAGGACCTTCAGTGCTGAGGCCGGGACAGTCCCGGACACACTGGGATGGTGAGTCCCCTCCTTGGGCAGAAGCCCATGTGGTGTAGACCCCTCACCAATTCTACTCCGCTACAAAAAGACTGTGCCATGATGTCTCAGGTCAGGGGAATCACTCACTGAGTATATTTGGTGCACGCATAGGAGCTGTTTCTCTTTTCTTTAGCGGAAAAGCTCTTTTCAGTTTAGTTTCTTTGACTTGTTTCCTGTGGTTGCAGGAGGCTGATTGTTGGTAGCCTTACCTGGCCTGAGAAGTAATTTCTCAGTGCTTCCTTTTTGTCAAATATTATAATGTCAAGAATCATTGCCAGATTTTTTTTTTTTTTTTAATCTCCACTGAGGCTGTAACTAGGATGTGAGTTCACTGAGACTAGAGAAATTAGATCTTCAAACAGCCCTTTGGAGGATACGAATGGGGAAGTACCACACAAAGGAGTTAAGGGAGGACGGGCTGTCCTGTCGGCATTGGCCCTGTGGCCTCGCCCCACCCAGTGGCTTTACTATTAGCCTAGAGAGATTGTACTATATTCTTATTGAATTCAGTTTGGAAGAGGAAAATGTGTTTTCTTGAATGAGGAATGTCCCCAAGGTGGAGTTCAGGCTGTTTTCCTCTCAGCTTGAGCTCTGGGATGAAATAGGGCCTGTTACAGACAAAGCTCTGTTTGAACTAAAATGACTCACAAGAGGTGTCCAGAGGAAATGAAAGAGTGTACTGGAACCTGGACAAATGTTGCCCTTGATGGAGGGTGGAGTGGGTGAATAATCAAGCTGAATAATCCCATTTCTAGTTTTTAAAAAAGGTATATTAACTGTGTGTGATGTGTGTACCTAGACCACAAACAGATTTTGAGAGGAATTCATAAGAGAAATTCTGAAAACGATTTTAAGCATGGCAGCATTGTAGAATAGCATACCTTCCAGGTGAAAGAGAACAATGTTCCTATGGATGAATGAATCCTGATGTTTGTCAGAACTCAGTAATCACCCAAGACATGAATTAATCCCAGAAGGTTTCCCCATCTAATTATATTGTGCATATGCTAATACTAAAAGTAATTTGCAATTGCTAAACACACACTAATTGATGGGACAGTTGTGAGAGTAGGAAGGAAAATGTTCCAGAAGCTTTCTAACTGGATGGATATCACTTTTGAATGGAAACTTGTCCAAATCTGGATAATTTGGGATCGACTGTGTAAAAGGTAGTCCTTGGAAGAAGACTTAAAGTTGCTTATAATGTGGGTTTACATGGATAGAATAGTGTCTTCTAAAATTTAGGAAACATATGCAGAAAATTCTGAAAACAAATGAGACTAAGAATTAATCCTGCCCTCTGTCTTTAGCATTACAAAGGGGTTTTAACACTGTTGCTAAATGACCTGGAAACAAAAATACTATAGAAAATAAGAATATATATAAAGAAGCTTTGAGTCTAGGAGAGTAGGATATGACTTAATTCAACTGAAGTCTTATTTTCTTGCAGGATGGAAAATTAATTTGACACCTGCTTAGATTTTTTTTTTTTTTGAGATGGAGTCTCGCTCTGTTGCCCAGGCTCTGGAGTGCAATGGCATGAGCTCGGCTCACTGCAACCTCCGTCTCCTGGGTTCAAGTGATTCTCCTGCTTCAGCCTTCTGAGTAGCTGGGACTACAGGCACGTGCTGCCATGCTTGGCTAATTTTTATATTTTTAGTAGAGATGAGATTTCATCACGTGGGCAGGCTGACCTTGAACTCCTGACTTCCGGTGATCCACCTGCCTCAGCCTCCCAAAGTGCTGAGATTACAGGCGTAAACCACTGTGCCCAGACCTTTTTAGAATTTGCCTTTGGTAAATGTGTAGGTCTGTGGCAAACAAAACAGAGATTGACTTATACACAGGACAAAGATGACCATCAGCGTCAAGTGGTGCCCAAGCTCCTTAAGGTTCTCGGATTTGAGGCAGCCACTTGGGAGAATCAGTGATGTCATCATGACAACCACATCACCCAACCAAACGCTACTCTGCTATTATGTTGAGACATAGGTTTCCTTGGAACCTATTCCCTTAGGATTAATATGATGGGATCTTTCCTGATAATAACAGCTAGTAGGTACTGAGTGTTCACAATGTGCCATATGCTGTTTTGAGTGCTTTGCCTATATTCATTCACATAATCCTTCTAACTCTATGCAGATTCCCTATGTTTTCTCTTCTTATTTTAGGATGGGGAGGATCTGATACACAGAAAAGAGAATAACTTGACTCAAAGGCACACAGCCTGTAGAATTAAGATGGAATCTGGCTTTGGGACTTGCTTTTCATCAGCCCTTGTGTACTGCTCCCCAGTGATTGGGGATCATAGAGAAATTGTAACAGGTCACATTTCTCCCACAGTGAGGAGCCTCCTCCACTGAGCCTGGCCTCCCAGGACACAGTACTTTTTCCCTTTTGTGATTTAACCAGTAATTTCATTAGGTTAAAAACATCATCTGCTTTTCTTACCTTGAAACCATGACTTCTACTGAGGTAAATGGTGTGAGGGCTGTGGGTTCAAAATCAAACTGAAAGTGTCACAAAAGAAAGCTGGTAAAAGTAAAATTGGACTCCCACCTCACACACATACAAAATTAACTCAAAATGGGCTAAAGACTTAAATGTGAAAGCTAAAAGTATAACACTTTTAGAAGAAAACAGAGTAAATCTTTATGACTTTGGATTAGGCAGTGGTTTTATATATAATGCCAAAAAACACATGCAACAAAAGAAAATACAAATTAGACTTCATCAACATTTAAAAACACCTGTCCTTCAAGGACACGCTCAAGAAAGTGTAAAGACTACTCCTAGAATGTAAGAAAATAGTTGCAGATCATTCTTCTGATAAAGAACTAGTACCCAGAATATATAAAGAATGGTTACAACTCAATTATTAAAAGACAAGTAACCCAATTAAAAATAGGCAACAGATTTGAATAGACATTTCTCCCAAGAAGATGCATGGTCAATAAACACATAAAAGAAGGCCTGGTATCGTTACTCTTAAGGGAAATGCAAATCAAAACCACAATGAGACACTTCATACGTCCTAGAATGGATATTGTGAAAAAGGTGGACAATAACAGATGTTGGTGAGAATGTGGAGAAATTGGAACCCTCATACATTGCAGGTGGGAATGTAAAATGGTGCAGCTACTTTAGAAAATAGCCTAGCATTTCTTCAAAATTTAAATGAAGAATTACCATATGATCCAGTAATTCTACTTCTTGGTATATATCCAAGAGAATTGAAAACATATGTCCATACAAAACATTGTACATGAATGTTCATAGAAGCATTATGCCTAACAGCTAAAAAGTGGAAACAACCCAAATGTCCACTAATTGGTGAGTAGATAAACAAAGGGTGGTACATCTACATAATGGAACACCATTCACCCCCTCACCCCTGAAAAGGAGTGAAGCACTCATCATACTGTTAATATAACATGATGAATCCTGAAAACATTAAGCTAGATAAATCAGGCACTAAAGGCCACATATGATATGATTCCATTTATATGAAATGTGCAGGACAGGCAAATCCATAGAAACAGGAAGTAGATTAGCAGTTACCAGAGGTTCTTAGGGAATAGGGATAATGGGGAGTGATTGCTAATGAGTACTGAGTTTCTTTTTGGGGTGATGAAAACGTTCTAGATTTATATAATGGTTATTATTGCATAACTTTGAGAATATACTAAAACTGACTGAATTAAACATTTTAAAAAGATAAATTTTATGGTATTACGATTACATGTCAATGCAAATATACGCATACATATACAAAAATAAAAAAGAAAGCTGTATCTGCCCTTTTGCAGAAAGTAGGAAGCAAAGTTAGCATTGACCATTCAAAAAATACAACAGCAGGAAATTTTTACCAATTTCACTTTGGGCACCCAAGGGCACTGGGACCCAGCTGCTTGCCAAACGAACTTCATTTTCTTATGTTTTTCTTCTTATTCCTTTTCCCAAACTTTGTGGTTGGAGGAAATAACTAGTTCAGTGGGGAGAAAAAAGATGCTGCTTCTGTTTCAATCTTGAAGCAGTGTTCCATGTCATGACCTGTCACACACACCAGAGGTTCTACATGGATTCCAAAACAGTAACATATGGAAATGTTGTCTCTTTCCACATTGCTTTTATTGGTTTTCTGCTGTCCTGCGCTTTTCTCCAGCTGGGTTGTTTTTTGCTTTGGTTTTGTTACTTCTGTTTGTTTGTTTATTTGTACAGAGAAAATTATCACAGTGAGCAGAGTACAGGCCTACTGAGACTCAGCTGTGGAGTATACAACATGGTCATTATTTCAGTCTGGTTTTGGCATTAGGGCAATGAGGGTGTCATAAGAATGAGTTAGGAAGCATTCCCTCTGCTTTTATTCTCTGAAAGAGATTGTAGAGAACTGGTATAATTTCTTCCTTACATGTCTGGTAGACTTCACTAGTGAACTAATCTAGGCCTTGTGCTTTCTGTTTTCAAAGATTGTTAATGATTGATCCAATTTCTTGAACAGATATGGGCCTCTTCAGATTGTCTATTTCCTCTTGTGTGAGTTTTGGCAGATTGTGTCTTGCAAAGAATTGGTCCATTTCAAATTGGTTAATAAATGTGTGAGCATAGGGTTGTTCATAGTATTCTTTTATTATCCTTTTAATATCTATGGCATCTGTAATGATGGCCCCTCTTTCATTTACGATGTTAGTAATCTGTGTCCTCTCTTTTTCTTAGCCTGGCTAGAGGCTTATTGATTTTATTAATCTTTTCAAAGGACCAGTTTTGGTTTCATTGACTTTCTTTTCTCTGTGGAGTCCCCACTTTTCAATTTTATTGTTTTCTGCCATAGTTTTATTATTTCTTTTGTCTGCTTACTTTGTATTTAATTGGCTCTTCTTTTTCCAGTTTCCTAAAGTGGAAAGTTAGATTATTAATTTTCAGTCTTTTTTCTTTTACAATATGTGCATTCAATGTTATAAATTTCCTTCAGATCACTGATTTTGTGGCATCCCACAATTTTTGACAAGTTGTATTTTCATTTTCATTCAGTTCAAAATATTTTATAATTTATCTTGAGATTCATTCTTTGAACCATGTGTTATTTAGAAGTGTGTTATTTAATTCTCCATATATTTCAGGATTTTCCCATCTTTTTGTTATTGACTTCTAGTTTAATTTCATTGTGATCAGAGAGAAGACATTGTATGATTTCTATTCTTTTAAATTTGTTAAGGTGTGTTTAATGTGGTCTGTCTTGGTGAATGTTTCATGTAAGTTTGAAAAGAGTATGTATTCTGCTGTTGTTGGGTAAAGTAGTCTATACATGTCAATGATATGCTGTTGATTGATGCTAGTGTTGAATTCAACTATGTCCTTACTGATTTTCTGTCTGCTGGATCTGTCCGGTACTGATAGAGGGGTGTTGAAATTTCCAACTGTAAGAGTAAACTCATCTGTTTCTACTTGCAGTTTTATCAGTTTTTGCTTTGCGTAATGTGATGCTCTGTTTTTAGGTGCATACATGTTAAAGATGGTTATATTATCTAGAGAATTGACCCCTTTATTATTATATAATGGCTTTCTTTGTCCCAGATGACTTTCCCTGTTTTGAAGTCTACCCTGTTTTGAAATTAACATAGCTACTCCTGTTTTCCTTTGGTTAGTGTTATCATGGTATCTTTTTCTCCATTCATTTACTTTAAAATTATATATGACTTTCTATTTAAAATTGATTTCTTGTAGACAAAATACAGTTAGGTCATATTTTTTTGATCCATTCTGAAAATTTCTGTCTTTCAGTTGGTGCATTTAGATCACTGATGTTCAAAGTGATTATTGATATAATTGGGTATCTGCCATATTTATTACTATTTTAAAGTTTTTGTCCTTGTTCTTTCGTTTCTCTGTGTTACACTCTTTCTAATTTTTGTGGTTTTAATTGAGCATTTTATATGATTCCATTTTCTCTCCTTTCTTAGCATCTCTGTTACACTGTTTTTTAAAGTTTTCTTTTTTAGTAGTTGCCCTGAGGTTTGCAATATACAGGTAATCCAAGTCCTCTTTCAAATAGCACTATGCTACTTCATGGGTAGTATAAGTACCTCATAATAAAGTAATTCTAATTCTTCTAATTCCTCCCTCTCATTCCTTTTTGTCATCCATTTCACTTATACAAAAGCATATATGAGTGTGTAACATAGATACCTATATACACATATATACATACATAAAATATCTGTATATAAGAATATGTAACTGAATACATTGTTTTTATTATTATTTTGAACAAACTTCTGTAAGGTCAATTAAGAATAAGAAGCCAGGCATGGTGGCACATACCTGTAGTCCTAGCTACTCAAGAGGCTAATGTGGTAGGATGACTTGAGCCCAGGAGTTTGATGCCAGAGCCTGGGCAATATGCTAGACCCCATTTCTTAAAAAAAAATAAGAAAAGAAAAGAAAAAAGTTAAAAAAATTTAAATTTTACCTCTACTTACACCTTTTTTTAATGTACTTTCTTTATGTAGATCCAAGTTCCTGACCTTCATCATTTTCTCTCTTTGAAGAGCTTCTTTTAACATTTCTTCCAAGGCAGGTGTATTGGCAACAAATTCCTTCAATTTTTGTTTGTCTGAGAAAGTTGCTATTTCTCCTTCACTTTTGAAGGATAACTTAGCAGGGTACAGAATTCTAGAGTGGCAGCTTCCAAACTGCTTACATGTGGAACCACACACTGAAAGTTGCGCACCTGTCATTGTTTCTGAAACTTTGTTGTTTCTACTTAATATGCATGTGGCTTATATGATATTCAGCTCTTAGACCACTGACAGCTTAAAACCCTGTGTGTCCTTCTTTCATGCTGTTCATTGAAGATGGAGATTCAAGTGAGAGAAGTGAGAGTTTGAGGACCATCTTTTCTGTTGTTTTTTTTCAATGTTATATTTTTATGCTTTGAGTATGTTTTCACTTTTGTCACACTTTTTCTTTTTTTTTTTTTTTTTGAGACGGAGTCTCGCTCTGTCGCCCAGGCTGGAGATCTTGCAGTGGCCGGATCTCAGCTCACTGCAAGCTCCGCCTCCTGGGTTTACGCCATTCTCTCGCCTCAGCCTCCCCAGTAGCTGGGACTACAGGCGCCCGCCACCTCGCCCAGCTAATCTTTTTGTATTTTTTTAGTAGAGACGGGGTTTCACCGTGTTAGCCAGGATGGTCTCGATCTCCTGACCTCGTGATCCGCCCGTCTCTGCCTCCCAAAGTGCTGGGATTACAGGCTTGAGCCACCGCGCCTGGCCTTGTCACACTTTTTAAAAAAGTGTTTTAACAATTATGGGATAAGTTGAGAGTTAAGATTTGGAAGAGGTGTTGATGATGTTCTCTTGTTCTTCCTTTTTTTGCTTTTGTTCTCTCGCCCTCTCCATTCTGAACTTTCTTTTCTAGACACCCATTTCTTTTTCTTAATTTTTTTTTTTTTATTTTTGAGACAGAGTCTCGCTCTGTCGCCCAGGCTGGAGTGCAGTGGCCGGATCTCAGCTCACTGCAAGCTCCGCCTCCCGGGTTTACGCCATTCTCCTGCCTCAGCCTCCCGAGTAGCTGGGACTACAAGCGCCCGCCACCTCGCCCGGCTAGTTTTTTGTATTTTTTAGTAGAGACGGGGTTTCACCGTGTTAGCCAGGATGGTCTTGATCTCCTGACCTTGTGATCCACCCGTCTCTGCCTCCCAAAGTGCTGGGATTACAGGCTTGAGCCACCGCGCCCGGCCCCATTTCTTTTATATCTTTAGTAATTAAGGACCCTTACTGTGGATTTTTTTCAGCTCTGTATGTTTACGGATTCTTAGTTGTCCTGTGTGTTATCTCTAGGCTAAATTTAATCTGATACAGTAATCAAAGTTATGTGGCTCAGTGTATCATTCCTTCCATATCACATGTGTAAAGTGTACATGAGAATTTGAAACGCTCTTGGGTGTGTGTGTGTGATATTTTTTGTCTAGGGAGACTTTTCTTATTTATATGGAGATTAACTCACCCAATGCACAAAACCCCACTGTAACTAATGTAATCTATAAGATTATTACATAATCCTATTTATATGTTTTTGTTGTTTCAAGAGGAAGAAAATGTCTATGGTCTTCAAACATACATGGTGTCTTACTAATGCAGGGAAGAGGGAACACAAATGACGGCTGGTGTTGCTCTTTTTTAAGAATTAAAAAAATTTACTATTTGTGTTTCCTTTAAATTTGGTTATAATTAAATGAGTGTGTGCTGGGTACCATAAGAGCAGATTCTAGTCCCAACCGAGTCATTAACTTCCTTTTTACAAAAATATAGATGCCAAAATATTTTAGTATGCATTCCTAACAAATAAGTATTTAGTTGTATGTATAAATACCTATAACACAAATATTGCAAAATATATATATATATATATAT
>NW_016804580.1:5350544-5398625 GCF_001698545.2 Rhinopithecus bieti | reverse complement strand
TTTTTTTTTTTGAGACGGAGTCTCGCTCTGTCACCCAGGCTGGAGTGCAGTGGCCGGATCTCAGCTCACTGCAAGCTCCGCCTCCTGGGTTTACGCCATTCTCCTGCCTCAGCCTCCCGAGTAGCTGGGACTACAGGCGCCCGCCACCTCGCCCGGCTAGTTTTTTTGTATTTTTTAGTAGAGACGGGGTTTCACCCTGTTACCAGGATGGTCTTGATCTCCTGACCTCGTGATCCGCCCGTCTCGGCCTCCCAAAGTGCTGGGATTACAGGCTTGAGCCACCACGCCCGGCCAATATTGCAAAATATTAACAACAATTTCTTAATTCCTTTTAACACAGTTCATATTCACATTTTATTGGATATTTCTTTCATTTGCAAATTGCAAAGTCTTTTGTTTTGTTTTAGTAGTTGCTCAAGTTATGAGCCAAATGAAGTACATTTATTGAATTAGCAGCTTTGTCTCTTAAATATTTTTAAATTTATAATAATCCCCTTCCACTGCTTTCCCCCTTTTAATTCCCTTTATTTGTTGGAGACATCAGGTTTTTGCCTTGTAGCATGTCCCACATTCTGGGTTGGGCTGATTGCTTCCTTATAGTATCATTTAACTTGTGCCTCTATCCCCATATTTCATAGAAACTCATAGATCAACAGGCCTGATAATATTCGGGCTCAAATTTTCTTTTCTTCTTTCTTTTTTCTAGGCAAGATCACTTTATAGTTGGTGCTATGTACTTTCTAGTGCATCTCGTTGGGAGAGACATAGTATCTGTTTGTCCCAGTTTCAGTGAGTTAAGATTGGTCAGAAGATGTAGCTGTATACCTGGTCCATCATTTATAAGGTTCCTCATCAACCATACATTACCCTAAGTAATGGTTTTTGCAATGGACTTCTAGAGAGAATTCCATCATTCTTTCTGCATTTATTAGTTGGAATTCTTTAATAGGGATCAATTTTTTATCCTTACTTATTTGGTATTCTGAAATATAGTTTGAAAGGAAAAAGCAAGATCCATTCGTTATTCTTTTCTGTTATTGATCCATTTTCTGAATAATGAATTGGGGTCCTGGCATCCTGCCTTGGTGGGAACCAGGGAGTTGTTCTCTACCTTTTGGGGAAGAGGGAAAGGGGTGGGAGGAACATCTTATCAACTCATTATAAACCCATGGATGCATTTGAGTGTATTTGAATCAGTTGCAGTAATTCCTTTTGATATTCATGTTACCCCATCTTTGGCCAGTGGAGACTTCTTCTATTTGGCTTGTGTGTCTCTTTGACACTCTTAATCTGAGCCATTAACTTCTGGGCAGCAGTTTCCTCCTCTTTAAACAATTGGGTTAGTTGGTCTTCATGATTCCTTTTAGTTGTAGCTTCCCTTCCAGAAAAAAGATGGTATATGCTAATATTCTATGACTAAATCTCTTATGCTGAAAATCTGTTTTTATTTTTTCCCTCTTTAGAGTCCACACATTGGGTGAATTAATGCATTTGAAAACATAGGATGTTTTTGTTTCTCTCTCTTTCTGATGTTTTAGCTCCTACTTATGTGACACTGGCTTGACAGGAGTCCACACTCTAAGCTCAGTATCTAGGTAAAAAATCACACAAAGCAAACAATATAAACATTTCTGTACTTAAGGCTGTAATGAGGCTTACAAAAGAAGTCCCTGATTTTGAAGATGGATTGGTTTTGAAACATAACTAGCAATGTAGTTGTTATTATTCCAAATGTGGTATTTTTTTTCCCTTCTATGGAGGGTACCAGGCATAAAGAACGGACAGCTGCACTTCATCCCATAGGCCTGGTAAGGCAGAATGGAGAGCCGAGAAGGGCCTGAGGCCTCCCAGGGAGCTGGCTGGGGAGACCAGAAGGCTGCAAAGCTGGCCAACGCTTGCCAGGTGGCTGTGGAGAGTCAGCTTCAGTCTCTACAAGCCGTCCATCCAGGCAGCTCCTGAACCAGATCCAGGCAACTGGGCCAAGTCCCCAAGGCTGTCTCTGGGACCAGAAGGTATAACCAAAGGGAAGCATGGATTTAAATTCCAGGGCATAAAAGAAAAGTTCAATGTATCTAAGAAGGTGCTGAAAATGACTTTTTTTGTAAATGTCTAAAGGACACTGTCTTATACCAAACCATATACAATAAAATTTTAAATGAGCCTGAGTTCTGTTTCCATCCGTGCCCTGTGGAGCACATGTGACTTCAAAGGCAGCTCTGTAGGGTGCAGGGAGGAAGGAGTGTGCTTTTATTTCTCATTTTGGCACAAATCCATCAAACTATTTTTGATGGCTGGGAAACAAAACTTACATTCCCTCTAAATTCATTGCATTTGCCAGATCCACCTTTGTTTTTCTACAGTGATGGTTTCTACTTCTTCAACCTTTGCATTCCTCTTACTTTGAGGCTTTATTTAGCAGGAAAAAGGCAAGAATGATGCTAGATTTCAAGGGAAGCCTTAAATAGCCCAGTTCATTAAGCAGTCCCCTCTGCAACTTACCATTTCTTCTCCCCAACCCCCAATTTAAAACAGTTGTTTGTAAGACTTTTAAACATGAACCATCCCTTTCATAGGAGTCTTATGATGTGAAAAGGAACTGCTGGTTTCATTTCAATGTGGTGGGAACCCTTGGTGATGAGCAAATATAGCTTCAACCTAATGCATGTGCACAGTGGCTGTGTGTGTGTATGCATGTGTGCATGTGTGTGTATGTGTGTGCCTGTGAGCTTCTAGAGATTCTGGAATTCTATTCATCATAAGAATTAGAGATGTCAGCATTGCTTTCAGCAATTCTGTCTCTTCTTTGCCACCACAGGACTGTTCCTTATGGCTTGTTTTTGAGATGTTTCCTTCATGATCTGTCTTTGTGCTGCCTTGCCCCATCACCCCTCAACACTGCACTTCAGTGGAGACTGATGCAGATGGTGCTGTTTCTATTTCTTTTTCCTTTTTAGAGACGTGGTCTTGCTCTGCTTCACAGGCTGGAGTACAGTCCTGTGATCATAGCTCGCTGCAGCCTCAAACTCCTGGGCTCAAACATCCTCCTGCCTCAGTCTGCTGAGTAACTGGGACTACAGGTGCATGGCACCATGCCTGGCCAATTTTTAAAACATGTATTTTTGGTAGCAATAGGGTCTTGTTATGTTGTCCAGATTGGTCTCAAACTCCTAGGCTTCAAGCATTCCTCCCACCTCAGCCTCCCAAAGTGCCGAGATTCCAGATATGACCTACTGTACTCGGCCTTGTTTTGATTTCTTTTGGACTATTTATTTCTGATCATTTTTATTGCTCTTTTCCAAACTCTACATTCCCCATCCTCTTTGAAACTTTGAATCCTGATGTGGTTGGGTGGTGGGTTCTGCCTAACTTGTTAAAGAGTGACCCTAATGAGCCTGAAGTGGTTGGTTTCACTACATTAGGGTCTTTTGACAGCTCAGGGAGAAACTGCCATTCTGTAAACATTTATCACCTCTACTAGGGAAAAAAGGCTCAGGCCTGATTATAATGGGTCAGCAAGTGGAGGAGAAGATATTATTAGCTTCAATGTCTTTGGTATTGGACTTCTTTTCATTCCTTCATTAATAACTCATAACTTATTGATCTTTTCCCTAATCTTTGTTAGTGATGTTACCTTAAATTATAAAGGACAGTAATGCAATATTAGTAACAGTTCTATCAATATACTAAAAGCTTTACCTCCTCCTACTCCTTCATTTTTAATCAAAATAGGACCTTCCTGAAGGCTTGGGTTATGAGTACAATGAATTTATGTTGGTCTAGTATGCAATATTATGATTTAAAAGCATTTCTCAATGGCCAAGTAGATAAGGAATTATATGAAATTCTACAAATACCAAGAGGTATTTCAGTGATTTACAAATATTGTCTGCCTTCTGTATGCATAAAATGTCATAGATTGGTGCCAGTGAACACACACAAATATCTCAGGTGAGCATTGGCTTCAAATAACTTACTGGTACATTCTAGGAGAGAAAAATTAAAAAAGAACTTACATGAAATATTTCCTAAATAACACAAGAAAACTTAAACCTAAATGTTAGATTGGTTGGAGATATACATATACAACCAGTTGGGGATTATGTATATTTATATTATATATAATTATATATGTTGAAGATTTTATGAATATATTGGCTGGAGATTATATATATATGTGTATTCTGATGATATATATGATCATCAGAATTCAGAGCAGGGGAACTATAGATTGAATGAAGTCAAAGATACCAATATGAAGGAGAAGGAAGAATTTGGATAATTTGGATAGAGGGGAGCAGGGTGGGGAGAAGAAGAGTTCCAGGCATGGGAAATAACACTGGTAAATTAAAAAAGAAGGACTAAATTGTGGGAATTTATGGAAGGCCAGGATGACTTGAGCTCAGGGCTCTTGTGACATAAAAGACTTAGTGAGCTTTTTACTAATATCTTCAGTGTATGAATAAAGTTGATGATAAAGAACTTTAAGAATATGCAGTTCTCTGTACAGATATGAAGTAGCAATTATCCTCAAATTATATTGTTGCTAGTTTAAGTAGTTTAGTCTATTTGCCAAAATTGAAAGAAAATCATGAAATCACAACTACTTATATTTGCAAATACACTGGAGTGTCCGAAAATGACAAAAAGCACAGATTTACCTTTGACTTTGTACAGAGTAAGATCTAGAACAGTGAGAATCTTGGCACTTGCTGGATTTTTAAGAGTTGCATGGATTTAATATAAAGACATCTTTTGGTGTCGACCTCAAAGGGATAGTATATGTGACTCTCCAGGCCACCTGTAGAAGGCAGTCTTCATTGTCCAGGGAAAGTGTTAAGCGTTGATAAAACCCCACTGATATGAGATATTTCAAAAAAATTTCTGGCTTGTAATTAGAACCAGCCAAAATGATTTTATTGAGTATCTTCTATGACCCCAGCAGCCTATGAGAAAATATGTGAGACCCCTGATTCTTGATCCTACAGAATTTATTAGGAAGATGAGCGTATTCACTGGAGGAAAATTAGGAAATAAAGACATATACAAGGAGGGAATATTTGAAGGGGGTATAAGTGGATGTCTTTGCTGATGTTCTTTCTCTCATTTCCCTTTTCCTTAGGAAATTGATCTGTCATATTTTCAACTGCTATCTCTACTGGTGACTCAAATAGATATCTCTTCTGGATTTCCTACCCATACGCTGAGCATTTTTGCATCATCCTAAACTTCAGATCTCCAAACCCAAACTCTGTCTCTCCCAACCAGATTAAGTCTCATTTCCTTTCTGCCTTTTATAGTACCCTTCTAATCACCCAGGCTTAAAATCATTGACTATTTTTGCATATCTGTATGTCTTTTATTTATCACTCACCATGGCCACTTATTCTGGATTGTTAGTAGATCAAGAGAATAGAGAGATTTTTAATCAAATGAGCCCAGATATGCAAAGCAAGTATGGAGGAGAGAAGGAAATGAAGTGACATTCTCAGATCTCTTCCGTGGAAGACACAGATGGTAGAGTTTTGACTTAGTGGCACTGTGATAGATCTGTTTCGGTGCAAGATAGAACAATGGGAGAGATCCCGGCTGGGTGCGGTGACTCAGGCCTGTAATTCCAGCACTTTGGGAGACTGAGGTGGGCGTATCACCTGAGGTCAGGAGTTTGAGACCAGCCCAGCCAACATGGTGAAACCCTGTCTCTATTAAAAATACAAAAATTAGCCAGGCATAGCAGCGGGTGCCTGTAATCCCAGCTGCTTGGCAGGCTGAGGCAGGAGAATTGCTTGAACTCGAAAGGTGGAGGTTAGAGTGAGCTGAGGTCATACCACTGCACTCCAGCCTGGGTGATAGAGAGAGACTCTGTCTCAAAACAACAACAGGAGAAATCCCCACATTCCTTGGCCTGAAAATGTATTTGTATATACATTACCTGTTAAGTTCCTTAATATTGGTATATCAAATTTTGATAGAGTTTTGCTTTCAAAGTTTCAGAAAAGCTTAGCATTGAAAGGAATTTGCATCTTTAAATTTGCATTTTCTATCACTGCGTTTTGGTATCCTGGTGGGTTTACATGCAAAACACATCTATCTCCAGACTGTCTAATGTGCTATTGTCAATTAGTGGAATGAACTGTTATGTGTTGTGGGCTGTTTTTCCCCGGTGGCATTTAAACAGAGATGGCATCGCTGTTTCAGATCCTGAAGACGTGAGCCTAGCATTGGGTAGGAGATTGGACTAGCTTTCTTTTTTTTTTTTTCAGTGGAAAATAACTTTTATTGAGACCCCACCAGCTGCAAAATCTGCTCCTGGCATTAAGCTCCTTCTTCCTTTGCAATTCGGTCTTTCTTGAGTGGTCCCATGAATGCTTTCTTTTCTCCATGGTCTGGAAGCGGCCATGGCCAAACTTGGAGGTGGTGTCAATGAACTTAAGGTCAATCTTCTCCAGAGCCCGTGGCTTCGTCTGCATCAGCAAGGACTTGTGGAGGGTGAGCACCCACTTCTTGGTTCCCACCACACAGCCTTTCGGCATGACAAAGTCATTGGTCACTTCACCATAGTGGACAAAGTCACCCAGAGGGTTGATGATCTTGTCAGACAGGTCATAGTCAGTGGAGGCATTGTTCTTGATCAGCTTGCCGTCCTTGATAAGATAGCCCGGGCCAATCTTATAGATCTTCTTGTTGATCTCAGTGCCCAGCACGTGCCACAGAGAAGCACATGGGAAAGATGCCCATGCCCCAGTACAGGGCACACTTATGCACAAAGCTACGGGCGGTTGTGTTTTCCCCGCCTGGGGACCACGCCCTTCCTTGGTGTGTGCCCACAACATCACTGGTGACCATTTGTACCTTTTGGGCCCTTGGTCACCCAATGACTGAATCGATCCATCGGTCAATCCTGCCCAATCCATCACCTTGGATCACAGCTCGCTGTTGTCGAGCTCCTGTAGGCCGTAACACTGCTTCTCAGCGCGATACCGTTGGCCCTCAGTTCCCCTAAGATCGTCCATCAGTGGCGCCTCTGGTGCAGAGGAAGTAAGGTGTATCTTGGGTGTGGGCGCCAATGACCACGGAGAATGACTTGGACATAACTTTCTTCATCGGGCGCTAAAGTCCTAGGTCTACCCGCCGCCTGCGCGCGGCCATCCCTCGTTTCTGGCCATTTCTTGGGGCAGTACTTGGTAAAGACCTTCTTCCTCAGATTTATCGCCAGTTCTGTTGTAGAAACGCCTTTTGCAACCTGCCATTTGCTGATGTGCTGCCGAAGATGGTCTGTTCGAAAGTCTCAGATGCCGTCGAGGGGTTTCCCCATATCCCACAATGTGGCCACCCAACCACCATGGGCTGGTTGTGCTCCCTCCCCCAATGGCCACAGGCCTCTTACCCACCCCTTCATAGCTCAGCCTTTGGTCTAGATCCTGGCCTGTCGACTTCCCGCACGATGTGGGTCATGCCAGCCTTGTATCCCAGGAAGGCTGTGAGGTGGACTGGCTTAGACAGATCATCCTTAGGGAAGCTCTTAACCTTCCCGCGATGCCTGCTGCTGCGCTTCCGGGGCAGGAAGCCGAGGGACCCATGTCTGGGAGCGGAGAACTTTCTGTGAGACATCACGCCATCAAATCCCGCCGGTAGAGAGGAGATTGGACTAGCTTTCTATGACTCATTCTAAGATTAGGATTTTCTAACTTTATAGTGATTCATAAGACAATTATTTCATAATGCATTTCTACTATTATAGAGTGTGCATGTGATAGGCATACATTGATTTGGACTTCTTCTATGACAACTTGGAAGGCAGAAAGTTAAGCACTTAAAAATGATGTCCAAGGGTGGCAGAGTATTTATGGATTATGCTATGATTGTTGAATTAAACTGAAATAAATATTATCTTGAGTTTATTTTTGGTAGGATGGAACTCAAGAGGTAGGGGCTGCACCTTGGAAGCACTGGGATTGGCATGACCGTGGCATTAAAGTGATAGATTCCCTGACAATTAGCCTAAGTTTATAGAGTTATACAGTGTTAAGGGCTCAGGGTATCTCTCCATAAGCAAGATAGAAAGGGATGGAAAGAAATACCATTTCCTTCTTTGAACTGAAGCCATGTGAGATAAGTAATGAAAGAGTATGATTTTAAGGCATTTGGTAGATACTTTTAAAAAAATGTTTCATGGCCAAACATACTTTAGAATTGATCTCCTGGGGTTTTCAGTCAGGTCCGATGTTCTCAGTGTGATGTTTTCAGATGCCTCCTCTACTCCAGGGAGGAAGTCAGAAGTTATTGTATGAAGCCTGAAAATGTAGTTCCTTTAGATCCTGTGCCAGTATCTCATCATCATCTTGGGACAAAGAATATGGTAAACATCCACAACTTACACAATAGAATGGAAGAATTCCTTTGAACCAGATTAACCATAGGGAAAATATCTGCATATCTTCATAGCAGCCAACACAGAGCTGTGTGTATTTAGCACTGACTTCAGACCTCACTTGGGTGTGTGTTCTTCCTCTGCAGGGCTTAGTTCTCCACAGGGAACTTCTTCACTCTAATCCTCTTGTATAGGTGGTCCTGTACTTTTTGTTGTTGTTGGTGGTGGTGTTGTCATGAAATACTTTTCAAGAGTGCCAATCCCCAATAAATATAGAAGGATGATGGGAGAGAGAACCACTATTTTATGACTGCCCTAGTAATTAATAAGTGACCTAGGTAAGAACGGCCAGCAGGTGCTAAAATCAGTGAGTGAAAGATTGTTGAGGAATAGAATATTCTCCAAGTATCAACCCTTGGACTACTTAGTTACAAAGATGAAACACACCTTTATGATGGAGAATACTTTAAACCAGTGATCAAATTTAAACAAATTTTTTTTTGAGACAGAGTCTCACTCTGTTGCCCAGGCTGGAGTGCAGATGTGCTATCACAGCTCACTGTAGCTTTGACCTCCTAGGCTTAGGTTATCCTCCTATCTCAGCCTCCTGAGTAGCTGGGGATACAGGCACATGCCATCATGCAGGGCTAATTTTTAAATTTTTGGTAGACACAGGGTCTCCCTATATTGCCCAGGCTGGTTTCGAATTCCTGGTCTCAAGGGATCCTCCTGCCTCAGCCTCCCAAAGTGCTGGGATTACAGGCCCCTGTGCCTGGCTAAATTTAAACAACTTAACATCATTAGTAGAGTAACAAATTGACATCATTTACCCGTTGACTTATTCTCTGCCCGTCACTTAGCATTCCTCCCCATTATGTTCCACCTGAATCGAATCATGAGAAAACAATTAGATAAATCCCCAAATGAGGTGTTATCCTCTTAAGAAATACCAGTCATTATAGACCAGAAAGGCTGGGGAGCTGTTTAAAGGAGATTGAAGAGATATGACATCTAAATGTAGGATGTGATCCTGGATATCATCCTGGATCAGGGAAATAGCTATCAGGGACATTTCTTGGGCCATTTGGGGAAATTTGAAAATGGACTATATAAGATAATGATATTGTATCAATGGTCAATTTCCTGAGTGTGATAATCATGCATATGTAAGAGAATGTTTTTGTTTTTGGGAGATTCATGTTGAAGCATTTATAACTTGTCATGATGCTTGCTACTAACTTTCAAATGCTTCACATTTATACATATAAATTATCTAAAACATGTATGGTAATATTTATTTATAATAAAAATAAATGTTACATATGTTATATTCAGTATATTACTCAATATAACTATATATGTTATATTAAGTATATTACAAATATTTGCTTTGCACCTGCACATATACACGTTTGTGTATGTATATAAAGCAAATATGCCAAAATGTTGGTGATTGGTGAATCTAGATGAAGGGTATCTTCATCACACTAGTTTTGAAGCTGTTCTGCAGGTTTGAAATTTTTCAAAATAAAAAGTTAGGAAAAAAGAACTTTGTGTTAGAGATGAGGCAGATACAACAATCTTACAAGATCGTTGTAAGAATGATTGAGATGATGTGTATGAAAGTGCTTTGTAAGCTGTGAAAGTAATGTCTCTAAACCCCTTTGTGTTTAGGATGTAACTTGTGCTGAACTATAACACCCAATGTTGTATTTTGGGTTGTAACTTGTGCTGAAGTACAACATCCAGTGTTTGTATTTTCTATGAATGACTATGGATTCATAGGAAAGAGAAACTTAATCAGTGGTTTTATTAAGACTCATTTCACACATATGTAATTTAGAAAAAGAAAACTGACTCCATTTCACTGAGATTAATATAGTTCTGCCCATGGCATATCTAGAACAGTGTCTAAATACGTCTAACAAATAATAGATTGTTTTTTTCAGTAAAGAAACAAAATTTCACTTACTTTTAATGCTCATTTAGCCAGTTGCATTTATGGAAAATCTTTCCCCAGAGGTTGGAAAGTGAGCAAACAGCAGCTTTAATATAAGTCAATAGAACATTAAGTAGAGAAAAGCTCAGAGTTGCATGCTGTGCTATTATCTTGTGATAATTTCAATTTAGGTTTCTTTTTAAGTATGCGTGTGCATTCAGGATTTTACTGTTAGACTAAATGTAAAATGGAGTCTATGTCTGTGGAGTACTGACATGAACCTGGAGAGTGAACATTTTGCCCCTTCTCAGGGAAGCAGGCCAAAATATCTGTAAAATGGTGACATTTTGATCCTGACTGGAAGACAACCATGTTGAAAGAATGATAAGGAAGGGATTATGGAACAACAAACATAACTTGTCAGCTGGAGGAGACGTTCCTGTCAGGCAATGAACTTGACGAATTTCTTCAGCTAGTATAGACAGTTCAGGTGTAGGCTGTAGTTTTCATTGGTGGTGGCTGTGGGGTGCCACATCAGCCAGACTGACACTAGGTTGCCATCTTTCTCAGTGGGCACATGAGGAAATCATGATGATGGCTATATTAGCGACCATTAAGTAATTATTCTGCACTAGGAGTGATGTTCAATGCTTTCTGTGTATTTTCTGTTAAACCTCACAATATCCCCGAGGTTGGTAAGAAATATTTCTAATATTCCTTTTTTTATAGATTAGGTGGACTCAGGTTAGATAGCTTATGTAAGGTCATACAGATAATAGTGGCCAAGTTGCTACTTGAACCCAGGTTGTGTGACTCTAGAGCCTGTTTTATAACCACCACGCTATACTCAACTGATTCTCTAAAGTTGATATTTGAGAGAACAGATGAAAAAGATGTGAAGGCTTTTTAGCTATAGAGAGATGCGTTCAGCAATGATTGAGGAAAAGGGATTGGAATTACTCTCTCAACATAACATACTAAGAATAACTAGGCAATATATAGGACCCAACAGTTGTCAGACATTAGACAAGCAGCACAGACAGTGACCTTTTGGAGAAGGCAAACAAACGAGATTGTTGCAGCTTGCTGCCTGGAGAGAGTTCTAGGCTGAGGCACAGGAATACATATTATATTTCTAGACATGTAGCAGAGCCCAGGAATTACCCTAAGTTGAGGAGACACAGTTCAGAGGTTGGAGAGGCTAAGGCTGCTAGAATTCACAAGGCCAGATCTTGGTTAGAAGAGACCTAACCAAGGTTAGGAGAGACAGAGAGGCAACTCTAGAGATCTGTTGAGTTTTCAGTGAGGAAACTCCCCGAGGCCAGAGAAAGACTCAGGAGAGAATCAAGAATTGGGTGGAGTCATCCAGGAGCTCAATAGATTTTTTTTTTTTTCCCTTATCACCCAGAGTGGAAAGACCCTGGTTCTCAGGGAACCATTGTCTCCTGGTGGGTCTCATGGTGGGGCCAAATTTGCCCTTGACGAAAGGTTCTTCTGGTCTTACTTGGCAGAGCTTAAGAGCAAGCCATGGAAGGAACAGGTTGTGTCCAAGTAACTTTATTGCACCCAAATCAAGCTCAGAAATATTTAAAAGAATAAAAAGCTCCAGTACCAACAAAGTAACATGTATATTTCTGAAATCCAATAAAAAGTACCAGTCATTCAGGTTGGGTGCTGTGGCTCACACTTGTAATCCTAGCATTTTGGGAGGCTGAGGTAGGAAGATTGCTTGAGCCTAGCAATTCATGACCAGTCTGGGCAACATAGTGAGACCCCCATCTCTGGAAAACAATCTAAAAAGTAGCTGGGATTGGTGGGGCACACCTGTAGTCCCAGCCACTCAAGAGATTATGGTGGGAGGATTGCTTAAATCCAGGAGTTTGAGGTTGCAGTGAGCTATGATTGTGCCACTGCACTCCAGCCTGAGTGACAGCAAGACCTTGTCTCTAAAAAAGTAAAAATAAAAAGAAATTACCAGGCATTCAAAGAAGCAGGAAAATGTGACCCGTAATGAGGAGAAAAACAGTATATAGAAAAAGGCCTAGAAATGACACAGATGATAGAATTACTAGATAAGGACTACTATGGACTGAATTGTGACCCTCCTCATCTTTACCAAATCCGTATATTGAAGTCCTAACCCCTAATGTGATGATACTTGGAGACGGAGACTTTGGTAATTTGGTAATTAGTGTTAGGTGATGTCGTGAGAGTAGGGCCTTTATGATAAGATTAATAACTTTATAAGAAGAGGAAGAGAGAGATACAGATTAACTTTTTGCATGTGCCGTGTGAGAACACAGTGAGAAGGAAGCGATGTGCAAATCAAAAAGAGGGCTCTCACCAGGAACTGAATTGGTTGGCAGCTTGAGTTTGGACTTCCAACCTACAGAATGGTAAGAAATAAATATCTGTTGTTTAAGCCACCCAGTCTATGGTATTTTGTTATAGCAGCCTGAGCTAATATAAGGCCATTAAAACAACTATTGTAAATATACTGCATATGTTCAAGTATGTAGAGGAAAACATGAGTACGATAAAGAGAGTCATTGAAGATATAAAATAGACATGCATCAAATTTCTAGAGTTAAAAAAATACAAGACAGAAGATACAAGAGAGGGATAAACAGCAACAATTAGTAAACTTGAAGACATAGCAATTATCTAAAATGAAACAAGAAAAAAAGGACTAAAAAGAATTAACGGAGCATCAGTGAGTAGCGGGACCATAGAAAATAGCCCATCCATATTTATAATTATAGTGACAAAAGGAGTGGAAGAAAAGAAACATATCTTAAAAAATAATGGCTAAAAAATTAAGAGCGGAGAGGGAAGGAACAGAAAAAAAATCTAAAGAAATAGTGGCTGAAAAATATCCAAATTTGCTGAAAATTATCATCCCACAGACCCCAAATTTCAATAAGCTCCAATTAGAAGAAAGTGGAAAAAAACCACACCAAGGCACATCATATAATCAAAAGCAGTCAGAGACAAAGGACATTATGCACAGAAGAACAAAGGTGATATTGAGCTAACTCCTTGTTGGAAACAATGCAAGTCAGAAGACAATGGAGCAGCACCTTAAGGCACTGAAAGAAAAAATCTCTCAAAGTAGACTTCCATACCAAGTGAAAAAAATTTTTAAATAGATGAAATAAAGACCTTCCCAGACATACAAAAGCTGAAAGAATTTATCATTAGCTGACCATCAGTATGGGAAATGTTAACAGAAGGCCTTTAGACAGGAAGAAAATTGGAAACTGAATCTGCACAAAGAAATAAAAAGCACTAGAAAAGGTAAATATGAACGTAAATATAAAAGACTTCTTGTTTATGAAAGTATCTTTAAAAAACAATTAACTATTTAAAGCGAATATTTTAACAAGGTATTATGGTAGTAAAATCTGTGACAGTAGTAGCGCAAAGACCAGGAAGGGGCAAAAGGGAAAAAGTGTCATGAGGTTATCACACTATATGTAAAGTGTTATAACAGAACTTGAAGGTAGACTGTATCAATGTAAAGATGTTTATTACAAACCCTAATGAAATGACTAAAGAAACAACACAAAGAGATATAGCTAGTAAGCCAATAAAGAAGATAAAAAGAATCATAAAAAACACTTAATTCAAAAGAAGATAAAATGAGCAAAAGGAACAAAGAACAGATTGGAAAACAGAAAACAAATAGCATGATGATATATTTAAACTCAGTCATGTTAATAGTCACATTAAATGTAAATGGCCTAAATTCTGTCAATTAAAAGACAGGCTCTGTCAGATTGGATTAAAAAAAAAGCAGGACCCAACTTTCCATTGGCTAAAAGAAACCTAATTAAATATAAAGACACAGATAGGGTAAAAGCAAAAGGATGGGAAAAGATATAGCATGCCAGCATTAATCAAAGAAAGCTGGAGTAGCTGTATGCATATGGGACAATGTATATTTCTGAGCAGGAATTATTACTAGGAATAAAGAGGGTAATTTCAAAATGATAAAGGAATCGTTTTCTCAAGAGAACATAGCAATCCTAAATGTGGTTGAAGTTTCTAATCCTAAACTGAAAGAAGAAATAGCCAGACCACCATTTAGGTGGAGATTTCAACACCTTACTCTCGATAATTGGTAGAACAAACAGACAGAAAATAAGTAAGAATATAGAGTAATTGAACAGCACTATAATCAACATGATCAAATTGACATTTATAGAACATCCTATCTCACAACAGCAGAATACAAGTTCTTTTCAAGTGCACACAGAACATTTACCAAGATAGACCATATTTTGGGCCATAAAACAAATCTTAATCAATTTAAAAAGATTTAAGTCATTCAGGGTATGTTTTCTGACCACAGTGAGATTAAATTAGAAATTAATCACAGAAAGATATCTGGAAAATCTCCAAATATTTGGAAACCACACAACACACTTGAATAACCATCAATACAAGAAGAAATCACAAGTGAAATTAGAAAATATTTTGAAGTAAATGAAAATTAAAACAACGTATTAAAACCCACAACAACAATTTGTGAGTTACCAATAAACAATGCTTAAAGGGAAATTAATAGCATTAAAAGTATATTACATTAGAAAACTAGAAGGTTCTAAAACCAATGACTTAAGCTTCAACCATAAGAAACCAGAAAAAGAAGAGCAAATTAAAGCCAAAGTAAGCAGAAGAAAGGAAATAATAAACTATAGGAGCGAATCAATGGCATAAAAAACAGAAAAATAATAGAGAAAATCAGTGAAAGCAAAGGCTAGTTTTTTTTACTTTATTAAAATACTGAGCTTATTTTAAATGTATATTTTTGTCTTCCCACCATTTCCATGTCTGACCATTGGTGCTACTATGTATGTAGTACATACATACTTTAAGTATGTATGTACAAACTTAAAACCAAGCAAAGGGTGGAGTTCCATTTTTACAAGGTAAATGACATTTTGGACAACACATTCTTGGCAATGGGACCTGGACAACATTTATCAAACATGGTAGGGAAAGTTCTCACTCTGCATTATAAAAAGGACAGCCAGATATCATCTGTTACAGAGACGAAATAAGATGGAAAATTTTTAACAAACTGTTAACACTGTTTTCTTAAAGAGACTTAATCCACTGCCAGAGATCTGAACAGCCTCCTGGTCAGTCATCCAGAAGGAACTCTTCACATAATTGATGAACTTGGCTTCCATTTTGGGAAGAGAACCACCTATATTTGCTTGCAATTTTGCTGTAATGTCCTTTTGTTGTTTTAGGAGTTTTTTCCTGTATTTTATTTTATTTTATTTTATTTTTTTTTAGAATTCTTGTCCTTTTGATCTTGGTGTTGATGGTTTTGAGTCCTTTCCATGGTGGAAATGATTTTTGTGCATTTTTGGCTGGAGCATCTCATATAGATTTCTTCACTGGCATTGTTTCTTCAGTTTCCTCATTATCAAAATCTCCTCCTTCTCCCTCCTCCTCCTCTTTCCTCCTCCTCCTCCTCCTCTTCCTCCACCTCCTCCTTCTTTTTATTCTCCTTCTCTTTCTCCTTCCTTCTCCTCTTTCTGCTCCTCCTCCTCCTCCTTCTTCAGCAGTGGCAGCAAGTTTTACTTTTTTCTGTGGAAACTTGTTACCACCTCCAGGGGCAGATCACTTTCCAGATACACTTAAGAGTTTCACATCCTCCTCCTCTTCATCTTCTGACTCCGCATCTTCCTCCACAGATACTGAGTGCTGTCCACGAATATGTACAGGCCCTGAACCACACTTCAACTCTAAGACCGGGTGGTGTAATTTCAAAGCCCCTAAGGGAAACCATTGACTGTACAGACATTTTCCTTTTTTTTTTTCTGTTTTCTTTTTTTATGATACTTTAAGTTCTAGGGTACATGTGCACAATGTGCAGATTTGTTACATAGGTATACATGTGCCATGTTTGTTGGTTTGCTACTCCCATCAACTTGTCATTTATATTAGGTATTTATCCTAATGCTATCCCTCCCCCAGTTCCCCACTCCCAGACAGGCCCCGGTGTGTGATGTTCCCTGCCCTGTGTCCAAATGTTCCCATTGTTCAATTCCCATCTATGAGTGAGAACATTAGGTATTTATCCTAATGCTATCCCTCCTCCAGTCCCCCAACCCCCGACAGGCCCCAGTGTGTGATGTTCCCCTCCCTGTGTCCATGTGTTCTCATTGCTTAACTCCCACCTATAAGTGAGAACATGCAGTGTTTGGTTTTCTGTCCTTGTGATAGTTTGCTTAGAATGATCGTCTCCAGCTTCATCCATGTCCCTGCAAAGGACGTGAACTCAACGTTTTTTATGGCTATATATTATTCCATGGTGTATATGTGCCACGTTTTCTTAATCCAGTCTATCATTGATGGACATTTGGGTTGGTTCCAAGTCTTTGCTATTGTGAATAGTGCTGCAATAAACATACGTGTGCAAGTGTCTTTATAGTAGCATGATTTATAATCCTTTGGGTATATACCCAGTAATGGGATCACTGGGTCAAATGGTATTTCTAGTTCTAGATCCTGGAGGAATTGCCACACTGTTTTCTACAATTAGTTGAACTAATTTGCACTCCCACCCACCAAGAATGTAAAAGCATTACTGTTTCTCCACATCCTCTCCAGTGTGCGTTGTTTCCTGACTTTTTAATGATCGCCATTCTAACTGGCGTGTGATGATATTTCATTGTGGTTTTTATTTGCATTTCTCTGGTGACCAGTGATGATGAGCATTTTTTCATGTGTCTCTGTTGGCTGCATAAATGTCTCCTTTTGAGATCACCAATTATTTTTAAGAACAGTCCGGCTAGGGGCTCGTGCAAAGGATGAATTGCACATTGTTGAAGCAGAGGCAATGTATGATGAAGGCAGTCCAATTAAAGTAATACTGGCAACTTTGAAAATGTCTGTACAAAATCAAAGTGCAAAAATCACAAGCATTCCTATACAGCAATAACAGACAAACAGAGAGCCAAATCATGAGTGAACTCCCCTTCACAGCTGGTACAAAGAGAATAAAATACCTACTATCATCAGAGGGAACAGGCAACCTACAGAAAGGGAGAAAATCTTTGCAATCTGCCCATCTGACAAAGGGGTAATATCCAGAATCTACAAAGAACTTAAACAAACTTACAAGAAAACACAAACAAACCCATCAAAAAGTGGGCAAAGGATATGAACAGACACTTCTCAAAAGGAGACATTTATACAGCCAACAGAGACACATGAAAAAATGCTCATCATCACTGGTTACCAGAGAAATGCAAATAAAAACCACAATGAAATACCATCACATGCCAGTTAGAATGGCGATCATTAAAAAGTCAGGAAACAACACATGCTGGAGAGGATGTGGAGAAACAGGAATGCTTTTACATGTTGGTGGGAGTGTAAATTAGTGCAACCATTGTGGAAAACAGTGTGGCAATTCCTCCAGGATCTAGAACTAGAAATACCATTTGACCCAGTGATCCCATTACTGGGTATATACCCAAAGGATTATAAATCATGCTACTATAAAGACACATGCACACATATGTTTATTGCAGCACTATTCACAATAGCAAAGACTTGGAACCAAACCAAATGTCCATCAATGATAGACTGGATTAAGAAAATGTGGCACCATATACACCATGGAATACTATGCAGCCATAAAAAGGATGAGTTCATGTCCTTTGCAGGGATGTGGATGAAGCTGGAAACAATCATTGTAAGCAAACTATCACAAGGACAGAAAATCAAACACTGCATGTTCTCACTTATAGGTGGGAGTTAAGCAATAAGAACACATGGACACAGGAAGGGGAACATCACACACTGGGGCCTGTCGGGGGTTGGGGGACTGGAGGAGGGATAGCATTAGGATAAATACCTAATGTAAATAACGAGTTGATGGGTGCAGCAAACCAACAAACATGGCACATGTACACCTATGTAACAAACCTGCATGTTCTGCACATGTATCCCAGAACTTAAGATAGAAAAGAAAAATAAATGAAGATTATTACAGACCAATATTCTTCATGAACACATGTAAAAGTTATTAACAGACTTTTAGCTAATAAAATTCAACAATATGTAAAAAAGATAATATGGCCAAGTGGGGTTTCTTCCAAGAATTCAGAGTTGGCTTAACATGAAAAAAAAAATTAATCAATGTTTTCCATATCAGCAGACTAAAAAGGAAAAACCATATGTTTATCTTAATTGGTGCAGAAAAAGCATTTTACTATGTGCAACATCAATTCTTGATAATAACTCTGAGCAAACTAGGAATAGATGGAAACTTCTTCATCCTGATATAGGGCATCTATGAAAAATGTAAAGCTAACATCTTACTTGATGGTGAAAGACAGAAAGTTTTCCCCTGAGATCAGGAACAAGGTGAGGATGTTTGCCTCATTACTTCTATTTAACATAGTACTGGAAGTTGTTATTGGTGCAGTAAGGCAAGAGAAAGTAATAAAAAGCACACAGATTGGAAAAGAAGGATAGACTGTCTTCATTCACAGACCACGTGATTGTCTATGTGGATAATCCTAGGGAATCTGATAAAAAAAATCAACTAGAACTAATAAGTGAGTTCAGTGGGAATGCAGTATATAAACTAATATAAAAATCATTTGCATTTCTATGTACTGGCCATAAGCAATTAGAACTTGAAATTGAAAAACAATGCAATTTATGACAGCATCAAAACTTATGAAACACTGGGGATAAATTTGAGGAAAAGTGTGTAAAACTTCTACACTGAAAACTACAAAATGTTGCTGGAAAAATTAAATAAGGCCTAACGAAATGGGGAGATATACAATGCTCATAGATTGGAAGACTCAATATTGTTAAGATACCAGTTCTCCCCAAATTGATCTATATATTTAACATAATTTCAGTTGAAATTCTAGAAGGCTCTTTGTTCTGTATAATTTGACTTGCTGATTCAAAAACACAATTTTGGAAAAAGAACAAAGTTAGAACACTTATAGTATGTGATGTTAAACGTTATTATACAGCTCTGGTAATCAGGACAGTGTGGTAATATTATACAGGTAGAAGACATACAGGGCAATGGAGAGCAGTGATTTTCCACAAAGACACCAAGTTAATTCAATTGGGTGAGGAGAATTCTTTCAACAAGGGGTGCTGGAACAATTGTATATCCAGAAGCACAAAAACAAAACAAAACCTCACTTACCTCACAGCACATGGAAGAATTAACTTGAAGCATATCATAAACTTAAATGTAAGAGTTCAGGCAATTAAACTTCTAGAAAAAAATGTAGAATATCTTAGTGACTTTGGGCTAGGCAAACATTTTAAGAATATGGCTCAAAAAGTATAACTATAAATGAAAAAAATGGATACGTTGACTTTATGAAAATGAAAACCTTTTTCTTTTCAAAAGATACTAATAATTGCATGTCACGAACTAGGGAGCCAGAGAATAGGAGAAAATATTTGCAAAATATATATCACACATATATAAAGAACTCTTGAAACTCAGCAGGAAGAAGACAAAAACCCAATTAGAAATGGGCAGAAGAGTTGAAGGAGCCTCTTTTTTTTCAACATTAGTCATTAAGTAGGTACAACGTAAAACCACTTCTGTTAGGAGGGCTAAGATGGAAAAGACTCACCTTATCAAGAGTTGAAAAAGGCCAGGCGCGGTGGCTCATGCCTGTAATCCCAGCACTTTGGGAGGCCGAGGTGGGCAGATCACGAGGTCAGGAGATTGAGACCATCCTGGCTAACACGGTGAAACCCTGTCTCTATGAAAAATACAAAAAACTAGCCAGGCGAGGTGGCGGGCGCCTGTAGTCCCAGCTACTCGGGAGGCTGAGGCAGGAGAATGGTGTGAACCCGGGAGGCGGAGCTTGCAGTGAGCCGAGATTGGCCATTGCACTCCAGCCTGGGCGACAGAGTGAGACTCCGTCTCAAAAAAAAAAGAAGAGTTGAAAAAGATTTGGAGCAACTGTAACTCTCATATGCTCCTGTACATACATTTTATTTTATAAAATAGTACAAATATTTAAAAAAATAATTTGGTGTTTTCTTAAAAAGTTAGATACCATACCTCCCAGTGATTCCAGTCCAAGATAATTATCCAAGAGAAATAAAAACATATGTGTGCCATGGACACAGGGAGGGGAACAATACACATTGGGGCCTGTCTGGGGGTGGGGTGGCAGGAGAGAGAACATTAGGCTAATACCTGCTGGGCTTAATAACCCTCCGTGATGGGTTGATAGGTACAGCAAACGACTATGGCGCACTCTTACTTATGTAACAAACCTGCATGTCCTGCACATGTACCCCTGGAACTAAATTCATTTTTAATTGGAATAAATAATACAAACAAACAAGCAAAAAATATATGTGCAAACATGTATAAAGACTTGTACACAAACATGCAAAGCAGCTTTATTTCTGATAGCTCTAAACTAGAAACAATCCAGAATTCCAACAGGTACATGGTTAAATTTTGTTATATTCATACAATTCAATGCTACTCATAATGAAAAGGAAATATCAATATCAACATATTTAATGACTCTCAAAAGAAGGAAGATCCAAGAAATGTCAAGCATGCCAGTAAGACAACTACACTCAAAGGCAACTCTAAGTGAGCGAAAGGAACCAGACAATAGTAATTTGTCCACACTGTATGGCTCAATTTCAATAAAACTGTAGAAAATACAATTGAATCTATAGCAACAGAAAGCATGTTGTTGGTTCCCTGGGTTTGGGTTAGTGGGTAAGGATGGGGAATGCATTACAAAGAGGTATAAGATAACAGCTGATGATGAAAACATCCATTATCTTGATTGTGGTGACAGTCTCATAGACATACATATATCAAAATCCATTAAGTTGTACACTTTAAATATATGCATTATATTGTGAGCCAATTATACCCTATTAAAGCTGTTAAAAAAAAGAAGATATAGAGAATTGAGAGACTAAGTTTAGATTGTGCATTGGGCAAGAATCCTAACTTACGTCTTTGGTGAAACGTTCAAGTAGCTTATTAACAGTTGTGGTAGAAGTCTGGACATTTGGAGCAGATGAGACCTTAGGAGTGATGTTTGACATTGCAGAGAAGTAAAATGAGTTGTTCAGGATAGTTACAGGTAATTTAATTAAGCCCTTAACGGAATGCTACATTTCGTGACACACCTATCAGAATGTTATGGAAGACGGGCCTGCCCTGTCTACCTTTGTGGCTTCTACTCTGTCTTGGACAATGCTTTGTACACAGTGGTGCTCAGTAAATAGATGCTGGCTAGTCAAAGCATGATGTTTCCTAAACTGAATTATAGATGAGAAGTGCTTCACTTTCTTGGTATAGTGGAAAGATGCATTCAGTAAGTGGTAGATCTTATTACAATTTCCAATTATTGAGCTCATTTGGAGTTTCCTTTGGGCACAAAGTTGTTTCAGTGGCATGCTTGACACTTCTTGGGTCTGGAAGAGCTTCTGAAGTGGAACATAAATTGTGGGGTACATAGTATTTAAGGTCTGAGTTTGGCTACAGGTGACAGAGAAGCCAAACAACAGTGGCTTAAACAAGGTGGAATTGTACTTCTCTGTCACCTAAGTCTTAGCTAATGCAGGGGCTCTGTTCTGGGAAACCATTAGGGACCCAGGCTTGTTTTCTTTTTTCCCCCACCATCTCTAGGTCTTACCTTTGTCCAGATGTTTCACAGTGGCTCTTATCATGTCCTGTCTCTCTAACAAGAAGGGGTAGAGGAAGGAGGAGTGAAAACTACTACCAGAAAATTCTACACATCACTTCTGTGTGGATTGTTTTAGCCAGAGCTGTTACTTGACCACATTGTCTGCAAGTGATCTGGGCATGAAGTCTTATCTTGGAAGAACTGAGAATCGATACTGTGAGGCTGCCTAGCAGCCTTAGCCACAGGGAAGGATGTGTGTATCACAGAAGCTTTAGCCTTACAGATGATTAGAATTCATGGACATTCATGATATCAGAATGTCTCCCGATTGTTCATTCCTTGCCTCAATTCAGGAAGTGACACAGAGGGGAGACTTGAGTCACGTGGCTAGGAGACAGGCTCACCTTTCTACCCCATCCCTGGTCCATCCACTTCTGCTTCAGGCCTGTGAATGAAGGAAATAACTTCCCCTGTGTCTCTCAAGTTACATTCTGATGGTGAGTATTTCCTTCCAAAAAAAGCCACAAAATGTTCCTGTGAAAGGTCGATATGGGGGAATGGAACCTTCGATTAAAACAAACAAACAAAGAAAACTGTTACAAGAGACATCTGAGACCAGTCACAGGAAATTTGTTATCATCATTTAAAGGATAGTAGTTTAGTCATTGCTGAATACTTTACTCTTATAATTTTGTGAAGCAGCTGATTTTCATTTCCACTTTTTCACAGGGAAGAAACCGAGTCATGGAAGGGTATAGAATGAAGTAGCTCTGTTCAACAAGGAAATCTGTGGTAAAAACCAATCCTGGAAACCCAAACTAGGGGTTTGCTATCCATGTCTTTGCCCATCAGGTCATATTTCTTTTGGAGAAAATTAGAAATGATCTAAAGAAAAAGAAAGAAAATTGAAGAACTTTCCTCCCCAAGCCCTGTGTTAACAGAATCTACATTTCTCTGTTGATTGCACAGAGGTCAGCCCCCTAGAGTTCACGGGAAACTGGACGGCCTCATCCTCAGAGCCATGCTTTGCACTCTTTATCTTTTACACAGGGTGCAAAAGTGTTGCTTAGCAACATCGATTCTTCCGGCTCTAACAACTGCTGCAGCCCGCACAGCTGACAATGGAGCAGAGTTTGCGAGTGAGCTCCTCATTTTTCAGCTTCTTCACTGTGGCGAGAGGGAATAAAGAAAGAAAAGGCAAGTGGGATGAAAGAAACACAGTCAACAGCACTGTGTAGAAAAGGACCGGCTGATGGTGGGGAATGGTCTGGTACCACACATCCCATACAGGCTTAATAAATGCTCGCCAAGAAAATTAAAAGGGGGTGATCACAGCAGCAGAGGTTAATTAGGGAAACTAAAGAGTCAATGGAACGTGATGGTCGGGCAGTCTGGAAATGGAAGTTTTTTGACTGAGTGGGTGTCTAAGCACATTCATCCCCTTCCTGTTTTGGGGTTTTGTTTCTTTTTAGGCCAGGTTATTGGGCATGTTTTTAAGGGAAATAGAAAGGATTGAGGAGGACTTCTTGCTTTTTTTTTTTTTTTTTTTTTTTTTTTTTTTTTTTTTTTTTTTTTTGCAACTCTCTTACTGGCAAACCTAAATAGGGGTTCAACAGTTTCTTACTGAGTTATAAGTGTTTACAAAGATGTTCAGAACAGCCTGCTTTCAAAACTTCAGTAACTGTAGCATCTTGGGTTGGCTTCTTCTTTGGCCTTGTTCAACAGAGGAGTGTGCAAGAGCTACTACTTGCAACTGATCTACAGCATTCGAGGTGATTTTAATGCTGGAAATACCCTCATTTCCTGGCTCATAGTCTTTCTCCCTCCTTCCATCCTTTCATGGAGATAAAATGGAAGAACATGTGCTGGCCACTCATATGAGATATTTCAAATCTGAGAGATTACAATCTTTCATATCAAATGCAGTTACGGCCCTTTGTAGAGCGGTTTTCTGAAGTGAATCAGATGAGTTTTTCAGAGCTAAAGGAAGTCAAGATGAAATAAATAAAAGCAGAGAGGAAATTGAAAGGGGTGGTGGTGGGGGGAACATATGTTTTCAGATGATATTTTAAAATAGATGGAGAGCTGATGAGACAGAGATACTGAAAACCGACTCCAGATGGCAGGAATAGCAATGGCAAGCTGGTGTGAAGGGACAGAACACAGGCTGGCACCAGACAGGGGAGGACGCGAGGGGAGAGGAGAGAAGCAAGCTGAGCAAAGCAGCCATGTCGGTGGGTGGGCTACTAAGTGTGTGAGGTTATAGAAGAAGAAATAGGAATCATTGAATCCATACCCATCACTTTTAGTTTAATAATTTACTCAGTAGGTTCATGCCATTTTGAAAAATGGTATGTTTATGAAAAAGGTAGATTTGCTTCACTCTGTTTTGTTTTATTTTATTTTAGAGACAGGGTCTTTCTCTGTTACCCAGGCTGGAGTGCAGTGGCACGATCATGGCTCACTGAAGCCATGAGCTCCTGGGCTCAAGCCATCCTACCGCCTTAGCCTTCCGAGTAGATAGGTCCACAGGTGTGTGGCACCATGTCCAGCTATTTTTTTTTTTTTTGGTGGGTATGGCTTCTTGCTACGATGCGCAGGCTGGTCTCGAACTCCTGGGCTCAAGTGATGTTTCTGGTTCTGCCTCACAAAGTGTTGGGACTACGAGATTACAGGTGTGAGCCGCTATGCCTGGCTAGATTTGCTTCACTTTGATTTCTTTGCTAAATCTGTGGCTACAGGCAAAACAACTGTTCAGGTCATCACCAATGAGAGGCCGTGGGGAAAAGCTGGCCAGAGGAGGACTTCCTTAAATTTTTTTGTTTTCTATATACATTCAACTTATGATGATACATATGTATATAGGAGTGTATTTATGCTGTCCTGTAACAATGTTGTAGGACACCAAATGAACTGAATTCACCTTCATGGATTGATTGGGAAGGGAGGAATTATTAAAAGAGGGAATTGAGAAACAAGAAATTATTCCAGTCCTAGCAGTAAGAGGTCCAGAATGGCTTCTCAATACTAAGGGAGGTAGAACAAGTCACCCCTATTTCTGTGTGAAATGATGCAGTTTTATTTGCATAATAATTATTAAATAGCAATGGGTTTCCTGAGTCTGAATTTGGTGCCATATTTCAATTCAGTGAGCATTTATTGATGACCTGCTGTGTGATAGGAAAAGTTGTAGGGCTACAAAGAGGAAAGAGTCATAGTTTGATCTTTGTCTTTTGTATGGATGTGTGAAAATGGCTCCTTTCATATCTGCACTCTCTGTGTGAGAGTGCGTGTGAATGTGTACGCGTGTGTGTATGTATGTGTGTATGTGTGTGTGAGAATGTGTGTGTATGTGTACGAATGTGTGTGTGTTGCTATCTTCCTACATGAAAGGGTCCTGCAGCTTTAGTCCTATTGCTATTATAAATTCATATCCACCCACGTTTTTGCCTCTTTTCAGTAGACCCATTGTTACTGATTTCATCCTTTTGCAACAACTGTTTACATTTAGATAATTGTTGTTATCCGCACTTAGCTACCAGGGTTACAGAAAACATCAAGATTCAAAAGGAGATTATTACAAATGTTCATTTCATGTAGGGCCATTAATTAAAGCAGTAGCACTTGTCTAACCATTAAACAAGGAAAAAAATTGGTATACAGAAGGTGACTGCCCTTGCGCTACTAGAGTCTTTCTCATGGAAGTGTGACTATTACATCCATACAAAAGTCCAATGTCTTCATTTATTGGGTGGTTCCTGTCATGTTTCAGGGGAATGACAATCATTTCAGTTGTGATTAAAGTCATTGCTTTGGGTAGCTTGCATACCAGTTTCATCAGAAATTGACCCAGACTTATCTTTTCTGTTTATACTTCTCTTGGACTTTTTTCATTTGTTCTTGTAGCTTGCCATGGAAACCTGTTTGTAAATCTTTTGTGGGTAATGATGTAACCAGAATAGTACAGGCAGAGCCCAGGGCTTGGCAATATACAAAATGACTCATTTAAGCCATGCTGAAAGGGAGGTTAGCCTATTGCTATAGGAAACAGAAAAGACACACCATTGTATTGAGCTCATTTTATCTTATTTTGTTTTATTTTATTTATTTATTTAGAGAGTCTCGCTCTGTCGCCCAGCCCAGGGTGCAATGGGGCAATCTTGGCTCACTGCAACCTCTGCCTCCGGATTCAAGCGATTCTCCTGCCTCAGCCTCCCAAGTAGCTGGGATTACAGGCACCTGCCACCACGTCCAGCTAATTTTTGTATTTTTAGTAGAGATGAGGTTTCCCCATGTTGGTCAGGCTGGTCTGGAACCCCTGACCTTGTGATCCTCCCTCCTTGGCCTCCCAAAGTGCTGGGATTACAGGCGTGAGCCACTGCATCCGGCCGGATATTGAGCTCATTTTATTTGCAAAGAGGCAATGAATAATTATTATAAATTTTATTTGGAAACAATGAAGTATTGGGAATGTGGGGGTGAAAATTTCCAAAGTAGAGGTATCTGGGAAGGTAAAACTCCTACAAGTGTATTTAAATAAAATATAAGCCAAGCAATATTACTTTTTGTTTTTTTAAGGATGCCTTGGAGATTTTTGGTTGAGCCTCTTTGTGACAGACAAGAGTAGAGGAATTTGTGGGTAGCTCAGATGAAATAGCTGGGTCTAGAGTGATGCAAAAAGGAGAGATAAGTTAATGAAAGAAAGGCCAATGTGATAAAACTAGCCAAAATCTATGTTAAAAAAATATACACTCAGGCTGGGCATGATGGCTCATACCTGTAATCCTGCCGTGGCTGAGGCAGGAGGATTGCTTAAGACCAGGAGTGTGAGACTAGCTTGGGCAACACAGTGAGACTTCACCTATATAAAATATTGTAAAAATTAGCCAGACATGGTGGTGACCATCTGTGGTCCCAGCTACTGGGAAAACTGAGGCAGGAGGGTTGCATGAGCCCAGGAGCTTGAGGCTTTAGTGAACTATGATCAGGTCACTGCTCTCCAGCATGGTGACAGACTGAGACCCTGTCTCAAAACACACACACACGCACACACACACTGAAAACCCAGTCGCTCTAAAGCCTGTGTAAACATTCTGTGGGTTTTTTTTTTTTTTTTTAGTAAACTCTTCAATAAAAGAGCTTTTAACAACTTCTTCAGGCAAATCTAAGATACTAGCCTCAACAGTGTTTTTGAGAAGCGAGTTTTATATGCAAATTGTATTATGGTTTATATTCTATGTACATCCAACAAGGGGAATTAGCTGATTGAGGGTGAGAATAGGGAAAGGGAGGGAATCAGAGGACAGTGGGAAGAGGGAGGGAAGGACGAGGACCCTGGAACTCAGTGGTATTGAAGTCCACAGCAGTGTTTGTTTCTTTCCATGGATGCTTTTTCCACTCCAAGTCACAATATTAACAACAGGATTATTCTGACATATTACATTTCTCTTTAGGGGAAAATAAATGGACATGCTTATGGGGTCTATTTAATCCTATTTAAAGCCTAAAGCACAGCATCACTGTTGTGTATAATGTTACATTTTGAATGTTAGAGCCAGAAGATAATCTGGTCTAACCTTTTCATTTTACTGACTAGGAAGCTGCAACCTACCAAGGTTAAATGACTTATCCAGTCTAGTTAGGGGGTTTGTAGAGCTCGGAACCCAGGTTTTCTTACATCCTAGTTCTGTCTTCTTTTGAACAGTACTAAGAGGACTCATGGATGAGGGAGGCATGAGACAGATAACCCCAAGTCTTTCTTGTCATTTTCTCGAAAAGCTGAAGGGAATAGATTACGTCTCGTTGCGTCAAGATGAAGCTGTCCAGTGACCAGGAGACAGATGCCACTGAGATGTCCCTTTCTTTCTGAGCACCAAGTGCTCCAAATTCAGATTTAAGATGAACTGATATCAAAAGCGTTCAAGATTTAATAGAAAATTGCCATTCTTATTTGGACCCTACTTACTTTAAAATCACACCCTAACTAATCTGATTAGCTTCAAAATCCTTAAGCTTAACAGTTTGAATAGCAGTTTAGTGATTTGGTTTTAAAAGGTACAGTTATGCTAATAGCACAGTTTAACACCCTTAACTCAGCATTTCCCAAAAGTTTAGTGATTTAGAATTTTAAAATTCTACATCGAAGGGAATCTGTAGTTGGTCCTGGCCATCTTTCCTTGTCAGCGTTCATCACTCGGACCATGTTTCTCTTATCTTTTCTCCTATCTGCTTTTCTTAGGCTAGACTTTCCCTGATTTCATCCATACCTGGGCCAAATGTCTTTGCCTTTTGCCACCCCCTAGATAACTCCCTGTTGGATGGAACTTTTGTGAGGCTCAGCTTCCAGGGCAGGGGTTCTGAAACCTTAGTGGGCTTATGAACAGTGCAGAGAGCTGATTCATGGGCTCCACCTCTAGATTCTGGTATGGTTGGTCTGAGATGAGGCCTTGGAATATAAATTGGAAACAAACCTTTCTATCTAGGTGAGTTCTCAGTGGGATGCAGGTGGTTCCCAGATCATAATGCTTAGTGGTATCAGATTTTGGATACACTACTATAGACTATAGGCACACCTACACTTTGGATCCCTTCACCTAATTATAGGGAGTGTTTTCTGTGTTCTGTCTGTTGGCCTGAGGATTTCCTTCACCATCACCTGGGAAACTATGAGGAGAGAGTTCTAGTGTCTCCTACAATACTGCCATTCTTCCAATTGCTGAATCTGGTTAGGTGAAATTAATTTTCAACAATGTGAGACTTAGAAGCAAAGAGGTGACCTTGCTTTGTCATCTGATGTTAACAGGTGTCTGTAATATTCATGCCAACACCCAAATGTCCCATTTACAAAGGAGCAGACTTCTGGTCTTCTGTAGACTTTTTTTCTTTTCTTTTCTTTTTGAGACAGAGTCTTGCTCTATTGTCCAGGCTGGAGTGGATTGGGGCAATCTCAGCTCACTGAAACCTCTGCCTGCCAGGCTCAAGTGATTCTCTTGCTTCAGCCTCTGAGTATCTGGGATTACAGTCACTCCCATCACGCCTGGCTAATTTTTATATTTCTAGTAGAGATGGGGTTTTGCCATGTTAGCCACGCTGGTCTCGAACTCCTGACCTCAAGCGATCCTCCCGTCTCAACCTCTCAAAGTGTTAGGATTACAAGCGTGAGCTACCACACCCAGCCTGGTCTTTTTTAGACTCTTAAGGACTCATATGAACAAATTAAGTTGAGTAATGATGCTTAATGTGTCAAACCACAGATAAATATAGTTTTCTATGGAAAGCTTAGAATGGAAAATAGTCTTTCACAAAAATGACAAAATGTTTTCTGGTTCCCTCAAAAAATATCTCTGTACAAAAGAAGGTCAGTGAGAACTTTGTGTGATTCATGGATCATGAGTAACACATGCAATGAAGGCTGAGGAAACCAGTCTAGGATATTTTTATAAAAGATTTTCACAAGAAGTGTATTGATTTGTTTACAAAGCAATAGGTTTTTCAGGATAAAATATTTTTCTCGTCTTCCAGTGGATGAACTTAGATATGCCTGAACAAGACAGAGATCTGTGGATACATGAGCTGAAGACACTCTGGATGTCTTTTCCTTTTCTTGATTCTACCAATTCTTAATCTTGAAGAAAGCACTTAAAATGCTCGTACCCCCATCTGGTTGCATATTCTTTCTCCTGTTTCAGCTTGTTGGCAAGACTGGAAATTTGGAGATGGCACTCAGTTTACACAGGCTTAGCAACTTAAGAACACTGATGGATGTTTTCAGTGCTGATGGAGGGACTGATGAATTTGGCTTTGAGCACCTGGTTCCCTTGACATGATGGGTGAGAGGAGACAGAGCAAGCCAAGAGAGATGAGGGTCTCCCTTCTCCAGCCCATTTCTTTTTTTCCCACCTATAAAATTTTGTCCAACTCATGGTCCTATGATAAAATGCCTCCAATACTTCTGGGCTGGTGGACCCTGCCACTACCATTCATGTCTTTGCCAAATACTTATGCTCTGAGTCACCCAGGCAGAAACAGCCAAGTGAAAAGATACCATATCTTGAAGAATCTTCATTTGGCTCTGTTAAAAAAAAAAAAAAGACTTGTTGCTAAATGAATAAAATACTCTTAAAAAATTATTTCCTCTTTTCTCCTTGGTAGATATGTAAGAAGCCAAGAACAAAATAAAATAAATACAATAAATTGTACAAAATAAGATAATACAACAAAAATAAAACAATACAATAAATTATACAAGGCAATCTAGATTTTCCTTATTCTCTTGTCATAAACTTTTCCCACATCAGAGAAAATATACTGTGAGTCCACTTTGGATCCTGTCCATATGGGCTAGCTACTGAAAGTTCCAGAAAGTCTTTAGTGTAATATAATTTCACCAGTTGCTTGGCGTGAGTCTCTGATGGACAGGCTGGGAAAGCTGATAACATAAGCTGGTGAAAAGGCAAAGGCTTTTTAATGCCTTAGTCGATTCACTCTTCATAAGAGATATCAGATGTGAAGGGGCCTGGAACAGTTCCCAGGTTTGATGAAAGTAAAGAGAGTCAAAATAGAAAAAGAGTTAAAAAGTGCTTTGAAGAACTGGAGCCATTTGTATTAGTAAAGCCTGCTGGCTACTAAAGGAACTGGCAGGTGCTACTGTGGTGGTGAGCCATTATTATTATTATTACTATTATTAAATTATAGAGGTAAAAAGAAGTCCATGTGAATTAAAATATGGTATTGTGACTAGCTTATAAAACACACAGCCAGAATAGATTGACCAGGGAAATTATAGGCAGGTCAGACAAACCTCAAATACATGAAATGATATCAGAATAAATAATCATATAATTTACTGTTATTTCCAGAGGAACATAGTAAACAACAGGGTTTTGCACAAACTAAATAGCATTAGAGCAATCTAACTGCCTTCTATATTTAGAAGCACAGGCAAACAGTGAGATAATACTAGATATGCTTATTTTAACTTTAGGAAGCTGGTGCTTTCTCTTGACTGTAGTAATGGCATATGAATGAATGAATGAATGAATGAATGAATAGCACACCCGCAGAACATGTATCGTTGTTCCCACAGTCAATGAAAGGCCATATGAGTAGTGATAGCACATAGTGACCAGTTCTGCTTAATGTATCTTTGGACAACTTGATGAAGAATTGAGAACAGAACTCTTCCATTATCAGACTGCATGTAGTTGCTGATACTCTGTAAAATATGACATAACTAAAATCGCCCTTAACACTTAGGAAAAAAAGATATGTTATAGTGTTAAATTAGCTATGGATAAAAATATCAATAGCAAATGCAAGATAAGAAAAACTATCTGAAAATGACAAGCTGGGTGCGGTGGCTCGTGCCTGTAATCCCAGCACTTTGAGAGGCTGAGGCAAGAGGATTGCTTGAGTCCAGGAGTTCGAGATCAGCCAGGGCAAGACAGCAAGACCCCATTTCTACAAAAAATAAAAATAAAAAAATTTGCCTGGTGTAGTTGTCATGCATCTGTAGTATTAGCAACTTGGGAGCCTGAAATGGGAGGATCCCTTGAGCCCAGGAGTTTGAGGCTGCAGTGAGCTATAATTGCGCCACTGTACTTCAGCCTTGGACAGAGTGAGACCCTGATCCCCATCCCCCAAATAATATAATAAAATGAAAGTAGCAATCTAAGCATGAATTAATAAGTTCAGTTGGAGAGATGAAGAACAACGACTGAATTTGGGAGAATTTCAGAGGAAAACTTGAGGTACCTGATAGCTAATTGGATAAATAAATGAAGTATTTTTGTTTGGAATTAACAGTGTATTTTGTAGGCTTTCTATTTGTCCCATACATTTTTTTTCCTTGTGATAGAAAGAATATAACATCTAGCTAGGATCCTTGATCCTTTATTCTTTTTTATGTATGTATTGAAATGGCCTAGACACATGAAAACTCTTAAGATTTTGAGGAAAATGAGAATCCAGGTTCAAATGTTCTGGCTGGAAAATGTTATGACCAAGATGTTTTATAAGGGGCACCCCCCGGCCCCCAACAATGGAATTGTATCTGTAGACATTTAAAGTCTTCTTAGCTAAATGTGAAACATGAACTTCTTTTCTTGCTTGCAGTCAGAGGCTATGTTAGTAAGCCAGGAAAGAGACAATGGAGGCTTGAACCCAGGTCATAGTGGTAGGGAAGGAAATACACAGACAAATCTGAGAGAGGTTCAAGAGGCGGAGTTGACCTTGGGGCATGGAGGAGAGGGAGGAATCAAAATTGTGTTGAGGTTCTAGTTGGGGTGGCTGGGTGGGTGGTGGTGGGACACTGGGAGAGAATTGGCATTTTTGGGATAGAATGATGACCTTGGTTTTGTCACGTTGAGCTGGAAGTGTCTGCAGGACATCTGCATGGATCTGCTGGTGGGTTGGAGATGTGTATCTAAAGCTCAGTGGATAAATGGATCTAGACTGAACCACAAACAGGAAGTGAACAGCAGGGGCCAGCAACAATAAGCTGTGGCGCCTTCTGAGCCAGGTGAAAACTGGCTAATGACAAAACCAGGTGGTGATAGGGAGGCCATTCCGCTTCCTAATTCCTAAAGGCTGACATTTGGCTCCAGGAGATGTTGTGTAACGCAAGTCAGTGAGTTGGATAAGTACCAAAATAAAAGTGTTAAGTGTGACTAATTTGTTTATTGTATAAACATATTCTTATAATTTAGGGGGAAAAGCAAACAAGGGAATACAGTCCCTCAATATCTGTGGGGGTTGGTTCCAGAACATCAAGTCCCTGACATAAAATGGCATAGTGTTTGCATATAAGCTACACGCATCCTCCTATATACTTTAAATCACTCTAGATTACTTATAATACCTAATGCAATGTAAATGCTATGTAAATAGTTGTTATATTGTATTGCTTATGGAATAATGACAGAGAAAATGAATTTCTACATTTTTGTTCAAATGTTTTTGATTGATGATCGGTTGAGTTCATGGATACGGAGAGCTGACTGTATTTTTGCCTTTGTGATTTAGAAGATATCCATGTATCTTTGTTTATAGCAAGAATCTTTGTGTGTAGTTTTTCTAGGCAGTGGTTCTTGGGGTGATAAATACTGTTTTGAAAGCACTTCACTGTGGAGACCATAGCTCTCGGCCTGACCGGACAGGACTTTCATTCTTTCCATTCTCCTGGAGCTCACAGTGCACCTGGGGGAAGATGCCTTTGGCCATGTTTGGTCTGAGTTGTGAGCAGGATGTTCAATGGGACAGCTGGGACTTGGGGCAGAGATCTGGGCTGGAAATGCGAACTGGGGAGTCGTCAACACAGAGGCCATTTGTACGCTCTGCATATGTGACACACTATAGAAGATGATGTGTAATCATTTTTAAGTTTAAAAGAAGGCACAGTGCTACAAATGGGTAATTTTGAATATTGGAACTATGAACTTTTTTTTGGAAAACCCATCTGTTTTCATCTTTCTTATTTTAACTCGAATGGGGACTTTTACTTGGAGGAGCATTTGATGTTTATCTGGGCAGGGGAAGGAGGGAGAAAAGGGAGAAGATTCTGTTGTTGAAGCACATTGGTGAGTGAAGGATGCCTCTGCCTCCCCTCTTCCCATTCACCCATCAATCACTGAGAGCAGCCTCCAGTCCTGCCCCCCTTACCCAGGCTTTCACCCACTTTCTGCTAGGTACCAGTACACCACTTTTTGAGTGAATTCAGTGGCTCCTGATCAGTCTCCTCCTTCTTGGTCTCTCTGCCCTCAGCTTTCCTCTTGCCACACTCAACTGTGTCACCCCCTAACTGCTTTGGCTACCTGCTCTCACTCTCCTTCTCCAGTAGCAGTCCTCAAAGCTCTGATCGAAATCCTCCTTGCTGTGTGTCCCACACACTTTGTTCCAACGTGGTCTTGGAGTCCAGGACTTCCATGGCTAGCTCTAAGCTGATGATGGTCGTGTTCATATTTGGAGTTCAGCTCTCACCTTGAGCTTCAGGCCTGGGATCCAGCTGTTTACTGGGTGGCTCCACAGCACCTCACACTGCACATGTCCAGCCCTGACCTCATGTCGCCCCACAGACCTGTCCTTCCTTCCTCCTGCCTAGTTCCTGAATGTCAGCATCCTCTAGACTCTGCTCAAGCAAAAACCCAAATGTCCTCTTTGATTGCTTCTTCCTTAATCACCACACAATCCCGTCTAATCAACTTGACCTCCTTAACACCTGTAGTGCCTCCCTTTTTCTGTCTCCTCTGTCACTGCACCATCTCTCTTCATTGAGAGCTCCAGGGGACCCTCATTTCACCCATCTCCCCTCTAGAGCTTCACCTGTGCTGCTACCTCAAACGATCTCTCCTGCCTCACATGGTTCATTACTGCCCATCCTCACCGCAGAGGGCAGTTCTTCCAGAAAGTGTCCAACTCTTCTAGAAAGACTTCCCTTAACCCTGAAGCTTGGACTATCTGACTCTGTAGAAGGGTTGGCAGATACTTCTTGTCTTACTTGCTGGCCTCTGCCGGTTGGTAGTGGTTGTCCAGAATGTTGGAGTAAGAAAGATTCCAAAGTACAGTCCCTCTTCCATTGGAAGGACGGCTGTCACTATTCTTTGCTGATAATGTGTGCATCTGATGCCTGCATTCTGTCTTTTACAGTAATTGTAGTGGACTGTATTTCTGTTTGCTAAATATTCTAGTTTCCATCTCTGTGGCTCCCATTCCTGCAGAAAGATTACATCTTCCTGCCTGGCTACACTCAGAGTCGCCATAGGACATGCTTTCGCCACTGAAAGAAGGTCAGAGTGATGTGTGTCATTTCTGGGCAGAAGGTTTTGTTTTGTTTTTTAAGAGACAGAATCTCACTGTGACAACCAGGCTGGAGTGCAGTGGTACAATCACAGCCCACTGCAGCCTTGAACTCTTGGGCTCAAGTAATCCTGCCTTAGCCTCCTGTGTAACTGGGACCACAACACCCACGTAATTAAAATGTTTTTTTAGAAATAGGATCTTGCTGTGTTGCCCAGGCTGATCACCAACTCCTCGGCTCACGTGATTCTCCTGCCTCAGCCTCCCAAAGTGTTGGAACTACAGGTGTGAGCCACTGCACCTGGCTAGAAGTTTTGTGAGCCAGGATGTGGTACACTGTGTCCCTTTCCCTCTGCCAGAAGACTGACAGTGTGGAGATTGACAATTGGGCCCTAGGGTGAGAATGTAGACCCAGGGGTGATTCCTGATGGACATGCAGCATGAATGGTGGGGGAGGGGAACACTCAGGGGAAGTTTCACATTGTTTGTTCCATGTTGCTTGTACAGCATAATCAAGCCTGTTCTGACTGATACAGAATATCTCCATAAAGTAGTTTAGTGGCATTTTTGGTCTGGCAAATAGTCAGATTCAGGGCAGAAATCGATTTGCCTATTTCAGAGTGTACCAAGAGCCATTTAATTCATTTTAAATGTCCATTTTCTGATTCAGAGTAATTTCCATATAAGTCCTTTTCTTTTAAGGATGGATTATGGTAAATCATATCTAAGGCACTTAAATATTGTAAAATCTCAATTATACCGAGGTCAGGGCTGCAAACTAGGGTGGAGAACTCATGAAATAATTTCTAAGACCTCAAACAGCTGAATTAATTGTCACACGTTCCAAATTCCAAAGTTCCAAGACATTATTACTCGATAGACACCAATTCAGAGACTATTTCATTTTAGTTGCATGAGCTTAACAAGCTTAGTTATCAAATTCCTCTGCCCTTAGCAGATTAAAGGCTGCCAATTAGGAGAGGTGGATTATGAATTCTATTAGAGGCAGTTTTACTAAAAACTGGGAGAAGAGAAAGTCTGAAAAAAGAGGAGAGACAGAGGCTTTTTGGGATTCCAGGTGGCGGTCTGTACATATCAACAGGCAGAGGTTCTCAGTGTGTGTTTTCTAAAGTGAGAATGAACTTGGGTCATCAATAAAAAAAGCTGAATTATGTATTATACCCTAACAAGCCAGGCTCATCTCACACAAATTTCCATAAAAAGTCAAAACGAGATCATCAGCTTAGTTTTCAGAAAAATTACCGACTCATTCATTTAGTTAGCAAATATTTATTGTTGACTAAAATAGACACTGCTAATCACTGGTAGGGGAGTGGAGGGAGGAGACAGTAACTGTCCCTGTTCTCCAGGAGTTCACAGAGATAGAAAAATAAATAAATGTGACACCGTGTCATATGTTTTAGGGGAAATGAATACACGGTTGGTGAGATGGAAGCTCAGAAGAGAGAGAGGCAAGTTCTTGGTGAGGGAGGGTGGTAGGTTAAGAGAGATCCCTTGGAAAAGTAATGGTTCTGCTGAGTGTAGATGGGTAGTTGAGCAGATAACCAAATTGATTGGGATGCGGGGAGATCTTTCAGGCAGAGAACATTCCCTATGGGTGGCAGACATAAGAGGTATGACTCAACTCTTTAGCAAACTGGTATCTGTCCTTGTCATTGGTTTTTAATTTCACCAGAAGTCTAATTTCCAGTAATTTTTTTTTTTTTTGAGACAGGGTCTTGCTGTGTCACCTAGGCTGGAGTGCAGTGACACGATCATGGCTCACTGCAGCCTCCACCTCCCTGGCTTAAGTCATCCTCCCTCGTAGGCCACCTGAGTAGCTGGGACTACAGGTGCACACCACCACACATGACTCATTTTTGTATTTTTAGTAGAGATGGGATTTCACCATGTTGCTCAGGCTGGTCTCAAATTCCTGAGCTTAAGTGATGCCCCTGCCTTGGCCTCCCAAAGTGCTGGGATTACAGGTGTGAGCCACTATGCCCGGCTAGACATCTGATTTCTAATTTGCACCTTCAGAAATGAAATTCTCCAGGTCATTTGTTGGCTTCAGTGTTTTAAAGAATAACTTTTATGTTTGAAAGGAAACCTATAGGGAGGAGCTATAGCCATCTGGAAATAGCATCACTGTGTTTGAGTTACAGGGTGACAGAAAATGAGAAATCCGTTATGTCATTGATTTCTCCTTACACAGATTGTGCAGTTTTGCATAAGCTAATATTTTTCTGGGATATTTCCGAAGACTTCTAGAAAAGAACTCTATTTCATGTGGGCCTAAATGATAACAGCACAGAGTTGAACTCTTTAATTCCTATGGAGATTGTGAAAACGGGCAACAAACTGCATTGCCTAGTCTCTTTTGATTGTTTTCTGTATTAGTACAGCAATACGGTACCAGATTCTCCTGGTTGAAAACACACATATTTATTGATTTTTTTTTCAAAATACATCTTATCAAAGAAATACTGTGAAGACAAGGAAAAGTACAGATGTAGCCCATTTTAAGAAAATCTAAAATAAAAAAATGCAGATTTCCATAAAAGCTCCTCCTGTATATCTAAAATTTTAAATGTTTATTCATGATCTCTGAGAGACTTGCCTGCCCTGCCGAGTGAGATGTAAATGAGAAGTGCGTATTTTTGCCTCTTTTGTCTTGTTGCCATGAGGTCCTACTTTTATATATATTTTCATAGTTGTGCGTTCATATTAGAATAAAATTTTACTTTAACACATATAAACTTCTTACTATTTATGTAGAAAATTGCTTTAATGTATTAATTAAAAGAGCTTATATATATATATGTTGTTTTATTTCTAATTTTAATTTTAATTTTTAGAGACAGCTGGAGTACAGAGGCATGATCATAGTGCACTGCAGCCTCTAACTCCTGGGCTCAAGTGATCCTCCAGCCTCAGTCTCCCAAGCAGCTGGGACCATAGGTGTGCACCACTATGCTTGGTTAATTATTATTATTATTATTATTATTTTTTTGTAGAGACAGGGTCTCATTTTGTTGCCGAGGCTGGTCTCAAACTCCTGGCTTCAAGCAGTCCTTCCATCTTGGCTTCCCAAAGTGCTGGGATTCCAGGCACGAGCCACCATACTTGGCCTATGTGCTGTTTTAAAACAAATTAACTGAAAATGCACAATTGGAAAAATGCCACATCTCTAAAACAATGAGAAGAAAGTAGCTATGATTTAGTAAAATCTCAGAAGGGCATTCTACTTTTGGAAGAAATATAAATGTTTCAAGATCAGCATGTGATGGAGTGTTAGAAATATAATGGGTCCTCACATTAAAATCAAGCGAGTTTAGAAGGCAATTCTTTCAAAATCTCTGGTAGGTTTGTCTTCCAAGTGGTATTGGTTGGTGGCTGGGAAGAAGCTATTCAGGCACAGCGAATGTGACAAGCCCAGTGACACTACCATAGGCTAGAGGAAATCAGATTGGCATAACCCTTTCACATTTTTCCGTACTAATCCACTGGTCTCTTTTCTAAAAAGCATTCATGTGCAACAGGGCTAGCCATGCATAAACTCCCCACCAAGCTTCCTAATGAGTTGACCAAGAACCATGACCAGACCAGGTGGTAAAGTCATGTTGAGTCTTGGCAGCAACTGGGTTCTCTCTGTGCTAGTGCGTATGCCCCTGTGCTTTGGCTTGGATGATGCTGGCAATGGAACAGGAGGGAGAAGGCAAGGTTGTTTCATTCATTCAGTATTTCTTAGACACCCATCCTGAATTCTGTGAATTTCTAATTTCTGGTTGAACTCTTCTAGTCTCTTTAGTTTTATTTCCCTCAGAGACTTTGTTTATTTATTTTTTTCTTTTCTTTTTTTTTTTCTTTCTTTTTCTTTTTTTTTTTCTTGAGACAGAGTCTTGCTCTGTCACCCAGGCTGCAGTGCAGTAGTGGCACGATCTCGGCTCACTGCAACCTCTGCCTCCTGGGATCCTTCCTGGGTTCAAGTGATTCCCATGCTTCAGCCTCCCCAGTAGCTAGGATTACAGGGTGAGACTTAGTTTTAACATTGGCCTTTTATACTTGCTCTACCCATTCAGTCTTGTTTATTGAGTATCTACTCAGTGATTGCAGCCAGAGAGAAAGCATAGATTCTTGCCCATAAAACTGTTAAAGTGTAACTGAGGAAGCAAGCCATACAGACATAAAGCAATTTGTGAATGAGGCAACAATGTATATAGCTGCATTCAACACTCAACCCATTAACTCACACACTGTGACCATTTGCGGTTAAATGAAGGGTGCAGAGAAATTTGAGAAAGTCTCAAAGCTACTCCCATCTCTCTGGACTGCAGGATTTAACATCCAATCTGGGACCACAGTGGCTGGTTTATCCAGCAGGTGATTAGGGCCTGAAAAACCAGCTTGTGCTACCCAAATACTTGGGAACTGGTGCTGGAAATTCAGGTTATTTATACTAGGGGCTTTTCCCACGATGACAATTGGATTAGTCAGGACTCTTTGGGGACAAATGAGAGAAACCCAGGCCATAGGCTCTTCAGTAAGAAAGAGTATGCTGGCTCTGGAAGGATGCCAGAGTATCTGTTCCAGGCATAGGCAGACCTGTAAGAGTGTAGCTTCTTCCTTCCCTGCTTGTCTTTGCACATTTGCACATTTGTCACCTAGGCTACAGTGCAGTGGCACAATCATGGCTCACTGCAACCTCCACCTCCTGGGCTCAAGTCATCCTCTTGCCTTAGCCTCCTAAGTAGCTGGGACTACAGCTGCATGCCACCATGCCTGGCTAATTTTTGTATTTTTAGTAGAGACAGGATTTTGCCATGTTGTCCAGGCTGTTCTCAGACTCCTGAGCTCAAGTGATACTCCTGCCTTGGCCTCCTCTTTGCACATTGGCATTATTCTCTCTCTTCCACCGAGGCCGTCTCTGAGAGGAGCGGTGCATAGCAGCTGGTGATCTTAGCTAAGTGACTGCAGTGCAAAGAGAGTTTCCTTCTTCTAGCATTGCAAAAATATTTCAGGAAGAACTCAGATGGGCTCTTTTGATTCTCACTGTACCCCTTGAAGAGATCATTGCTGCAAGGAGGTGGGGTGCTGCCACTGGGGAGGAGGGACATAATGAGTGCCCAGAAGAAGGGACAAAAACTTCCTGGATCGTCAAATACAACAGCTACACAGTTTCATTTTGAAAGTCCATTTGTGAAATCAATTTAAATCAACGATTGCTTACCCTGGTGTCACGCTATGCTGTCTAGAATCTTCCCTGATAGGCCTTCGTAACTTGCTTGTGTTTCTATTCTCTAAAGAACCTTTAAGGCTTTTATACCAAGGGGGTTCTGATGCCATCTGGTAAGTGTAAATGTTTCTTTTTCAGCACTGTGCTCCTGGTTAATGAAACCATCACCAAGGAAAGGATGCATTCAGGCCAAGTGCGGTGGCTCACGCCTGTAATCCCAGCACTTTGGGAGGCCAAATTGGGTGGATCACTTGAGGTCAGGCGTTCGAGACCAGCCTGGCCAACATGGTGAAACCCTGTCCCTACTAAAAATTCAAAAATTAGCCAGGTGTGGTGGTGGGTGCCTGTAATTCCAGCTATTTGGGAGGAGGCAGGAGAACTGGAGGTTGCAGTGAGCCGAGATCGTGCCATTGCATTCTAGCCTTGGTGACAGAGCGAGACTCTGCCTCAAAAAAAAAAAAAAGCATCCCTCCTGCATATCCCATAATTTTCCCTTCTTAAATAAGTGTATTTTTAAGTCCTTTGTGATAGGTACAGTCCTTTTTCCATCCTTGTGATAGTTCACCAGTATAGGCTCAAACAGGGCAGTGGAATCAGGTGAGGAAATAGCCCATTGCTGAGTTGGACCGTTTATTCCACTGTCTACACGGTCTTAACTTTTTCTTTTCTTTTTTTTTTGGTGGTGGTGGGGGGAACATTTCAAACTTACAAAAAATTTTAAGTGCACTACAAAGAATATTTTTATTCCTGAAATCACTTGAAAGTAAGTTGCCAGAATGATGCTTCCTCACTGCCAAATATTTTACTGCGTATTTCTCACAAACAAGGCATTCTCTTACATAGCCACAATCTCACCATCCAAATCAGAACACTAATATTTATGTATCACTGCGATCCAATCCTCAGACCCCATTAAAGTTTTGCTACTTGCCCAAATAAATATTCTTTATTGCAAAAGGATCCAATCTAGAATGACGCCTTGCACTTAACCGTCATGTTCCTTCAGCTTCCACTAACCTGCAAGGGTTCCTTCATTGTTTGGTGACTTTGACGACTCTTTTGAAGGTCAGTTAAGTTCCTCAGTTTGGGTTTGGGTGATGTTTCTTCATGATTATATTCAGGTTAAGCATCGTTGGCAGGGATTTCACGGAAGGGGTGCTATGTTCTTTTCATGGCATCCTATCAGGTGGCACATATTTTGATTGATTCCAGACCTGGTGATGTTAACTCTCTTCATTCGATGAAGGTAATTGACATGATGTATCCTGGACCTCATCAAACTTTTAATTTGCTCATTTATTTACTTTTATTGGTATAGACTTCAATTTCATATTTTATTCAATGGGTTATAATCCATCACTCTCATGATTTATTTCTATCCTTAAATTGTTCCACACTTGGTCCGTGGGAGCCCTTATGAGCAAGTTTCCAGGTCCTTACGACACAACTCCATCATTCCTTGGGTACGTCCTTACTTTTCGGCACAATAAAGATGTTCCAGACTTATCTTATATTTTCCCTCCCCCATCCCTGGAATCTATCACTTCTCCGAGGATGCTTGATTCCTTTTAGTGAAGAACAGTCTTTGGAAACCAAGCGTCCAGGGCATTAAGCATGCTTGTTGCTATTGGAGTGGCATTGCTCCTGGACTCTCTCAGTGGACACAGCTAGGAAATATATGTGTTTATATGTGTGTGTTAAATATCAATTTCTTTATCTATTATAAGTATTATTAAAAATGAGTTCACGCCAATTATCTCCACCTCCAGTTTTCCCACCAGGAGCCATGGTGAGAAACCTGGCTCCTGGTTTCTTCTATGTGTTTACTTATTTGATCAACGCTCCTGTGCATAACAAGCCTCACACCCCTGTGGCTGACTGCCTTTCCCCCACTTCCCATGAAAGGCTTTGTCATCCTGTGCCAGCTGCTGGAGCTCCCCCCAACTCGAATGGTGGCCTCATTGGTTTTAGGCCAGCTTAGAAAAACACAGTGGAAAATTTTTGCATCACTTGATTGTCAAGTCATGATTACAGTTTGTTGGGGTTGGAATGTGACTATTAAATAATACCAGATCAGCCAGGTGCGATGGCTCATGCCTGTAATCCCAGCACTTTAGGAGGTCAAGGTGGGTGGATCACTTGAGGTCAGGAGTTTGAGACCAGCCTGGCCAATGTGGTGAAATACCATCTGTACTAAAAATACAAAAATTAGCTAGGCATGGTGGTGCGTGCCTGTAGACCCAGCTACTTGGGAGGCTGATGCAGGAGAATGGCTTGAACCCAGGAGGCGGAGGTTACAGTGCGCTGAGATCACGCCATCACATTCCAACCTGGGCAAGAGTGATACTCCATCTCAATAAACAAAAAACAAACAAACAAGAAAACCAGATCACATTTTTAAAATGACGCATACCAGAATATCAATATCTGAATAAGCCAGAATTAGCCCTGTTGGGAGGGTATGTAATCATTCCATCAAAGTTCCACTTACTCAAACAGGTTGGACACCTCCTTCTAGACCTGTTTTTAGAACCACTTTCCAACCCCAATCCAGAAACCCAGCCTTGCCACTTTTCCATTGTAGTCCTAGTTAAAAGCACCCAGAGCTGCGTAAATCTCTGTGGGAAAATGATTTTTATTACAATGATTTATGTATATGCTCATCTTCCCCTCTAGTCTGTGAGACCCTCAGATCCAAGGCTAACTTCATATTGTACAGCGTCCAACACAATAGTTGTTGAATTATTCAATGAATGAATCTTGTCTTTGATTCAATTTTCTCCAGCTTATATGCCAGAGTTAGTCCCAAATGACTCAGCTGTTCCCAAAAATGAAATTCTGCCCTCAAAGTATGAATATTTACCACAATTGAGAAGAGTCAAAAATATATGTCTCATGCATGGAATGCAATATCAAAAGAGGAATTTTCACAGAGTTTTGAGCAGTCTCAAGATCACAGAATATGGATACAATATCCCAAAGTATCCAGTTAGAAAGTGATGACATTCTTTTGTTGTATCTATGAGTTGTGTTAAGAGATCAGTTTCATTACTTTATGGTCAGCCATGTTTTATATGCATTATGAATTAAGTGCTTATCATAAGATCACAGCCACCAGAACCGTCTCTGTATGCTTTACAGTTCACCTGTGATGATTTATGTTCTGAGTTAGGTGAGACATCATAGAATGCTCTTCTTACTAGGAAAGGATCATAATACACGTTGTTCAAAGCAATAGTGTAAGACTTATTGATATACAGTATCCATACTCCACCCCTCTCTGAGGATTCTATATTGGTCATTGTTCAAGGCTTCTAGTAATTTTCTTTTGTTATATGAAAAAGGAGAGTTCAATGTAGGACAGAGGTGGAGCCACCTTGGGTGGTGGGGCGGAGTACAAAGAACAAATAATGATCTTATAGTCTGTGCATGTGCTTCCTCCAAATGTTTCTATAACTGAAATCTTTTGAAAATTAATAGCCTTGGCCATCTCAAAGGAGGAAAAATAAATAAAGGAATATGCATCTCAATCTGTGTGTTTATGGGGCAGATGGGTGAAGATGAGAGCCATAGATCTTATTGAGAGGGAAGCTGCCCACTTTTGTCCGTCTATTTGGGTGAGAAGTTGTTGGGCCTCCCTATGTATTTATACTGGGAGCCCTAGTTTTATAAAGCTCTCTGAAGGCTGTGTAGTGTTGGCAACTTGGAGAAGAGGATGAAGCTCCAGTCCTGGACCCACAAGTTCTGTGTGCCCACTTTTGAGCAAGTTACTTAAGCCCTGTGAGCCCGAGTTTTCTCACTTCCAAAATAGGGTCCTCCCACAGGTGTGCTGGGAGGTTTAGATGAAAGCACCTGTCAAATAAAGCACAGAAATGAGAGCCTACCGAAGATTTGTGCTCCCTGCATTTCATCTTGTATTTTTTAAAATCTCAAGATGGTGGTACTGCTGCTTCTCCTCCTCATTTTCTTTTTCCGGTCTTGTCCTGTTGTCCCCTCCACCAGGATGCACCCAGGACACTTTCCCAGATTTGCCATGTCCCATGGGAGGCTCTGGCTGCAGTTAATAGAGAAGGTTTCAGAGAGAGAGGCTGAGGCAGACACCTGGAAGGAAAGGTTGGATATCTGCTTTGGAGAAAAAGCTAGGGAAAGTTCTAAGAGGAGGGCATTTACTGTGCCATTTACCATTTAGATCTGGAGGTGATAGAAATACTGACCTTCTGATGTTTCTATAAAGGCTGTCAGGGCTTAACGAAGTTCCTCATGGGGCAGGAGCCGCACGTGCTTATTAAGGTTGGATCAGTGGATACACCCATCCCCTGGATCTGGGAGCAAACTGGAATCAACAGTGCCACCAAGTGGCAGCTGGCTAATAAGCAAGTTGAAACAGAGACTGCAACTTCTAGTGCTTTGCCCAAATGTCTCTGTCTCTTACTCTTTCTCTTTCTAAAAATAAGATCAAGTCTATTTTCCTTGAATGGATATAGAGAGAATGATCTTGTAAACGTACCTTCTTCTGGCATGTTGCAGAGCTTGGATACATGATTTTTCTTTATTAAACAATAAAAACCTTTGAAGTCCCGCTCCAACGAGCATGTCATAGGAGTAGATACCTCTGCATACGTGTGTACAGGTCATTTATAAAAACTGAGGGCTGGGGACTGTGTGTGCTGGGATTCAAGAAGATTTCCAAGGTGTGTTAACTGGGGGTGAAACTCAGGATAACAAATACTATACATGATGGCAAATAGTGTAGACAACACACACGACTCTATTTAGGAGAGGAAACCATTTATATTATTACAGTCTGTAAACTTTTCATTTTTCATTTAGAGTATTTCTTTTCCTGATCATAAAAGTGTTCGCTGTAATAATTTGAAAGGTTTATTACTTTAAAAAGAATACATTCTACTGGCTATTAAACACCTTGTAAATAACACAAAATACAAAGATTTTAGGATACAGAAAATCCATTTCATTCTTGTCCATTTATCTGTCATCAAGAAGAGTCTATTTGTACTCATGCTGCTGTGTTCATTTTAGGACTAATTTGAGATATGCTTCCAGCTTTGGTTGTTGCTTTCCCCATTACTTTTATTTTCGATCCCCCATAGAATGCATTTCCGTCTTCCAATCTCCATCCCCCATCCATTCTCCACACAGCCTGGCTTTCAGAATAGTCTGGTATTGAGAGTCAATTCATGCTCTAGAATGTGTCTCAGTGTCCCTGTGACAGCCGACTCTGCAGTATCCATTGGACTTGAAACTGTGGCTGCTGTAGTGTTGCTTTTCTAAGAGCTAAAGTACTTTCTCATGGTCGTGAATGGTGTGGGAAGCCCATAGCTTGGGTTGTTGAAAGGTCTGTCAATTCTGTTGTGCCTAACAATGTTTACCGCGGGGGAGAGAGATTTCCTCCCACTTCCTAGGTGTGTGGGACGTAGGGACAAGTGCTAGGAGATTAATGAATGAGATGGAAGGGAGGACAGAAAATGAAGAAGGGAAACAGCAGGAACCAACAGAGCATCAACTGAATTCGAACTATAAAAATGACAAATAACAAAAGTAATTTAAAATGTACCTTGCTCCATAGCAAATATAAGGGAGTGAGGAACAAAGCTTTTCTTCCCTCCGATCCTTTGATTTTTTAATTTTTTTTGAAGAAAAGTAGATTAAGCATGATTTTAAATACTGTTCAGAGTAAAAAGCAAGATAGACCCCAATAACTTACCTTAATTTTGAATATAATATTATATTGTAGATCATTTCTGGACTTGGGTGGCTATTTTAAAATATATTTTTAAACTGTGGAAAGATATACATACATAAAAGTTACCATTTTAACAATTTTTAAGTGGACAGTTCAGTGGCAGTATGTATATTCACATTTTGTGCAACTATCTGTTTCTAGAACTTTTTCATCTTTCCCAATTGAAACTCCACATCCGTGAAACACTAATTCCACATTTCCCCCTCCGTCATCCTACTTTCTGTCTCTGGCCACTTGTCTATCTTCTTTGGAGAAATATCCATTCAAGTCCTCTGCCCATTTTCTGTCTCTATGAATTTGACCACTCTAGGGACCTCATATAAGTGGGCTCATATAGTATTTGTCCTTTTGTGAGTGGCTGATTTCAATTATAATGTCCTCAAGGTTCATCCGTGTTGTAGTATGCATCAGAATTTCTTTCCTTTTTAAGGTTGAATAGTATTCCATCATATGTGTACATCACATTCTGTTTTTTGATTCATTCATTGGTGGACACTTGGATTGCTTCTGCCTTTTATCTATTGTGGACAAGGCTACTGTGATCATAGATGTTTAAATATTTGCTTGAGTTCCCACTTTAGTTTTTTCTGGTTATATGCCCAGAAGTAGAACTGCTGGGTTGTATGGTAATTCTTTTTTTTTTTTAGACTGAGTCTCACTCTGTCACCCAGGCTGGAGTGCAGTGTCACAGTCTCAGCTCATTGCACCTCTGCCTCCCGGCTTCAAGTGATTCTCCTGTCTCAGCCTCCTGAGTAGCTGGGATTACAGGTGCGCACCACCATGCCCGGCTAATTTTTTTGTGTTTTTAATAGAGACAGGGTTTCACCATGTTGGCCAAGCCGGTCTGCAATTCCTGACCTCAGGTGATCCACCCTCCTCGGCCTCCCTAAGTGCTGGGGTTACAGGTGTGAGCCACCACGCCTGGCTGGTAATTCTATATTTCATTTTTTGAGGAATTGCTATACAGTTTTTCATAACAGCTGTACGATTTTAAATTACCACTGATAATGCATAAAAGTTCCAATTTCTCTGCATCCTCACCAAGACCTGTTATTTTCTTCCTTTTTGAAAATCATGGCCATTGTAATGGGTGTGCCGTCATGTCTCATTGTGGTTTTGATTTGCATTTCCCTAATGATCCTTGATGCAGAACATCTTTCATATGTGGTTATTGGTCATTTGTCTATTTTCTTTGAAGAAATATCTATTCAAGTCCTCTGCCCTTTTTAAAGTGGGGTTGTTCGTTATTTTGTTGTTGAGTTGTAGTTCTTTATATTCTGGGTATCAATCCCTTATTAGATGTGTGATTTGCAAATATTTTCTGAGGGTAGCTAAATTCAAGTGGACTGACGATTTAAATGGATGATGCCCTAGCTTGAGAAATCAAGCATTCTACGACATGGCTGAAATTGCTGAAGCTAAGAGTTGAGGAAAATGAGGGCCTCCCTCTGAATGGATAGTCCATGCTGCAGACCAGTGGCCAGCCTCTCACTTTTAGGCGACTATATCATGCTCCTGGAAGGATTTGGCTCAGCAAGGACAAAGCAACCCCTGTCACCTCACTGTGTCAGGTTGGTGATGTGAAGTCATTGCCATCAGGTGTAACACCACAGATCACTAAGGTCCACTGCCAGAGAGCCAGGTAATCAAATAGAGGCGGAGGCCCTCTAAAGTCGTGTTGTTTCTGGGTACTGAAGAGGAAAAATAAGCTCTTCATTTACAGCTTCTCCAGTTATCAGCAAGTGACCCTCTCAGTCCGTCTCCAGCCATTTTAAAGAAGCAAAGAAGCTACTGGGCTTTTGGGAGGATTTGCCCCTAGCGTTTTAATTGTTGGATTGCTGGGCCCCTTCCTGGATTTGTAGCACAAAATATTACCATTGTGTTTCCACCATGGGTTTGCCATTCTTGTTTCAGAAGAGAAATATTTCTTTCATCTGCTTTCTTCTTTCTGGTTCTTGTTCTTCTTTTTAAAAAATAATTCTGGGCTGGGTGTCGTGGCTCACACCTCTAATCTTAGCACTTTGGGAGGCCAAGGCGGGTGGATTGCTTGAGCTCAGGAGTTCGAGACCAGCCTGGGCAACATGGTGAAACCCCCACCTCTACTAAAAATACAAAAAATTAGCTGGGCATAGTGGTACATGCCTGTAGTTCCAGCTACTCAGGTGGCTGATGTGGGAGGATGGCTTGAGCTCAGGAGTTCAAGGCTGCAGTGAGGTGAGATCATGCCACTGTACTCTAGCCTGGGTAACAGAGTGAGACCCTGTCTCAAAAAAAAAAAAAAAAAAAAAAAAAAAA